>NC_083888.1:65103977-65411363 GCF_032452875.1 Bos javanicus | reverse complement strand
CCCAGCCCTGGTGCAGGTTGGGTTTGGGTTTCTCAGCATGGTGTCCTCAGCCAAGCCCCAAAGTGCAGACAGCCATGCACCGGGGGAAGGGGCGGCCAGCCTTTCTTAACGGACATGGTCAGCCAAAGGGGTCGGCACCTCTGTCTCCTCTCCCAGCCTCTGTGGTCTTATGAATGCACTTTCGGAATGGAACTCATTCCTGTGTTGGGGCGGTTACTGTAATCGTGTTGCTACCTTGACCCTGAACCTGAAGCCTCTACTGCTCTGAGCAAGCCTCTCCAATGCGTGGCTGGGGGCTTCCTAGACCAAGGGGTGGCTGGGTCACCTCTGATCCCCACTCTCTGCCTTGTTTTGTGGTTGAGCAAAGCCCGGCTTTAAAGGGAATTTATTTTTCCAAATTGCAGAACAAAGAACATAATGTTTAGGAAGAAAGCACACTGCTTACATTTGAGAAAAATTAGCAGCATTATATAATGAAAGACACTTGAAAGGCTTGGCTCACCCCGGGCTGACATACATCTTTGACTAGTTTGTGAGATACTCATAAAATTACATCCTGTTAATTTAAGGCTTCTTATGCTAATTTTCAGTCAATTTTATTTGCCTACAAAATTTATTGGTGGCCTCCAGGGTTACAGTCGGGCTTGGTCCAAGTATGTGGGATCCTTGTTAAAAACACCAGGAGAGGAACATAAAACAGAGTTTGGGGTGAGGACCAGAGGGATGGGCAGGCAGTGTGAGGTGGAGCAGGGCACCAGGGTGCCAGGCTCTCTCTCCACAGCCCCCAAGACCATGCCTTGGGTGCCCAGCTGGGGCGGCACTGAGGGGCACACTGGCCTGTCCAGACAGACCAGAGCAGCCCCCACTGGGCCCAGGACCCTCGCTTCACAGTTGGGGAAACAGAGCTGATGGCATTTCCCAAGTGGACACCTGCAGAGGAATCTGGAAGCATCTCCTGCACTAGGTACCCCACAGTGTAAAGTCAGCAGGAGCAGACAAAGTGAGACGAAGCACTTTGAGGGGGAGCAAAGAGAGGCTGGGCTTTTGTTTTTGTTTGGCAGAACCACCGGCACGTGGGATCTTAGTTCCCCGACCAGGGATCGAACGTGCGCCCCCTGCAGTGGAAATGCAGAGTCTTAACCGAAGCCCCAGGCAGGCTGTTTTTACAGGTTGTCATCCATTGTGTTGGCACGGAGACCAACCAATATTTGGGGGGTCCCCCACTTTGGAGACCCATTCTCAGAAGAGCCACGCTGCTTTAATACTCCCCACAGGGGACCATGGCACCCCACTCCAGTACTCTTGCCCGGAAAATCCCATGAACGGAGGAGCCTGGTGGGCCGTAGTCCATGGGGTCGCTAAGAGTCGGACTCAACTGAGCGACTTCATTTTCACTTTTCACTTTCCTGCATTGGAGAAGGAAATGGCAACCCACTCCAGTGTTCTTGCCTGGAGAATCCCAGGGACGGGGGAGCCTGGTGGGCTGCCATCTATGGGGTCGCACAGAGTCGGACGCGACTGAAGTGACTTAGCAGCAGCAGCAGGGGACCCCCCACTTTTTCTTTTCATGCTGCTGCTGCTGCTGCTGCTGCTAAGTCGCTTCAGTCCCCACAAATCTCACGGCCAGTCCTGCCCCAAACTTGGGGGCAGGACCCCAAACACGACAAAGAAGACCCGAGGTCCACGTTCCCACCCCCCGGGCTGTGCCAACCACACTCTGCTGATCTGGCTCAGTCCTCCTCCTGCTCTCCGACGGGAGGACCATTTCCCGTGGCCTTGCCTCCCGGCCTGGGATGGATGCACCCCCAACAGCCTCCTGCCTGTGGACCCTGATGGCAGTGTGGGCGGGCGGTGTTCCCTGATGGGTCGTCCTCCCCCCACCACCAAAGCAAGCTTCCTCTGGGTGGTTTGTGCCCAAGCTGAGCATAAATGTGAAAACTCACCCAAATTCGCCACAGCCAAACCACAGGGGCCACAGCTGGGCGCTGGGTCCCTGCTGGGCCTTGAGCCCTGGGCAGTGAAGGACATGCTGTCTCGGTAGCCCACAGCCAAGGGCATGGCCAGGCGCACCTGGCTGCCTGGGGTCTGGCTTTAAGCCCCCACCTTTGCTGCCCACAGACTCCCTGGGTTCATCTGGCTCGTAGCTATCTCTGGAAAGCGTTCGAGGTAAGAGAGTTGTGAGGAAGGGCCAGGCCAACATGTACTATCTACCTGAGATGGCACTTCTGTCTCCTGGGAGGGAGCCAGGGCAGATGCTCTGGACTGGACCTTGGGGGCCAGGAGGTGGGAGTCCTGCAGACTGTAGGCACCCTTCTGGTAGGGCCGTGGTTTCCCAGCTCCTTCTTCCGGGGCCCTGCCCAGCATCGCCTCTTGGAATCTCACAGAGCTCGTCTCTCCAGGGCTGAGACCCTCCGTCTGCCCTCATCAGGGGTCTGCCGGCCTGTTTGATCCCTGCCTGTGACCCCATGGTTTGCATTGCCCTCCAACGGGGCTCATTTTAACTAAACTGCCTGGGGGGTTGCCTCCCTTCTCCTGATGCTGTTCCTTTTCTTGCATTTTTCTCCCCATCATTCCCTCTTCTGCTCGGCACACACCCTGCGAGCCCCTTCTCTGACACACGGGGAGATAGAGCGAAATAAAGCTCAGACCTAGACCTCCAAGAGGATGCAGTTCTTTGACACCAGGGTTCCAAATCTGCCCCTTCCAGGTGGGGAAACGGAGGCCTGTCCTCCTGAGTCCTACACTCTGGGTCATGAGACAGACGTTGATGAGCAGTTGTGGATGGGGATACAGGATGTCCTGGGGCAGGGCAGGAGCGGGGTCAGGAAAAAGCTTCTCAGGAAACGTGATGCTTCCGTGGAGACCAAAGCCTGAATCGGAAGTGACCAATGAAAAGGGTGGAAGAGTGTGCCAGGCAGGGGGATGGAACGGGTAAAGACCCAGAAGCAAGAGACCAGGGATGATGGAGGAAGGGGTAGAGGCTGGGGAGGCGAGTGGGGGCTGCATGCACGGGGCTTGGTGCAGCAAGAGCGGGAGGCAGGTTAAACCCGAGCAGGGTCTCAGCACAGGTGAGACGTTCAGGTGTGCGTCTCCCGCTGCAGGGAGGGCAGCGAGACGGAGCTGTCTGAACAGGAAGAGGCCTGGGGGGAGGAGCGGAAGGGAGGGAAACAGTGGACCTAGTCAAGGGGGCTGATGGATGGGAGATCTAGCAGGCAGGGGAGGAGAGACTGGGGGTGATGCCCACTCGGGGGGGCGGGGTCACTGCCCTTCACACGTAGGGAACCGAGGAGGAGGAGTGGGCAGGAGGAAAGGGAGGTGATGAGTTAAGGTTTGGACCTAGCAATGCTGGCAGGCCTGCGACCTGCCCACCAGGCACTGGAAGTGAATGTGGACATCAGAGGGCTCCTCTGACAGTCCTTGAATCTGCAGGAGGATGTGAAGAGGCCACAGGCAGTTAGGAGAGGTCAGAGGACTCGCCAGGGCGTGGTCCTGAGGAGGCCGAGGTTGGGGGCTTGGGGAAGGTTGGTGGGAGGACTGGAGGGGCCACTGTGGCTGGGGAGGGGCGGGGAGGCCTGCAGGGGCAGAGGGTGCAGGTGGGGACCTGAGGTGACACCCTCAGGTGTGAGTGACGAGGGGTCAAGGGGGCAGGGTCAAGGGGGCAGGGTCAAGGAGCAAGCACTCTCCTCCTCCAGGCTGGCTGAGTGCCCGAAGAATGCTGGTCTGGGGAGAGAACCGTGAGGTCAGAGGATGACTGGGGATCAGAGCAATGGTGGGCAGGGCTCTGCGTCTCTCCCCAGACAGCTGGTGGGTGGGAGAAGGCAGGGGGTACTCAGGAGCGGGGAGCGGGGAGCCCAGGGGGGCATGGAGCCGGGTGTGGAGGTCCCAGGGGTCAGGTGCAGGACGACGGGTCTGGAGTGAGGCTCCCGGAAGATGAGCACTTCCGTGTATTAAAAGGAGGGGATGAGAGAGACTGGCATTGAAACATACGCATCACCATATGTAAAGCAGAGAGCCAGTGGGAAATTGCTGTATGATGCAGGGAGCTCAAAGCCGGTGTTCTGTGACAGCCTAGAGGGGTGGGAAGGGGAGGGAGGGGACAGGGGCATGCCTGTGGCTGATTCCTGCTGATGTATGGCAGAAACTATCATAATATTGTAAAGTAATTATCCTCCGATTAAAAATAAAATAAAAAACTTTTAAAAAGAGAGGATATATTTCAGCCTAGGGTGCCAGAGGGATTAAACACCCACAGGCCTAAAAATAAACCTCACATTGTATATGAACATCAACTCAAAATGGATCAAAGACGCACATGTAAACATGTGAAACTTACAGAAAAACTCCGAGGAAAAATTTCTTGG
The DNA here is from genome assembly GCF_032452875.1 of Bos javanicus. NCBI lineage: Eukaryota > Metazoa > Chordata > Mammalia > Artiodactyla > Bovidae > Bos > Bos javanicus. Next base: position 65,407,002 of record NC_083888.1, on the reverse strand, counting down.
GATCTGAGGGCTCAGTGAAAAGTTCTTAGACGTGACGCCAAAAGCACAGTCTGTGAAAGGAGAGCTGCCAGACCGGCCGTCACTGAAATTAAGAGATTTTGAGCCATGAAACAGACTATTCAGAGAGAGAAAAAGCAAACTACAGTCTCGGTAGCTTGTACCTGACAAAGCATATATTTGACAAAAGACTTGTTATCTGGAATATATAAAGAATTCTCGAAACGCAGCCATAGACAAGCAATCGATCCAGTTAGAAAGTGAGCAAAAACCAGGAACTGGCATTTTACCCAAGAGGACACACAGGTGACAAATGGGTTCATAAAAAAAACACGTGGTACCGTTAGCCACTGGGGAAACAAGGGAAAACCACAGCGAGGTGTTGCTTTTGTTATTTGGTCGCTCAGTCGTGTCCAACTCTTTGTGACTCCGTGGACTGTAGCTTGCCTGGCTCCTCGGTCCACGGGATTTCCCAGGCAAGAATACTGGAGTGTGTAGTCATTTCCTTCTCCAGCAGATCCTCCCAACCCAGGATCCAGCTCGAGTCTCCTGCATAGATTTTTTACCGTCTGTGCCACCAGGGAAGCCCACAGTGAGATATTACTACTTGCCTATTAGAACAGTCAAAATGAAAAATAGTCACAAGGTCTTCCCTGGTGGTCCAGTGGTTGAGGATTTGTCTTCCCATGCAGGGGACTCAGGCTCAATCCCTGGTCTAGGAACGAAGATCATACATGCCACTGGGTAGCTAAGCCTGCACACCACAGCTAGGGAAGCCCACGTGCTACAGTGAAGACCCAGTGCAGCAAAAGAAGAAAAAGAACAGTGATGACCCTGAGGAAAACGTCAGCGTCCTCCAACTGAAGGACATTCTACGAAATACTCAGATAGTGATAACACCAAATGCTGGCGAAGATGCAGAGAAGTGGAACATCTCACTCATTAGTCACAAATGTAAAATGGCCACTCTGGAAAAGTTTGGCAGTTGAAAAAAAAAAAAAAAACGCGGTAAGCACAACACTTACCTTAGAAGCCAGCAATTCCATTCCTGGGCATTTATCCCGGGGAGATGAGAACTTCTGTTTGCACAGAAACCTGTGCGTGGTGTTCATAGCGGCTTCAATAGCCAGAAACTGGGGATCCAAATGCCATTCAGTGGGTAAGCAGCTAAACAAACCGTTGTCCATCAGGCTGTGGACCACCGCCCAGGGACAAAAAGGAGCTGACCACGGGGGCACGCGGTGAGGATGGACCTCAGGGGCATCGGGCTGAGTGAGGAAAACTGGTCTTGAAACATTTCACACAAGGTTCTCAAAATGACAAAACAAAGAACGGCTTAGGGGTTGCCAGGGGCTGGAGATGGGAAGAGGGGAAACAGGGAGGGGGGTGTGACAAGAAGGACGCAGCTCAGGGACCCTCCAGGTGATGGACTGGTTCTGCATCTTGATCGTGGTGGTGGTTATGCAAACGTGCCCAGGGCGTAAAATTGCGCAGAACTAAGTACACATAACACTACCCCAGGTTGTATGTTCACGCCTAATCCCCAGGGTGGTGTATCAGAGGTGATGAGAAGTGATGAGATCAAGAGGGTGGAGCCCTCCTGTTAGGGTTAGTGCCTTAATAAAAGAGGCATTCTCTTTTATGGCACTCTCTAGGACCAGAGAGGTCATCTCTCCCCTCTGTGTGTGGACACAGCAAGAAGGTGGCTGTCCGCACAGCAAGAGGAGAGTCCTTATCAAGAACTGAACTGGCCAGCAGCTTGATCTCGGACTTTGTAGCTTCCAGAACTGTGAGCACTAAAGTGTCTGTTGTTGAACCCGTCTGCGGTATTTGGTTCTGGCAGCCTGATCACATTAAGACGGCTTATAAAACGGGCAAAATCTGAATAATGTCTGTGGGTTACACAGAGGTCAGTTTCCTGCTTTTGATGCTGAACTGCAGTTATGCAAATTGGTATCCCTGGGCGGAAGATAGGTGAAGAGTGCATGAGACTCCTCTGTACGGTTTTGGCAAGTTTCTGTGAATCTCTAATTAGTTCCAAAAAAGAGAAAAAAAAAAAAAAAATGAAGGGAGAGGACAGATGCCCAGAGGGCTTACTCGTGGACAAAAGCCAAGCATGTCAGGGATATGAGAAATTGGGGAAGTGTGTGATGAGCAGGTTTGTTCTGTCCGTGGAGGCCTGTCTAGCGGTCAGAAGTCGGGAGAGGTTCACTCAGGTAAGGAGGAAGGGGTGTGCCCCCAAGGATCACTCTGCCAGGGATGCGATGTGACCCTTGGCCTGGAGCTAGAGTGTGTCCGCTGGGCTCTTCGCTCTCTGCTGTGTGGGGACAGGCGAGTGGGGCGGGGGCAGGCAGGGACTTGTGTTCCCTGGCCCCTCACCCCCTGAGAACCTGCCCCAGTTCTCACTTGAGCACACAGGCTGGCACCTCCAGCAGTAACATTTTCACCAGGGCAGGGTCTTCTGGGGCTTCTGCAGCCACGAGCCGCAGCCTGGGCTTCCCGCAGAAATAAGTAATTACACAGTCTTGCTTTGCATATTAGGAGCTATCTGCATCCCACTCTGCTAAGTTACATGAGGACACAATTTATCTTTAGCCCGAAGCCACCTGCTTGGTAATCTGTTTCTCTGTACCCAATTGATCCCACCATCCACACATTAGCTGGAGGAACGGCTGACTTTATTTAAAGCAATCGGCTTGTACGTATAGAAGCTGGACAGGGTGGTCCGGCACACGCCCATCTGGGCAGCCACAGCCTGCGGGCAGCCCTGCCCTTCTCTGAACCGTGGGGCAGTCTACCCCGGGGCCAGGCTGGTGAGGAACACAGAGCTCCTGTAGCAAAACCCTGGACCCTATTAGGAAGGCTTTGTGTGCAGATTGTGGGCTGAGATTTCCCCCCCGTCACTCTCTAAGGATGCTTCTTCGTGTTAACATTTTGGTCCCCTTCTAGACAAGTGTTTAAATTGGTGAATGAAGATTCTGGAAGTGTTTGTACCCGGTGCTGTTCAATGTCGGGTAAACTAGGAAATGTATGTGGTCTTGGCGTCTGAGTATCTCTGGAGTTTGAGCCTTTAGGGGAACAGAGTTGCCTTGTGTCCCGAGTTTGGCTGTTGTTCAGTCGCTCTGTCGTGTCTGACTCTTTGCGACCCCATGGACTGCAGCACGCCAGGCTTCCCTGTCCCTCACCATCTCCTGGAGTTTGCTCACACTCATGTCCATTGAGTCAGTTCGTGTATGTGTGTGTGTGTATTAATCACTCAGTCATGTCCAACTCTTTGCGACCCCGTGGACTGTAGCCTGCTAGGCTTCTCTGTGCGTGGAATTATCCAGGCAGGAATACTGGAGTGGGTTGCCATTTCCTTCTCCAATTGAGTCGGTGGTGCCATCCAAATATCTCATCCTCTGTTGCGAATCTTTCTTAAGTACTCCTCCCCTCACTTGCCCACGACTGGGCAGCCACACACATGCACAGACTCCCACGACTCTCTCTAGATTCTCTTCCAGGTTCATTACGTTTTTCAAACTCCCTTCTAACTCTTGCATGGCAGTCAGGGTCTGCTGTAAGACTTGCGCCCACGTGGACTGAATTAAAAGGATAAACAAATGTAGATTATAACCAAACCACATGAAACTGGGCAGGCGGTGGACTCTCAGTGAGTGAGTCCCTGAGAAGGGTGCTCTGGGAAGATGTGGACCCTGGTGGGGGGCAGCTCTTAGCAGATCACAAGGTCACCTTCACAAGATCAGGGAAGTCATCTGCACTCTCTAGAGCAGATGGGAGGGCTGGCGGACCTGTGGGTGCCCACCCGCCACTGGACCCACAGCCCCACCTGTGGACCCCTTAATGCATCTGGGACACAGCTAACCAGATGCACGTTGCTTCCCTGCCTGTTTGATTCTAAAACTTTTTTTATCCCCCCAGATGAAACCCCCCGTGATGGTTGATTTTAAGTGTCAACTGGGATTCCTGGACAGCTGTTGAAAACATTATTTCTGGGTGTGTCTGCGAGGATGCTTCTGGAATAGATTAGCGTTTGCATGGGTGACTTGACTGGAGAAACCTGCCCTCACCAATGCACACGGGCGTCTCCCTGTCTGGGGAGGGCGTGGATAGACAATAATGGCAGAGAAAGGGTGAACTCTCCCTGCTCTCCCATCTCTCCTGCCCCGACATTGAGGCTCCTAGTTCTTGGCCCTTCTGGGGACTATGCCACCCATTTTCTGGGCCCTCAGTTTACACACATCAGGCTTGGGACTTCTCGGTCTCCAGAATTATGCGAGCCAAGCCTTCATAGTAAATCCCTGTCTTCTCTCTCTGTTCTCCTGGTGCTGTTTCTCTGGGAAACCCTTGCCTACAGAACCCCATTCCTACTAAGAATTCACTCCCTACCTTCTCCCTCTAGCCACTGGCTCCCATTCATCTACTTGCTAACTCTATGGAGATTCCTGTTCTGGAGAGTTCATATCGATGGAATCATACATGTGGGCTTTTGTGTCTGGCTTATTTCACTTAGCATCATGTTGTCAGCGTTCATCCGTGTGGTACTTCCTTCCTTTGTACTGCTACATCATATTCCGTTGTACAGGTAGACCAGCCTTTATTTGTCCATCCAGCCTTTGAGCCTGCCCAGAGCCTCTGGGTGTCTTGAGGGCTTCATCGTGAGGGGCATTCAGGATCGAGAGCTGCTGGAAAGTGACTTTGTGTGACCTCGGTGCCTAGGACAGCGCCTATGCAGAGGGCATATCCAGCAGGCGTTGTTTAGCCACTCAGTCGTGTTCGACTCTCTTGCAACCCCATGGACTGTAGCCAACCAGGCTCCTCTGTCCATGGGATTCTTCAGGTGGGAATACTGGAGTGGGTTGCCATTTCCTTCTCCAGGAGATCTTCCCGACCCAGGGATGGAACCCGCGTCTCCTGAACTGGTAGGTGGATTCTTTACCACTGAGCCACCAGTGAAGCCCAGCAGATACCTGCTGAATAGTGAGTGGATGAATGAGTGAGCATGTGCTGGGAGAAATGATGAGTGTCTATGCTGTAAGCTCCTGGGGAGAAGAGGGGGTGTGCCAGCTGCTAAAACCACTTTGGGGAGAAAACAACACAGAGCTCTGGGGGACAAGCCTGGGACTGGGAGCCAGGAGCCTGGCCGTGGTTCTGACGGCACATGGACTTTGTCAGTTACTTAGAAAAGAGAAGCGAGTTTCCTGTTGCAGCTGTAACAAGTCCCCACACGCTCTGTGGCTTAAAACAGCACACGTGTCTTATCCCACAGTTCCGGAGGTCAGAAGCCTGACTTGAGTCTTTGGTCTAAAATCAAGGTGTCAGCAGGGCTGTGCCTCTTCTGGGGGTTCGGGGAGAAGACTTGTTTGCTCGCCTTTTCCAGCTCCTATAGGTGCCCATATGCCTTGGCTTGTGGTCCTTTCGTGCAGCCTCAAAACCAGCAGGGTACACGTCTCTGCCCCTTCTTCTTTCATCTCATCTACTCAGCCAAGAAAGCCTCTCCCCTCCTAAGGGCTGGGGTGTGATTGGATCAGGACCATCAGATAATCCACGATGATACTGCATCTCAAAATCTTTAATTTAATCACCTCCGCAGCGAACCTTTTCCATGTAAGTTAGCGTACTCCCAGATTCTGGAATTAGGATATGAACATCTTGGAGTGGGGGCTTTATTCTGTTGACCACAGAAGCCTCTTGGCCTGAGACTTGGTTTCCCCAGAGGAGGGGAGGGAGGGCAGACAGTTCCCAAGATGCTTCCCAGCTCTTGGCTCAGGTCATCACAGCAGGAAAGAATGACGACTCCTAACTTAATGATGGAGTTCTATATCATTGGAGCAGGTGCCTGGAGCTCACCCCATCTGACCAGATGCTCTCTCGGACGTTTCCACTCGTTTTCTTCCTGGCTCCTATCGCTGGCCTCTGAGAGCATCGCCTCCTCTTTTCGCAGGTGAGGGACGTGAGCTTCAGGGAAGCCAGGTGAAGCCCCTGAGATGACCTGTCTCAAAAGTGGGGGCCTGACCACCCCCCAAACACCCTGCCTCATCGCGTCTGTCTAACTCTGGAGCTGTGGAGTTCTCCAGTTTACACTTGGTGATTTTGGAGAAATGCAAACCACTTTAGGGTATTTAAAAATCCAATGCATTTTAAATTTTAAATCGATCATTTTAGGAAGCTGGAACGTGCAATGAATTTAGTCATTAATCTCAAAGTTTTGGAAGCAGACTTCCTGCGTGAAAGAAAATAAAAAGGAGTGTGGGGCGGGGGCTGGGGGTGGGGGAGGGTTTGTTGATGTGATTTTAATGGTTCAGTTCTTTGCTTCCTTGAGTTTTTTCTTTGAAGATGGAGCTGCAAGAGAAACTACTGAGCAGTGGGCCACATTTGGAGCTCCTAGCGCAGAAACATCTGTGTCTGTGTGTCCACAGCCTGGGTCTGGGCGCCCTCTCTCTCAGGCTGGCACCTGTGGATCCTGCCAAGTGCCCAGGAGACCAGCACGTGGGCGCTGCTTCTCAGATGAGGAACAGAGAGATTACCAAGCCCCCAGCAACGTGCGATGAGCTTTTCTTCTCAACCAAGTTCTTTGCTCCACCTCTGGCTTCTCCGTGGGTCTTACGGATCAGCCCCAAAGACAGAAGGCGATGGGAGGGGAGCACATTGATCCCATTGACTTGACAGCTGCCCTTTCAACAGTTCAGTTGTTTCAAGGGACCGAGTGAGCTCTGAGCGGAGGGAAGGATGGCGCACACATGACTGTAAGAGGCTGGCATCTGAGGCAGTCCTCTCTGCCTGCTGAGCCTCGGAGAGCTACCGCCTGAGGATGAACCCAGGAAGCCCCGAGTGGGGCTCCCTGGCAGAACCCCAGGGTGGAGTTGTCCTTCTGGGTCCCCTTGTTGGAACTTTGTGGGTGTCGTTTGGGATCTTGGCGGTCCTGTTCAGAGAACACATGTGATCCACCTCTTTCTCCAGGTGTGTCTTCATTCAACAGACACGTGTTACACATCCTGAGAGCTCCAGGGGATAAAACAGACATGTGTTACATATCTTGAGAGCTCCAGGGGATAAAAGATGAAGGAGAAGTGTTTCCTGCCCTCCAGGAGCTCACAGTCAAAGGAAAGACACATGACCAGGCAGACTGGGGAAGCATGTGACGATTGTCCTTTGCTGATTTCCTCATTCATTCATCGAGTGCTTCTTGGAAGCTGCTGCTGGGGCCAGGAACCCTGGGCGCTGAGAGGCGAGGAATCCACATGAAGCTGTGAAAATATCATTAAAGATGTCAAACCTCACTTGTTGAGTGGTGAGCAGGTGTAAATCTTTTTGATAATTATGAAAATGCTTCCTTGAGAGTCACTGTTGAGAAGAGGCTGTATCCACTTTGGCCTAAATGGATTATTTGAAACCTTCTGTTTGGTCACCACATTTCAGATATGTGAAGAAGAGATAACTCTTCATCTATCCCCAGTTCATTGATCGCCGAGTGTGCATCTGTTAAGTACCAGAGGCTGGCCTCCCCAAGGGACATGGGCATGAGGGGGACACGGTCCTGGCCCCTGAAATCTCGCAGAGGGTTTGGGGAAAGAAATATCGCAGCCTGGGATGATAACGTGCTCAAGCCTGGAGCTCTTCGGGTGCTGGTGGTTGACCTGAGTCGTCCGCCATTTTGGGTACTGCCATGCACTTGACCATTGAGTGACCGCTGGTCTTCTTCATCCCATGATCTTGTAGTGCTACTAAGAGCTGGAGAGGGCTTCCATTTGCGAGATGATGGACCTCTGCTCAGACCCAGGTCACGGACACTCTTGGAGACCCATGTTCACGAGGGAGCGCAGCCCAAGGGTCGCAAGGGAGCCAGCCAGTTTCTGCTCTTTGAACAGAATCTGCAGGTGCATCCAGGGCACTTTCTTCTCGACTCTCCTTCCCAAGGCAGCATCTTCTCGAGTTGGAAACCCCCTCATATTAGGAAGTTGGAACGTACACTTGATTTATTCATTCACTTAAAAGCTTTTGACACACTCTCTCAGTTTAGGAAGAAAAACAGAGGCAGAAAGGGGATGGATGAGGAGGGTGCTGTGAATTGAAATATGTGCACCCCACCCCCACCCCGCCACGCACACACAAGATCTGCTGGAGGCGTCGTTCTTGGTGTTTCAGAATGTGACCTTATTTGGAAATAGGGTCAGAGTGGATATCATTAGTTAAATTAAGATGTGGTCGTGCTAGAAATGTTGGACCTCTAGTCCTGTCTGACTTATACTGGATTTTAAGAAAAGAAAGAGAAGATGCCTTGTGAAGACAGAGACTCGAGGGAAAGATGCTGTGTGATAGAGAGGCAGGGGATGAGAGGGGGTGGCTGCAGGCCCAGAAGCTGAGGCTGACTGGCCGCCTGCAGAAGCCGGAAGAGGCCAGGAAGGAGCCTCGTCTGCGGGCTCCGGGGATCGTAGCCCTGCCGACCCCTGGATTCAAGGGCTCTGGGTTCCAGAACACTGAGACGATAATTTCTGTTGCTTTAAGCTACCCAGTCTCGGTCCTTGGTTTATGGCAGTCAGTCCCAGGACCCTTACATAGAGGGGCTTCTGCTCCTGGGGACACAGGAGGGCTCGGGCCTGTCTGGGACCAGAGTCTGGGGCAGCAGCCTCTTCCAAAGCCAGTGCTGCTCTCGGACCTGCTCCCTGTCCGAGGCCCGTCCGAGGCCATGTGACACGCACTTGTTTCCAGAAACGAGCCTCTCTTCTGCCCTTAAGAAGATGCCGGCCGGCCGGCTCAGCAGCTACTGTCCTGTGTGAAGGGGCCATGCTGAGGATGTCTGGAGCCCCCCAGGGCGGGGCTGGGGGGTTCACGGTGCAAGGGTCTGAGCTCCCTCGGATGGACGAAGGCAGCTGAATATGACATTTATCTCCTCTGTATGAGGACACTTCCTACAAAAGCACTATTCTGTCACCCAACTTTGATAGAATAATTTTAATTCACACATGGTCTCTGTTCAAGTTTACCCATGTCCCCCAAATAACCTTTATTTTTATTTACCTATATTTGACATATAAATATATGTGGAGAAGGCAATGACAACCCACTCCAGTACTCTTGCCTGGAGAATCCCATGGATGCAGGAGCCTGGTGGGCTGCAGTCCGTGGGGTCGCTAAGAGTCAGACACGACTGAGGGACTTCACTTTCACTTTTCACTTTCATGCACTGGAGAAGGACATGGCAACCCACTCCAGTGTTCTTGCCTGGAGAATCCCAGGGACGGGGGAGCCTGGTGGGCTGCCGTCTACGGGGTCGCACAGAGTCGGACACGACTGAAGCGACTTAGCAGCAGCAGCAGCATATATAGTGTGTAAGAGAAGGAAATGGCAACCTACTCCAGTACTCTTACCTGGAAAATTCCGTGGACAGAAGAGCCTGCCTGTCTACAGTCCATAGGATCACAAAGAATCAGCTAAGACTGAACAACTGAGCACATATATTGTATATTATTATCTTTTTTTTTAACATATATTTGACATATGCTGCTGCTGCTGCTAAGTTGCATCAGTTGTGTCCAACTCTGTGCGACCCCATAGACAGCAGCCCACCAGGCTCCCCCATCCCTGGGATTCTCCAGGCAAGAACACTGGAGTGGGTTGCCATTTCCTTCTCCAATACATGAAAGTGAAAAGTGAAAGTGAAGTTGCGAGTCCTGTCCGACTCTTAGCGACCCCATGGACTGTAGCCTACCAGGCTCCTCCATCCATGGGATTTCCCAGGCAAGAGTACTGGAGTGGGGTGCCATCGCCTTCTCTGATATTTGACATGTAAATATACGCATATATTCTGTATTATATATAGTTTATATGCACTTATTGTGTGTTGTTTTATATATGCATGTTTTATTTATATTGACATATGAATATATGTATGTATTATTTATTAGTATATATGTATATATTATTATCTATATACACATTCTGGCCTTGAGTGTTGTTTGGCGTTTGCCAAAGAACAGAAGTCAAGCGGGTCCAGGCCTGCAGCACCTCAACCTTCTTTGCACGAGATCTGCACCTCAGGGACCTACTCCCTGCTTCCATCCGAGGCCACGTGACACCCACTTGTTTCCATATATTATATATATGCATATTATGTATGTATATACTTTGTCATTTATATTGACGTATGAATAGAGGTATATATTATTATATATGTGTATATTATATATATTATCTATATGCATATTATGTGTGTATATTGTATATTATTTATGTTGATATATAAATGTGTATATGTTATATATATAATATATGTGTACATTGCATATTATTGTCTATTTTTATTTACATATATTTGACACATAAATATATGTATCATTATGTATTGTGTGTATGTGATATATATGTACATATGGTATGTTATTATATATATGCATACTATATATATATATATATATACTTTATTATATTGACATATAAATACATGTATAGTTCAGTTGCTCAGTCATGTCTGACTCTTTCTGACCCCATGAATTGCAGCACGCCAGGCCTCCCTGTCCATCACCAACTCCCAGAGTTCACCCAGACTCACGTCCATTGAGTCAGTGATGCCATCCAGCCATCTCATCCTCTGTTGTCCCCTTCTCCTCCTGCCCCCAATCCCTCCCAGCATCAGAGTCTTTTCCAATGAGTCAGCTCTTCGAATCAGGTGGCCAAAGTACTGGAGCTTCAGCTTTAGCATCATCATTCCTTCCAAAGAAATCCCAGGGCTGATCTCCTTCAGAATGGACTGGTTGGATCTCCTTGCAGTTCAAGGGACTCTCAAGAGTCTTCTCCAACATCACAGTTCAAAAGCATCAATTCTTCAGCGCTCAGCCTTCTTCACAGTCCAACTCTCACATCCATACATGACCACAGGAAAAACCATAGCCTTGACTAGACGAACGTTTGTTGGCAAAGTAATGTCTCTGCTTTTCAATATGCTATCTAGGTTGGTCATAACTTTCCTTCCAAGGAGTAAGCGTCTTTTAATTTCATGGCTGCAGTCACCATCTGCAGCGATTTTGGAGCCCAGAAAAATAAAGTCTGACACTGTTTCCACTGTTTTCCCATCTATTTCCCATGAAGTGATGGGACCGGATGCCATGATCTTTGTTTTCTGAATGTTGAGCTTTAAGCCAACTTTTTCACTCTCCACTTTCACTTCCATCAAGAGGCTTTTTAGTTCCTCTTCACTTTCTACCATAAGGGTGGTGTCATCTGCATATCTGAGGTTATTGATATTTCTCCCAGCAATCTTGATTCCAGCTTGTGTTTCTTCCAGCCCAGCGTTTCTCATGATGTACTCTGCATAGAAGTTAAATAAGCAGGGTGACAATATACAGCCTTGACGTACTCCTTTTCCTATTTGGAGCCAGTCTGTTGTTCCATGTCCAGTTCTAACTGCATACAAATTTCTCAAGAGGCAGGTCAGGTGGTCTGGTATTCCCATCTCTTGAAGAATTTTCCACAGTTTATTGTGATCTACACAGTTGAAGGCTTTGGCATAGTCAATAAAGCAGAAATAGATGTTTTTCTGGAACTCTCTTGCTTTTTCCATGACCCAGCAGATGTTGGCAATTTGATCTCCGGTTCCTCTGCCTTTTCTAAAACCAGCTTGAACATCAGGAAGTTCACGGTTCACATATTGCTGAAGCCTGGCTTGGAGAAATTTAAGCATTACTTTACTAGCGTGTGAGATGAGTGCAATTGTGCGGTAGTTTGAGCATTCTTTGGCATTGCCTTTCTTTGGGATTGGAATGAAAACTGACCTTTTCCAGTCCTGTGGCCACTGCTGAGTTGTCCAAATTTGCTGGCATATTGAGTGCAGCACTTTCACAGCATCATCTTTCAGGATTTGGAATAGCTCAACTGGAATTCCATCACCTCCACTAGCTTTGTTCATAGTGATGCTTTCTAAGGCCCACTTGACTTCACATTCCAGGATGTCTGGCTCTAGGTCAGTGATCACACCATCGTGATTATCTGGGTCGTGAAGGTCTTTTTTGTACAATTTTTCTGTGTATTCTTGCCAACTCTTCTTAATATCTTCTGCTTCTGTTAGGTCCATACCATTTCTGTCCTCTATCGAGCCCATTTTTGCATGAAATGTTCCCTTGGTATCTCTAATTTTCTTGATGAGATCTCTAGTCTTTCCCATTCTGTTGTTTTTCCTCTATTTCTTTGCATTGATCGCTGAAGAAGGCTTTCTTATCTCTTCTTGCTATTCTTTGGAACTCTGCATTCAGATGCTTATATCTTTCCTTTTTTCCTTTGCTTTTTGCTTCTCTTCTTTTCACAGCTATTTGTAAGGCCTCCCCAGACAGCCATTTTGCTTTTTTGCATTTCTTTTCCATGGGGATGGTCTTGATCCCTGTCTCCTGTACAATGTCACGAACCTCATTCCATAGTTCATCAGGCACTCTATCTATCAGATCTAGGCCCTTAAATCTATTTCTCACTTCCACTGTATAATCATAAGGGATTTGATTTAGGTCATACCTAAATGATCTAGTGGTCTTCCCTACTTTCTTCAATTTAAGTCTGAATTTGGCAATAAGGAGTTCATGATCTGAGCCACAGGCAGCTTCTGGTCTTGTTTTTGTTGACTGTATAGAGCTTCTTCATCTTTGGCTGCAAAGAATATAATCATTCTGATTTCAGTGTTGACCATCTGAACACATACATGGTGATGTCCATGTATAGAGTCTTCTTTTGTGTTATTGGAAGAGGGTGTTTGCTATGACCAGTGCATTTTCTTGGCAAAACTCTATTAGTCTTTGCCCTGCTTCATTCCGTATTCCAAGGTCAAATTTGCCTGTTACTCCAGGTGTTTCTTGACTTCCTACTTTTGCATTCCAGTCCCCTATAATGAAAAGGACATCTTTTTTGGGTGTTAGTTCTAAAAGGTCTTGTAGGTCATCATAGAACCGTTCAACTTCAGCTTCTTCAGCGTTACTGGTTGGGGCATAGACTTGGATTACTGTGATATTGAATGGTTTGCCTTGGAAACGAACACAGATCATTCTGTCGTTTTTGAGACTGCAACCAAGTACTGCATTTCAGACTCTTTTGTTGACCATGATGGCTACTCCATTTCTTCTGAGGGATTCCTGCCCACAGTAGTAGATATAATATATTTTATATTATATATATATTTACATATTGTATATATTGTGTATTATATGCATATAATATATGTGTCATATATATCATATTATTATTCTCTGTGTATATATTATATAGTATTTTGTAACATGTTAAGTTATATAATTGGTCAAATTATAATTTAAATATTAATATATATGATACTCTTTGAAAACATATCATATATAATATAAGACTATAAGACATAATAAAATGTAAAACATATAAAATATATCCTAAATTAACATATAATATGAAAATATAGTCAAATACATTACATGAAAATATACAAATCTGTTCGAATTCCCAAGTGCTGCCACAGGAAGGCTCTGTGCCTGGGGTGGTGGACACCCTCAGGCGATAATGATGGCCCAGTTCTGTGCAATCAGGGTGGGTTTTCCAGAGGAGGGGACGTTGGAGGTGCGTCTGAGTCCATCCAAGTTCTGGGACGAGAGGGCTGTTGGAGTCCATAGGAGTCTAGGGTAAGGGGCCGTGAGAGGTGGTTTCCTGAGCAGAAGGACATGGGCCGACTGTGACGCAGCACGTCCGCAGGCAGCTGCGTGGGGCCGGGCCTTGTGGTCAGCCCTGGAGTTGTTCAGACTGTGCAGGGCGAGGAGGCCTGGGGAAGCTCCTGGGGTCTGTGAGGAGCGAGGGCGCCATGAGGAGGCCTGGTCAGCCCGAGCCCCGGAGACCACGTGGGGCCCCTGTCCTGTGGAGGACAGGCGCCACTCCAGGGTTCTGGGTTGGGGACAGTGTCCGGGGTGAGGCCGCAGGGCCTCCTGGAGGCGGTGGGCCTGGACAGGCGTCCCTGCTCTTGGCTCCGTCAGAGGCCCTGGAGACAGCGCTGAGCCCGGGAAGGGCAGGCAGCACTCTGAGCTCAGGAAATTAGCCCAACTTGCCAAAAAGGGTTTTTATCTCTGCCCCAGAAACTGGAGGGAGGCTGGACCTTAGGACCAAGCGCCTTCTCTGGATTCGTGGGGTGGGAGTCAGGGTCCAGAGGCTGCACCCCACCAGGGGGCGCCAGTGCCCTCAGGAGAGGGCATCCAGGCATGGGGCAGAGGCGGGAGGCAGGCTGCGTCCTGCTGCCTGCCCGCGGCCGGCCACGGCGACTGCCCTCCTGTCTGGCGCCTGGTCCCCAGGGGGAGCCTGTTTCCAGGCAGGAGGAAACCGTTGACTCAGAGCCAAGAATCTCCTTCCTTCCCCATGCCCAGACCCACAGCCTTGAGCCTTTCTTCCTCTCCTGGTTTTCTCTGGGGGCGTGAGACCACCCCGGGCACTCCTTTGCCATGATGGACTCCATCTGGGGTCCCCACGCCCTTTCCTCACTCACTCCTCCTCCGTTCTCGATGAGAAGGCCAGCTCGTTTTCTCTCACCAATTCTGCCATGTCCAGCTTTGTGTGGTCCTAGAAGTGGGGTTCTCCAAGCTCCCCCATCCTCCCCGTTCCCCAGCCCCAGCCCACAGTCCCCTTCTCCAGTCTAGACCAGGCAGGTTGGCAAACTGTGGCTTGTGGGCCACATGGACTCGCCCTCTGCCTTGGAGAGTAAGGTTTTGTTGGGTGCAGAGCTGAGCTCGTCCAGACCCGGGGAGTCTGGTTCATGGCAGTTGAGTGGCAGTGACAGGGGCCATCTGGCCCTTGGCACCTAAAATACTTATCACCTGGCCCTTCACAGAAAAAGCGTGCTGGCCCCTGGCCTTGCCACTGCCCATCTCGCCCCCACCTTCTGGCTCCATCTCTCATTAGAAGGAACCCTCCAACCCCTGAATGTCTTCTTCCTTCAGCCCAGAAACCCCTGGTCTCTGTGGCCCAGTCTTGTTCACCCTCATGGTGCAGAACTGGGTCTGTCCCTCTGAAGCCCCAGGGTGGGGTCCTCTCACCCAGCTGTTGCTCTGTGAGCCTGGACACTCCCTGCCAGCAGGCATGGTGGGGCAGGCAGGCGGAGGGGTTGTTGGAGCAGCCACAGAGACCCCCAGTCCTGGGAGGGGGCAGCAGGGAGGTGGTAAGGACGGAGAGGGGCCCAAAGGCTGCACCTGGACACCCACGGCATCTTTTCTGCACAGTTTAGACCCTGTTCTAACCCAGACTCTAGGTGGGATGGGATCTTCCCACCAAAGGGGCGTCACCATGACAAACAGAGAGCCCAGATCAGCTATGAGACCTCTCTTGACACCCTGTGGGTCTGGGTCCACAGCTGTGTGGTTAGCTCCAGGGGGCCGCGGGGACACAGCATGGAAGGGAAGGTCTGAGGCCAGCCACGGAGCTGATGGGAGCGGGGGCCGGCAACATTCCACAACATCTTCCCACCACGTGGCTGGAGGTCCTCGGAGGCCCCTTGGTGAGGAGAAAGTGAGTGTTTATGCTGAAACCTCCACAGAGATGCCTGGAGATCAGTCCAATTGATAGGCCCCCACAAGAGCGTGGCTGTGCGGCTGCAGCCAGGGCTGGGCCCTTAAACTCGGTCTTTTGTGTTTGTGACCCTGGGGCTGTTGGCATCCTCGGGACCCTGGATGGTGGTCTCCACCTGTCCGTGGCTCATCAGTCCGAGATGGGGCTGCCGAGAGCAAGGGACCCTTGGCCTCAATCTCCTCTGTGCTGGAGAAGAAAAGTGACAGCCAGCCCGAGGAGAAACAGTGCTATTGTGGCCAGATCAGCAAATAAAAGTAGAGACGCTCAGTTATCCTTGAATTTCCGATGGACCACGGATGATGTCTTAGTATATCTCAGTGTAAGGATGTCCCAAAGGTTGCATGTTTCTCAAGAACTCACATGAAACTCTTGTGTTTTTAGAGGGCTGACTACTTTCAGGGAGGGCTATGTTCTGTCCATGACCTTGGCCATCGGGAGAAACTTGAGTGGTGAGAGAACAGCCTCCCCTGCCTGCAGCCCCCCTGCCTGCTGGCTGCCCGCCCTGTCACCTTGGCCATGAGAGGACCACTTTGCCTCCCATTCACAAGCGCTTTTCTCCGTTGGGCACTCTGGCCTGAAATAGCAGCTCTTGAAAAATGTGCTGAGCTGGAGGCCTTGGACAGAACCCCCCTGTCCCCCGCCCCCCATGCTCTGGGAGCCTGTGTCCCCATCAGCCCAGGGAGGGCTACTCTTCCTTGTAGCTCTCCTCCAAATCAAAGCCGGGAATGGGCAGGCTCTGATCCCTCCTCTGCAGCTCTGGAGTGGAGGGGCCTCAAGGGTCCTCTCCAAGTTGGGGGCAGGATCTGAGGGCTGTACCCCTACCCCCAGGCTCCTAGAACCTCAAGATCATATCCCAAAGTCCCAAGTTCACAAGATGTCTGAGTTGTGAAGACCCCCAAGCTCGGCCAATCCAGGTGTGGGGCAGGGGTGTGACCAGGCACCCCACGCTGCCCAGGAGATGCTGGTGGACAGGAGGGGTCCTGGGGAGGTGTGTTGAGGGGCTGGTCCATCTCTTGACCGTACAGCTAGTTGAGGAAGCTGGCTCCTCCCTCTCCAAGGCTGGTGGAAGCTGGTGGGCACCATATTGGTGGGTCTGGAGGTCTCAGGCTGGAAGGTGGTCACTTTTTTAGAGGAATCGTAGGGCCCCCCTACCAAGAGAGGGACGGTGGCCTTGGTCACTCTGGTACCTTCTCTGCCACTCGGGCCCCAGGCCCTTGGGCTCCCAGGATGGCCACTGGGGGGCAGTATGAGCCAGGACACCTGGCAGGGATCCACAGGAGGTGCCCGCCAGCCAGCCTGGCCCCAGAGGGAGGAAGTGCCACCCCCGCTCCGTGCCCAGCCCAGGACCCTAGCTGTTCTGCCTGAGCCGGGCTTTGGGGCCAGCGTTCTGCCTGGAAACAGGGAATTTCCCGCACATCCATGATCATACATAATCCCTTCCTCATACATAAGCACACACACACAGCTCACACACACACACACAGACACAAACACACATGTGCACACCCATCACACACACTGCACATGCGTAGGCCCGGGGGCTGGCTGAGTCACCAAACACCCCCCGGGGTAGAGAGGCTGTGACTTTTCCTTTTGTTTCCCCTTTGGGGCTCCCCAGCCGGGGACTCGGGCAGGGCTTACTGCTCAAGGGGGTCCACCCCTGGGTCAGGGTCCACCTCCAGGGTCCACCTGTCCAGGACATCCCTCATCCAGCCAGACCGCGTCCTTTGAGTCTTGGGCGCCCTGACCCCTCGTGGCTCGGACCCCCGCCCCAGAGTCCTCCCCAAGGCTGAGTCCACCCTCACGGGGACTCTCTGTTCCCCCTTGGACATCAGTGCCACCACAATTCCTGATCCAGGAGGCTGTTCATCTCTGAGCCCAGGCAAATGCAGTTACAGCCTCCACACACAACAGTGTGCCTGGTGGAGCCTTGCGTGGGGCCACAGTCTAAGGGGGTGAGGGATGGAGACCGGGCTGACCTGGCCTGGGGAACCACGGGGCCTCAGGATCAGCCTCTCTTCTTTGTCTGTGGGGACCTGTTACCCCTCCCCAATGCCCCTGGGCTGCTGTGAAAGTCAGTTCATATAAAGCACGTAGTGCAGGTTGGCCGAGCAAATGTGTGGGCCCCTTTCGATTCTGCAGCCCGGGAAGGTGGGGGCAAGGTCCAGGAGCCCCTCCTGCTCTCAGGTCGAGCGATCTTCTCCTCCCGCCATTCCTGGGCCCTGAACTATTAACGCAGTAGCCTCCGTTCAAGATGCCACCCTCAGGGCCTCCATCCTGAGACGCTGTTGATGTGATGTTTTCAATTTTCCCAGGCCACCACCTGGCAGGAGCCTCCCCAGGGCTCTGAGCTTTTGCCATCAGTCTTTTTCACCAAGACTCAGTCCCAGTTCTGGGTGGGCTGGGGGCAAGGGGGGCACCCTGCAGCTTGGCAAGGGGAAGGGGCAGGCGAGGGGCCACCACCCCCCCGGAAATGCCCACCCGGCCCCCTTGGCCAGCAGCCTCCCACCAGGGCAGGATCCAGAAGGTGCTGGAAGGAGCCGTATGGGTGGGAGGGGGGTGCAGGCTCCGGGGACATCAGATCCCCTTGGGGCGGGTTTGCAGGGAGCCCTTGAGGACAGGGCGCATTGCAGACATCGTTCTGCCACAGCTCCGAACAGTGCCGCGGTTCTCTTGGGCTTTGCAGGCTCTGCTCTCCAGCTGCCAATATTTCTTGACAGTGAGTCGTGGCTTTTCCCAGACTCCGGCTTCTGGGGCTAAGAATGCTGCTCGACATGGGCTTAGAGCAGCCTCCGGAGCCATTACTGCGTCCACATTAATCACTGGCGATGGCTCGGGGAGGGACTGGGCTCCCATCTGACAGCGCTCTCGTGCTCTGTGCATGCTGGTGTGTGTACACGTGTGTTGGAAGCTGGGGCTGGGTGAGCTCGTGCATGTCCCGTGTGGGTGAAAGCCAGGAGGGCCACCATCACGCTGTGTGACCCCAAACCTGCCACCCAGCCTCTCCCGTCTTCTTCGTCACCCAGAAGGAAGGCCTGGGGCCAGATATCCCTCCCTTCAGGCTCCAAGTTCCGTGAGTCAAAAATTCCCTCCGGACTGTGGGTACGTGTACCCTCCCTCCAAAGATGGTGTCCAGCACAGGTTCTGAATGGACGTGACCTTCAGGAGGAGACGAGGAGCGGGGAGTGGAGGGTCTGCTCCTGGGGCTGGGGGGGCGGGTATGTGAGGCTTGGTGGGGGGCAGTGGTTGGGTCTGTTCATGCCTGACACAGGCGAGCGTTCACTCAAACCCTGCCTTACTTGAAGGATCCCATCAGCCTCAGGCAAACTACAAGTCAGTGTATACAAAATTCATTCAATCCTTTCATTCATTCATTCAAGTGTATTATACAAAATACACGTAACACACGAAGCTTTCCAGGTTAGAGGAAATATGAATGAGGACAGGATCGGAACCATAAGGGGAAAAGTGGGACATAAACATGCAGGCCAGGAAGTCCAGCACAGAGGCTTTGACTGGAGTCGGCAATTTGGCTCTGAGGTTCCTGGCTGCCAGGGTGAAAAGGGAAATAGGATCAGTCCAGCAGTCTTCACTATCCCTTAGGATAAGCCTTCCCTCTGTTCTTCCCATCAAGTCACATAAGGACTGGTGAGACCCCTGGGGAGGTGGACAAGACTGGTCCCATCGGTCTGGAGGCGACCATCCAGAGCAGGGCCTCTGCCTACCTGTATCAGGAAAAGCCTCCATCAAAGACGGCATCATTCAGTGCCCTGTAAGGCATGCAGATTCTTTCCAGCCTTGGCTCTGAAAGACACTTCTCCCATGCGGCTCCATCTAGGTGGCCCTAAAATGAGACACTGATACTGTCCCCAAGAGCCTCTGGACAACAAAGGTCACGACAAGTCTCATGAGATCTGCTCCTGGTAAGTGAGGGTGAAAGCAGAGGGCGCAATTCCAAACCACGGAGCCTGCAGGGCCACAGCCTGCCTGAGGCAGAGCGTGGCAGGGTGCTGCGCCACCACTGAGCACCTTATGTGTGCGGGCCCTAGGGAGGGGGTACGGCCACTGCCCAGTTCCATGGGCTCCAGCAGCCCACTTTACAGATGAGACCCCCGAAGGTCTTGGTGGATTGCAGCCGTAAGTGGCAGGACATCCAGGACTCTGCCAGCCTCCCCCGTACTACAAGCCCTGTGGCTCTTCCCTCCAGCGCCCCCCTAGACTTAGTGGTGACCCTGGGGTGCATGGCTTGGGCTCTTTGACCTGCTGAAGACGGGGGCGAGGAGGTTCTTGCCACTCCTGGTTGCAGGTAGGAGTCTCCGTGGCTTCAAGGGGAGGGGAGGTGGCTTTGACCCCAGCAGCCCCGTACTGGGGCGGAGTATGTCACCTTTAGGGGGTGGGGGTCCTGGGGGTGGGTGTGGGGGTAACAGAGCTCCACTGGTGAAGTCAGCCTCCAAAACGAGCGGCAAATGTGAAAAATTGCACCGAAGAGCACTGGGGACCCCAGGGGCGTGCTAGATGGAGCAAGACGGTCCCCAGGGGCAGGGGGACACTCTTATTCATGCCCTCCGGGTCGGGGCTGGGGAGGGGCCGTGGATTGCTCTGGGGATGAGAAGAGCTTGCTGTGCCAGCAAGTAAGGGGGAAAGAAGGTTCTGGATGGAGCTGGAAAAGATACTGTGCACAGAGGTGGGAGGGTGTTGCTGAGGGGCTGTGGCAGAACGAGGAGGGGGGGCACAAAGGAAGCTGCTGGGAAGGCAGGCGGGGGCCCTGTGGGCCTGGCTGAAGGGCCTTTAGGGTCCAGTCCTTGAACCCGGGGGCACATGCGTGTATTCTTGGAGGCCTGTGAGTCCCCAAGGTAGACACTCAGTCCTGACATGTAATCAGCAGCAGCTGAGTCACCGAAGCACTTGGAACCAGGCGGCTGATTTTATTTACCGGAAGTTCTCTGTGGATTTTTCCTTTAGCAAGAGAGAAAGATTAGAACAAAAAACCAAAAAAAAAAAAAAAAAACCAAAGTGAAAGAAATTTCCTGGGCTCTGCAAGGAGCAAGGGAGGCTCTGGAAAGGGGGTCCTGAGTGGCTGGGACAATGGGTGGGTGGGCTGGACCCTGGGACTCCATGGGGAGGCGAGGTTGTCAGGGGAAGGGGCAGTACCGGACACATAGAAGATGCAGAGTCATGATGCTGGGGCCCCTCCTCTGCACCAGGGGTGTCTAGATCATCCTTTAAGGCCAGCCCAAGTATGTTCTCCTCCAGGAAGCCCTCTAGGACTACTCGCAGAGTTCTCTTGGGGCCCATGTGATGTCCTGCCCTCTAAATTGAGAGGCTGAAGCCTGGCCCCACTGCCCCACACTGGCAAGCAGGAGGCACTCGAGAAGCAAGCGTGCCAACTGCCAGGCCGGACCTGACAGCAGGAACACCCACTCGGCATCTGAGAAGCCAGGGGTTGGTCTTGAAGTGAGGTGGGGACAGGCAAGAGGTGGCAGGCAGCACCACACACAGGGACACGGGCCTGTGCCCCCCTGGCTGCTGGATGGGCCCCAGAGGGAGAGAAGGGGCCTCCCTGGCTGCTGCCCCTGATTCACACTCCCGGTCCTTGGAAGGCCCGTTGTAGGAACCAGGACTCTGCAGGCACAGCCTGGACCCAGGTCAGGCTGCAGACACTGAGATGCTGGTTCCTGGAAAGCAGGGCCCACAGCCCACAGGGGGCCTCGTGGGGATGGCTCACCCATCACCATCCTGGCACGGTGCCAGGAGCCTACAGCCAGGGAGGAGTCTGGGGTCCTGGCTGGGACACAGCTAGCTGGTCCGCAGGGGTCTGGGGGGCCCAGCGGGAGAGCACTGTGATCAGTGGGACCACCGAGAACTGGCCAGCCTTCCTGAGTGCCTCCTTGGTGGCAGGACCAGGGCTAGGGGGGAGGAGGCTAGGGTCCTGAGATGGTCTCGGCGATCCCAGGCTGTACCAAGGAAGTCCCGCTGCCCAGTTCCTGGCCCCTCACCTCTGGCTGGAGCCTCCCCTGAACGAAGGCCAGGGGACCCCCAGCAGGGGGACTGGAGGAGAGCTCGGCAGGGGTGCAGGGGCGAGAGGATGGGCTGGTGTTCTCAGGACAGGACCCGAGGGAGGCTCCGGTTTGGAGCCCACATCTCCCTTTGACCCCAGTGCCCAGGTGGGATGAGGAGCGGGCAGGGGGCGGCAGGACGCAGGGCGGACAGTCTTGGCCACCTTCCTGGAGCCGGGTTTTTACCCCACCGGCAGCCGGACGGTGCCAGCAAGGAGGCCCTGTCCGGATTTGCCCTTCTGTGTTCCTTTCTCCCAGCACCGGGCCCCTGTTGGGTCTGCTCTAATTGGTTTGTGTCTGGCTGTAGCAGAGAACAAATTGATTCCCCTCCAGCTGTTTCTGTAGCGTCTGTCCTCGCACACCCCCGGGCCACCTGCTGTGCCCAGCACAGCTTCTCCTCTGCTGCACGAACCCTGGGCACGGGGTCTGGGGATGTGGGGAGGCAGCTGGTCCAGTCTCCCTGCCCCAGCCCGAGGTCCCAGAGCTGGGACACGGACGCACACACTCACAGGCATCCACACAGGCATACACGTACACACACGCCCATGTCCGTGTGCACAGCACGCACACTCACGCACGCCTCTGCCTGACCCCCTGGAGGCAGCAGCTGCAGGTAAGAAACCTCAGCCTGGTGAAGCGGGGGGGCCTTCGTCCCTCAGGTGCTCTTCGTGCAGCTGTCAAAGCAAACTTTCTAACTGAAAACCTCAAGGTTTAAATTTTTCCATTGACTCCTTTGTCTTCATGATAAAAACCCAAGCTCTCGTCTCTCACCTTACAGCGCTTTGAGGTCAGAGCTTCCACCATGCCCGAGTCTTTACACATTTGCCACACGTGCGCGTTCCAGGTGGCCCCTGGGCCTTGGCACGTGCTGTGTCGTCAGCCAAGGGTGCCTGCACGCGCCTCCGCCGCCCTGCGTCCTCCACCTCTTGATGGTACATCCGTGTGCCTCTGGACTCACCTCTCTGACTCAGCTCCTCTAGGGAGGGACTTCGCCCTCGGGTCACTCACTGCCCCCTCTCACCCCCGGTCACGTTCAGCCCCCGTGCTTGTCACTGGTTGTGACACCAGCTCACTCTGAGTGGACTCGTCCCCAGGCCTGGTCTGATGTCTCCTCTCTCCAGGCACGTGTACTGCACGGCTCGGTAACCACCACCTGCCTGCATCACCAGCTGCAGAGCCGCAGCTAGAAGAAGGGCTCAGTATTTCACGGTCATGAGTGAATGGGTGGATGGATGGGTGAGTAACCGGGAAAGAGCCAGGGCCCCAGGTGTCTGGGACTCAGCACTAGATCACATGCACAGAAGCAGCAGTCCAGCCACCAAGAATGTAAAAGGGATCCCAGGGGCTCCCCTGCCGGTCCAGTGGTTAAGAATGTGCCTTGTGCAGGGGGTGTGGGTTCGATTCCCGGTCAGGGAACAAAGACCCCACAGGCTTTGCAGCAACTAAACCCACATGCCACAAGTACTGAAACCTACACGGCACAACGAGAGAGCTCGAATGCCACGTGGAAAGATTCCACGTTACACAACAGAGACTCCACGGCCGCAGCCAAGACCCGATGCAGTGAAATAGATAAATAAAAGTTTAAAAATACGTAAAAATACATTTTAAAAGTTAAACTAGAATTCTAAAAATAAATTTAAAAAATGAAAACAAAAGGGATCCCAGTCTTGGCTGGCATCTTTGGAAACTAGGTATGAACCGTCCCCTCTCCCCTCTCCAGCTCCTTCGCTCTCTGGAGGCTCTGCCGTCTTTCCCTTGCAACACCCGTTGCTTGCCTCCTCTCGTTGGCTTTCTCTCTCTCTTTCTCTCTTAGCCCCCCTCTCCTGGCTTTTTACGATGGGCTAGATTCAGCCTGGCTGCTTCTTTCTTTGTCTCCTTTTCTGCATTGCCCATTCTCCATATTTCTCCGCAACAAAGGGGCGCCTGGAACTCGCCCAGACAGTAAGAACCGCCCCCCTCTCTCTCCCTCTTGAGACCCCGCTCTTTTGTGCTCTCTCTCCCAAATCTGCATCATAGAAAAGCCTGAAACCCAGCTGGCAAACACAGAGCTCTCCCTGGGGGGCTAGAGTGAGGGGACGCAGAGCCAGCGAGGCCAAAATGCCCTTTATTCCGCGGGACGCTGGGGATATTCACATGTTAATAAATCATATTCCCATCACGAATCCATGAAACCTTTTTACAAACTGCATTTTAACCTTACACAATCGCCCCACGGACAGATCCACGAATAAGGGAACTGAGGGGAGTATGTGTGGAGGGGCTCACAGAAGCCCAGAGAGGGTTGTAAGGGATTTGTCCACACAAACTACTGTTTCTTCAGCCCCACACTCTTCCCTGCCCCAGGCTCCAGCCAAACCCCAACCCCCCCGAATCTTACAGAACCACATTTACCACCAAGAAGGGCTGATTGAGAAATGTAAGGGGGGATTTCTAAGACGTCTTGACTTGGTTCCCTTAAGCAGATTATATCTTTGTCCTACACACATCGAATCTACCATTTGTGCCTGATATTGATTAGCGGCGGAACTGTTCAGAAAAGTTAAGCCTAAGTTCATTGAGGAGAATTGACTTGAGAGGCGATTTGGTTTCAGCATATTCCAGAGCTTCCAGGATGCTCAGCCAGGGATGGGAAACAGAGGGCAAGGGCAGCTCTTTGCATGGGGTTGGGGGGGATCAGGGTGTCCCAGGGACCCTGAATCAGAACACGGGTCTAAGGTCTGGGTAAGCTGGGCCCAGCAGGCAGTGGGCTCTGCTCGGAGCTGGACCCGCTCTTTAAGTTACTGCCTGAGTTTGAAAGAAGTTCTGTTGCTCTGTCTCCTGTGCCTCCTTCAGGGTTTGTGGGTTGGGGGAAAGGGAGGGATTTTTTTTTTTTTAATATTAAGAAAGTGTTATAAAAGCTTCAGAAGGTTGTTCTGCAACAACTGATGTGTGAGAAGTCCACAGGCTGGGGGTCAGAACACCCAAATAAAGAGCAGTCAGTCCCCTCGCTCCCTTCCAAACACCTGCCCGGTCCGAGGCCCCTGCCTCATGGTGTCCCAGGGTGCAGCCCTGAGCCCTTAGGTTCTACCAACCTCTGTGGATGTTTTCAAGGTGGTGGGAGGGGGACTGAAAAATATTGCAGGCCACATCAGTAAACAAAGGGTGTAGTAGCCACCAAGCCACTGCAGCCGCCTCTGGCGGTGAGCCCTGAGGGGCCTCGGGTGGATACAAACGGGCTTGCCCACTGCCATGCCCCTGGCCGCTGCAGCGCCACCCAGCTGTGCCCTCCGAGGGGACTCGGGGAGAGAAAGCACAGCACCCTGACCCTAGACAGCTAAGGCGCCTGTCGCAGGAATGGTTTCAACAAGCCCAGATTTTTGTGTCTTCCCACACCTCTTCCCCTGCGCTGCATCCTCGATGATGGTAGGATGGAGCAGAGGGATATTCCACTTGGAACAGAAGCAAGAACCTCAATTCCTGGAGCAGGAAGTGTGAAGTCCTGGCCTTTGCGGGGCTGCTGCTGTGACCACACTCACATCCCTGGGGCCTGGCCTCAGCTGACGGGTGTCTGGGATGTTTACAATTCGGGCAATTATGAATAATGCTGCTAGGAACACTGAGAACAAGTGTCTGTGTGAATATACGTTTCCAGTTTTCTTGTGCATATACCTCCGAGTGAAATTGCTGAGTCATATGGCAACTCTGGGCTCCCCTGGTGGCTCAGATGGTAAAGAATCTGCCTGCAATGTGGATGACCCAGGGCTGGGTCAGGAAGAAACCTGGGAGGAGGCATGGCAATCCACTCCAGTGTTCTTGCCTGGAGAACTCCATGGACAGGGGAGCCTGGTGAGCTACAGTCCACGGGGTCGAAAAGAGTCAGCTATGACTGAAGCGACTTAGCACATTCATAGAAAAGCACTAAAGCCCTTAACCTGAGACATCTGGCTTTCTTTATGTAACAGTCACCTTTTGATGTTCTGGTTACCTGGTCTTTGTTTCCAAACCCCCTATGGGTCCTGGCTCCTCCTTTACTTCTCTGGCTCAGCCCCCCAGTGCCACCTGAGAGGCTGCCTCCAGGGCTTCAGGCCTCAGTTTTGTCAGCAAAATCAAATGCGATCCTCAACTTTTAGGCTGTGCTTTTTCAATCAACAGCAGGATACATGGAGGCGACTGACACCGCGACATCCGGGCTTTGGCGTATCTTTGAGCAGTGCCCTTGGCTGCTTCTGTGATGGGATGGGGGGGCCTCACCCATCCTAAGAGCCGACCCCTCCTACGGCCTCTCCCCCGTCGAGCCCAGACTGCAGGCTGCAGCCTGGGACAGTTCCCGGAGGCCAAGAGCTGCTGCGGTGGGGGTGCTGGGTGCTCGGGGGGGCTCTGCCCGTTTGGAGCACAAACGATGGCCTTCCAGATGCTCTGTTCAGCTCAGCTGAACCTCCATCACAGGAGGCCTGATCAGACCCAGACTCTCACCAGGAAAAATGCCTTTTCTCATTGGATCCGAGTCCTAGATTTGAAGAATAAACATTTGTAAACTCTGGGAGCATGTATACCAACTAATTGTGACTTGGACAGGGCTCGGGGGCCCACGTGCTATCTGAGAAGCCCCGTCCATGCTCAGTTTTTTCTTTCCCTGCTCCTCTGGGCCTGGGGGGCTCCGCAGGCCCTTCTGGTGGTGAGGGGCAGCCTTTAGGCGTCCAGGACTTGGAATGAGGCCTCTCTGAGGAAGCTGTTCTCATTTCCCAGTGGCTCTAAATCCTTCTGAATTCATTAGGGTTTGCATTGGAGCAGAAATATCACCTTCTCAGTCAGCCCTACCCAAATGCTCTATTAAAAAATGCACCACTTCTGCACCCGGATTCCCTGCAGCATTTACTCAGTTCCCACAGACTGATGGCTGCATCCACCACCCGCCTCCACCAACACCCCATCCTTATACTGAAGTCCTAAACTCCAATAACCTTAAAATGTGGCTGTCTTTGAAAATAGAGCTTGAAAGAGGTGACTTAGGTTAAATGAGGTCCTAGGGATGGGCCCTAGTCTTTATGATTGATAAGAAGAGATCAGGACACACACACAAGAAGAAAGGCCACTCGAGGACACAGGGAGCAGATAGCCTCCTAAGAGCCAAAGAGAGGGGCCTCTGGAGAAACCTTGACTTCCGACTTGTAGCCTCCAGAATTATGAGAAAATAAATTTCTGTTGTTCAAGCTCCACTCTGGGGTATTCGTTAGGGCAGTCTGAGCAAACCAATGCCACAGTACGTATAATTTATTGATCTCTCACGTTTATTTTTTATTTTTTGACTACCACTGCTCTCCCCAAGGGTAGAGATGTTGGATCTTGTCGTCTGACATGTCCCTAAATTACAGAAGGCTGCCTGACATTCAATCATGTTTGGCACTTAGTAAATATTTGGCATTCAGCACATATTTGATGAAATTTTACCTCTGGCCAAGACAGAAAAACAGGAACTAGATTTACCCTCCGGCCTGAAACAATTAAAAGTCTGGACACAATACATGCAGTCACCAGTTTTCAGACATTGGACGTCAAGCAGCTCAAGACGGTAATCCCTGAGCGACAGGAAGGAGTGCTGTGAGTCCTCCGGTCCTCCGGCCCCCTGCCTGGAGGAAGTGTCCACACCCCCACACTGCGCGGGATGGCGCTGTGAGTCCTCCGGTACTCCGGCCCACTGCCTGGAGAAAGTTTCCAAGCCCCCACACTGCGCGAGATGGCGCTGTGAGTCCTCTGGTACTCCAGCCCACTGCCTGGAGAAAGTTTCCAAGCCCCCACACTGCGCGAGATGGCGCTGTGAGTCCTCTGGTACTCCAGCGCACTGCTTGGAGAAAGTTTCCAAGGCCCCACCCTGCGGGGGATGGCCAGGCAGGGCCCGGGGTCCCCCTGAGTTGAGGAGAGGGAACTGGGGGCGTGAGGGGATGGAAGCAGCTGGAATCCACAGGCAGAGTAATGAAGAAGCAAGGGGTGCCCAGAAGGGACGTTTGGAGATCTGCAGATGGTTCCCCCTGAAGTATTCCCTGGAGGAGTGCCTAGCAATGTGGGGAGCCAACTACCCCAGATGGGAAAAGAACCTCGGAAAAGAATCCGAGATAACAGCATCCATGGTCCGGTAGGACCAGCCACAGTGTCTGCCCCCACACATGTGACTAGACAGCCTCATGGCTCATGAGCCTTGGGTAGAAAGCTCAGAAGGATACTGGCACAGGAGTGGGATAAATTCTCCTTAAAAGAGGAATCTCTTTGATACTCTGGTCTGACCTAACAGTTTAAAAGGAAACCTGGAGGGGATCAAACTGTTTCCAAGTAACTATGTAACTTTGAGAACAAAGCTCAACACATTTATAGAGATAGAAATATATTCAGCACTTAACAGGGTAAAATGTAAAATGTCTAGGACCCAGTAAAAATATTACCTGGGAAAAACATATATATATGACTTTGGGGGGGTGTGTATTTTGCTAAGCAAAATAAGTCAGACAGATAAAGACAAATACTGGATGGTAGCAGTTATATGTGAGATCTAAAAACACAACACACTAGTGAATATGGCAAAGAAGAAGCAGACTCACAGACATGGAACAAACCAGCGGTGACCAGTGGGGAGAGGCAGAGGAAGAGAAGGTTAAGGGGCTAACGAGGTACAAACTATTAGGCATAAAATTAGTTGCAAGGATATATTGTACAACCCAGGGAATATAGCCAATATTTTATAATAACTATAAATAGAGTAAAACCCCCTAAATAACTGTAGTATACATCTGTAACTTACATAATATTATATAATGACACTTCAATAAAAAACAATTCAAAATAAAAATTTAAATATATTTAGGCATGCATGACCTATAACAAGGGGAAATTCCATCAGAGATGACAGAATCAGTAAACGAGATATAAAAACAGCTATTATAACTCTATTCTCTATTTCTGAAAACTAAAGGAAAGACTGAACATGTTAACTAGAGGCATGAAAGATAAAAAAGAGATCAAACATCAAGGGATGAGAATACAGTGTCTGATATGAAAAACACATTGGATAAAATTAAAAGGCTAGACATTACAGAAGAAAAGATTAGTCAACTTGAAGATGCAGTAATAGAAACTACTCATAATGAGGTATATAGAGGAAAAGAGATTGAAAAAAACAGAGCTTCAGGGAGCTGTAGGATAACTTCCAATGGTTCAATGTGTATGAAAAAAAAAAAAAAAGTCCTTTAAGCAGGGGAAGAAAAAAATTTGAAAAAAACAATGGCAGAAAATTTTACTAAGTTAATGAAAACCAAAAAACACAGAGATCAAAGACAGGTAATGAACCGCACGCACAAGAAATGTGAAGAAAACAGCAGTAAGTCACATCCTGATCTAACTGCTTAAAACCAGTGATAACGAGACAATCTGGGAAGCAGCCAGAGGAAAAGCAGGTAATAAATGCAGATGAGCAAAAGCAAAGTTGAAAGCAGGTTTCTCATCAGAAACCAATCTAGCGAGACGATAATAAGGAAACATTTCAAGGTGTTGAAAGAAAAAAACTCAATTTTCTACTCTATACACGGCAAAACATATATTTCAAAAATGAAGGCAGAATAAAGACGTATTTCGACATGCAAGAGCTGAAAGAATTTATGAACGGCAGAGCCACACTATGAACAATATGAAAGGAGGTCCTGGTGGCAAAAAGAAATGGATACAGGATGGACATCAGAATTTACACGATGGAATGGAAAGCACTAGAAACGGTAACTGTGTGGATGTATATAGGCCTATAATACATATATACTGTACACCATGTGTGTGTGCTGTGTGCCCAGACGCTCAGTTGTGTCTGACTCTTTGTGGTCCCATTGACTGTAGCCCTCCAGGCTCCTCTGTCCATGGGAATTTCCAGGCAAGATCACTGCAGTGGGTTGCCATTTCCTTCTCCAGGGGATCTTTCCAACTCAGGGATCAAGACTGTGTCTCTTGTGTCCCCTGAACTGGCTTATAAAAAACATTCAGCTCTTAACAGGGTTAAGATGTGTGCTGCTTGTTTATTTGACCAACCTAAAATCATGGCACCATATGCAAATCAACCCTGAATACTCATTGGAAGGTCTGATGTGGAAGCTGAAGCTCCAGTACCGTGGCCAACTGATGGGAAGAGCCGACTCGTTGGAAAAGATCCTGATAGGGAAAGATTGAGGACAGGAGGAGAAGGGGACAACAGAGGATGAGATGGTTGAATGGCACCACTGACTCAATGGACATGAGTTTGAGCAAACTGGGAGACAGTGACGGACAGGGAAGCCTGGCGTGCTGCAGTTCATGGGGTCACAGAGAGTCAGACATGGCTTAGTGACTGAGCGACAAGATGCAATCGGTTCTCCTCCATGGGATCCATCTGTATGTGATGAAGCTGGAAGAGGCTGAGTCAGAAAAAGAATCCTGATGAACCACGTGATAGGAAGAGTTCATGCTGGTGGACTGTGATGCGTAAAGCCTGACTCAGAACAGCCTTTCAGCAAAGAGGAGAAAACAGCAATATAGGAAGAGATGGTGAGCGTGGACGCAGGCCCGTGAGCCCACCCATAGCCAGGGCTGCCTGAGAGGAACGCTGGGGGAACGTGGACACCGCTCGTGGGAAGGAGCCGGCTATGGAGGCACACACAACACCTGGGATGGACCTCGGATGAGCGCATCTGATGAGAGAGCCTCTCTGAGAGCCAGGCTGTTGGGGCAGAGCCTGACATGGACTGGCCAAGCCCTCCCGCACTGCTGGTGGCAACGTGAATCGGTGCGGCCACCGTGAAAAACAGTATGGAGGTTCCTACAAAACTAAAAATAGAATGACCATGTGAGCCAACAATCACATTTTTGAGCCTATGTCCAGAAGTGTGCATCACAGCACTAGTTAAAATGGGTGACATGGGATGGGATCAACCCAAGCGCCCCCATCAACAACAGATGGATGGATAGAGCAGATGTGGGGTACAAAAACGGTAAGTATTATTATACGTCGTTCCATTTGCAGCAGCATGGACCTACCTAGAGACGATCGTACTAAATGAAGTCAATCAGAGAAAGACAAGTATCACAAGCTGTCACTTACCGTGTGCAATCTAAAAGATAGAACAGATAAACTTATTCACAAGCCAGAAAGAGACTCACAGGCAGGGAAAACAAACTGATGGTGACCAAAGGGGAGGGCGAGGGGAGGGATAAATTAAGACTTCGGGATCAGCAGACACACACTACCATTTATAAACTAGATAAACAACAAAGATCTACTGTACAGCACAGGAAATTATTTCCAATATCTTGTAATAATCTGTAATGGAAAGAATCTGAAAAGAATATTTATTATATAAAACAGGATATATATATATATATCTTGTTATATATATAGTCACTGTCACCATGCTGGGGAGACAGCTTGGGACTGTGGATGCAATGGCGTCATCCCTGTCTCCAGGTCGTCGGTGTCAGTTGAATTTATGGGCCTTTGGGTTATTCTGCGTCCTTTTGGGCTCAGTTAGCACGTAAAAGCATCCTGTGCAGGTCAATGCTCTACAAAGAAGGGCTGTTTCCTTCCATCACAGATGTTATCGCCAAGATTCCCAAGACCCAGCCGTTCCAGGGCAGAGCGCCAAGGAGGTAGGAGTGGTACACAAGCCACCCTGGGGGCTACAGCCACCCCCTCTTGCCTCTGTGTGACTTCAGGCAAATCACTGTCGGGAAAACAAGACCTGTTGATTAAAGACTCTACTGTGTCCATATTGGAGAGGAAATGCAATGAAGCGTAAGCATGCGGGGGTCTCCATGCATGTGATATGAAATGACACTGACTTCAGAGACTGGACATCATTCCAGCGGATTTATTGCACAGCGTGTGGGAGAGGCCACAAGGAAATCTTAAATCTCCTAGAGACACAATAGGGTGCATGGCGAGGGGCCCTGAGACCATCTCAGACGTGCGTATTTTCAGTTCCCAGGGCCAGGAGGCCTGTGACCTTGCAAATAAAACCTTCCACGTCTTATCAGACCAGTTATATTTTCAAGGAGATGCCTTAAGAGGAGAGAGTTGGGGGGAGGGCTGCCCCCTTGTTTATTAAAAAGAAAAAACGCCCTTGATTATCTTACAGAGCATCAGTTTCCTCACTTGCAAAATGGGCTCGTATCATCAGCCTCAGAGTATATTGGGATTTTTTTGTTTGTCTCTTGTTTTAAACTATTCTATTTCCTTACTTGGCTGGGCCAGGTCTTGGCCCTGGCACAAAGGAATCTCCTCGTTACAGCATCTGGGATCTAGTTCCCTGACCAGGAATTGAACCCAAGCCCCCAGCATTAGGAGTTGCAGAGTCTCAGCCCCTGGACCACCAGGGAAGTCCCCAGAATGTATGGTTGAGAGGTTAACAGTGCCCAGAGTGGGTCCATTCTCTCTTTTTTTCTTCTATGTAGATGTCTGGG
The DNA here is from genome assembly GCF_032452875.1 of Bos javanicus. Taxonomy (NCBI): domain Eukaryota; kingdom Metazoa; phylum Chordata; class Mammalia; order Artiodactyla; family Bovidae; genus Bos; species Bos javanicus. Next base: position 65,374,954 of record NC_083888.1, on the reverse strand, counting down.
AATTGTGGCACTGGAGAAGACTCTTGAGAGTCCCTTGGACTGAAAGGAGATCCAACCAGTCCATCCTAAAAGAAATCAACCTTGAATATTCATTGGAAGGACTGATACTGAAGCTGAAGCTCCAATCCTTGGGCCACCTGATGCGACTCACTGGAAAAGTCCCTGATGCTGGGAAAGACTGAGGACAGGAGGAGAAGGGGACAGCAGAGGATGAGCTGGTTGGATGGCATCACCGATTCAGTGCACATGAACTTGTCTGGGAGAGGGTGAAGGATAGGGAGGGCTGGCATGATGCAGTCCATGAGGTCGCAAAGAGTTGGACATGACTTAGTGACTGAACAACAAGATGTCTGGGTGGAGGGTTGGGAGGGGCAACTGGTCTGCCCGAGCTGAGAGTCCCGCAGCTCCCACAGCCCTGCCGGCCTGTGTCACATGCAGCAGCCGTGCCGGCCGCCCCTCAGCTGGGACTCGGTGTTGGGTAACATGACGTCTTCCGAATGTTTCAGGGGAGCGTGGCCTCCCGGCTCCTGTGGGCTGGAGCCAGCTGTGATGGCCACCAATTGAAATTTCATAGATTTAGTTTATCCTTTGGAAAGCTAGACTCCCATCGAGATCATGCAAACTTCTACCAAGAGTTCTGCTGTCAATTAACATTTTTTTGTGTGTTTGAGGAAAGGATGTCATCATTTCCACGTGTTAAGAAGCCGAAGCAAACATCAACTGCAGATGTTTCTGGAAGAGCTCCTATTTCACTTGGATTGTGTTTCTGATCCCAGGGATGTGGATCAGAGACCAGCTCTAGGGAGCTAAGGTCTTCCCTGGAGACACCCGTGGTGGCTCAGCCACTTGCTGACTTCCTGCCTTGGCTGGGTGGCGGGGGAAGGGAGGTCCAGGCTCTTCCAGAAGGACCATCCATCCTGCTTGCTGTCTCCATGTCCTGACGATGGGAGCCCAAGCCTGGGGATGTCATCAGATGGGACAAGCTGCAGTGGGTGAGCACCCTGACTAGCTTGGCTGGAAGCATCCCAGAGCCATCTGGTGCCTGTGTGACCAAGATGACTTCAGAAACAACAACCATAATGGGAACTGCACATCCACCCATAGATCAGCTTCCTCTTGACATGTTCAAGGACAACACACTTCATCAGAGCGGTCCAGGGAGAAAAACAAACAGGCTTTGGTTCAGAAGTGGGGTCTGGATGCCACCTGGAACATCACTGGCCCACAGACAGGGTCCCAAGGCTGAGGACTGTCTGGGACCCGTTCCAGGATAATTTACGGCAGTGCGTGTGTGCACGTCTCTGGGGTGTCAGCGCGTGTGCATTTGTGGGGTTGTGACGTATGAGTTTCTGCATAGTTTCAGCATCACTGTGTGTCTGGCTGTCTACGCTGTGGGGTGTGTGTGTGTGTGAAGAGAGAGGGACAGATTGATCTTAAGGAATATTGGGTCACATAACTTGGCGATTTGACAGGGTGGGCTGGCAGGCTGGAGACCCAGGGCATGATTGTAGTTCAAGTCCAAAGTCTCTCTGTTGACAGAATTCCTCCTTGCCAGGGGAGCGTGGTCTTTATTCTAGTCAGACCTTTGATTGATAGCTACAGAGGGCACCCTGCTTTACTCCGAGTCTGCGGATTCAAACGTTGTGTGAGCTCAATCGCTCAGTTGTGTCAGACCCTCTGCGATCCCATGTCCTGTAGCCCGCCAGGCTCCTCTGTCCATGGGATTTTTCCCAGGCAAGAATACTGGTACAGGTTGCCATTTCCTCCTCCAGGGGACTTTCAAACCCGCATCTCTTTCATCTCCCGCATTGGCAGGCAGATTCTTTACCACCAGCGTCACCTGGGAAGCCCCTTAATGTTACTCTCACCCTGCCCTCACTGAGACAATCAGAGGAAAGTTTGACCAATCATCTGGGCACCATGACCAAGCCATGTTAATACATAAAATTAAACATCATAGTGTGGTGTGTGTGTGTGGCGTGTGTGAAGGAGTACGTGTGAATGAGCATATGTGTGTGCCTGTATGACTGTACGAATGTGTGTTCAGTGTGTCTGTGCGCATGAGCTGGTGTGAACCTGTGTTTGTGCACAAGCGGGTGTGATGCATGTGTATGTGGAGTGTGCATCCGTGGTGTATGTCAGTCTATGTTGTGTGAGTGGTGTGTTTTGGGGCCGTTTTGGTTTTATTTCTTGCAGTTGGAGGATGGAGGGGGCCCTGCATCCCGCCTGCCTAGAACAGGCCCTTCTCTCAGCTCTGCCCTTGAAACAAACCATGGTGCCCTTGGACTGTTCTCTGATTCCTCACAGGCCTTATCAATTCCACCTTGTAAAACTGTGGGGCTTCCCTGGTGGCTTGGTGGTAAAGAATCTGCCCACCAGTGCAGGAGATGCCGGTATTGTGGGTTCAATCCCTGGGTCGGGAAGATCCTCTGGAGAAGGGAATGGCAACCCACTCCAGTATTCTTGCCTGGGAAATCCCACAGACAAAGGAGCTTGGCGGGCTACAGTCCATGGGGTTGCAGAGTCGGACATGGCTGAGTGACTGAGCGTGAGCACACAGAAAATTGTCGGCATTCAGGGAATTAATGCCTGGAAGGCTTTGCTTCCTGTGCCTGGCGTGCAGAGAGCGCTTGATAAGGGCAGTCATTGCAGCTTTGGTGCCCATTATTAGCGAGACACCCAGGGGAGTGCTTGAGAACTGAGGACGAGGCAGTGATGCTCATAGCGCACCTACTATGTGCCATGCCCGGTACCTGCTCATCTTGTCTCACGCGGGCAGGTCAAGGAAATGACACCAGTGAGGGTGAGAAGATGTGAGTGACAGCGGTGGGGATGCTGTTGATGATGGTGCTGACCGAGGGTGGGGGCAGACATGCCGGGGGCTCCTTGCTGAGGGCAGCGCCTCAGTGCACCAGTGGGTGCGGGGGTGGGCAGGGATGGCCACATCCTCAGAGCTCTCTCATTGGCTCAGGTTCCACCCCTCAAGGAAGCAGAGATGCCACGTCAGGAGAGTGTGGGACTCTGCCCTGCTCCGGGAATAGATTAATGAATCGGCACAGCCGCTATGGGAAGCAGCATGCAGCCTCCTTAAAAAACTAAAAAGAGAGCTATCAAACTTGCTGTCGGTCAGTCGCCCAGTCGTGTCCGAGTCCTTGTGACCCCATGGACTGCAGCACGCCAGGCCTCCCTGTCCCTCACCATCTCCCGAAGTTTGCCCAAGTTCATGTCCATTGAGTCGGTGATGCCATCCAGCCATCTCATCCTCTGACGCCCTCTTCTCTGTCTGCCCTCAATCTTTCCCAGCATCAGGGTCTTTTCCAATGAATTGGCTGTTTGCATTAGATGACCAAAATACTGGAGCTTCAGTTCTTCCAACGAGTACTCAGGGTTGATCACCCTTAAGATTGACTGGTTTGACCTCCCTACTATCCGAGGGACTTTCAGGAGTCTTCTCCAGTACCACAGTTTGAAGGTATCAATTCTTTGGCATTCTTGGCAGAAAAGCTATGACAAACCTAATCAGTGTATTGAGAAGAAGAGGCATTACTCTGTCAACAAAGGTCCATATAGTCAAGGCTATGGTCTTCCCAGTGGTCACCTATGGTTGCAAGAACTGGACCATAAAGAAGGAAGAGCTACCATATGATCCTGCAATTCTACTCCCAGACATACATCCGGAGAGGATTCTGATATGAAAAGATACATGCACTCCAATGTTCATAGCGGCACCAGTTACAATAGCCGAGACATGGAAGCAATCTAAATGTCCACTGATGGAAGAATGGATAAAGAAGATGCGCTACAGATACACGACACAATGTTACTCAGCCATGAGAAAGAGTGAAATGATGCCAATGCAACACCACAGGCGGGCCTCGAGATGATCTAAACGAAGAAAATCACACAGAGAATGAGAAGTATCATGATGTCACTTTTATGTGGTATCTAAAAAAAGACATAAATGCACTTACTTATAAACAAACAGACTCACAGACACAGGCAGCAAACTTATAGTTACCAAAGAGAAGGGGGGAGGGATCAATTAGGAGTTTGGCATTAACATATACAGATCATAGTATATAAAATAAATCACAATGTCCTACTGTGTAGCACAGAGAACTATATTCTAAATCTTGTAATAATGTATATGGGTAATTAATGTATATGGTTTTTCCAGTAGTCACGTATGGATGTGAGTGTTGGACCATAAAGAAAGCTGAGCAATGAAGAATCAATGCTTTTGCTGGACTGCATGGAGATAAAACCGGTCAATTTTGAGGGAAATCAGTCCTCAAGGACTGATGTTGAAGCTGAAACTCCAATAATTTGGCCACTTGATGTGAAGAACTGACTCATTGGAAAAGACCCTGATGCTGGGGAAAGATTGAAGGCAGGAGGAGAAGGGGACAACAGAGGATGAGATGGTTGGATGGCATCACCGACTCAATGGACATGAGTTTGAGTAAGTTCTGGAAGTTGGTGATGGACAGGGAGCCCTGGAATGCTGCAGTCCATGGGATCATGAAGAGCTGGACATGACCCAACGACTGAACTGAACTGATATGGGGAAAGAATCTGAAAGAGAATATAAAAATACCTATGATATATATACACATACACAGGGCTTCCCTGGTGGCTCAGTAAAGAATACACCTATAATGCAGGAGGCCCAGGTTCAATCCTGGGTTGGGAAGATCCCCTGGAGAAGAGAATGGCAACTCACTCCTGTATTCTTGCCTGGAGAATTCCATGGACAGAGGAGCCTGGCGGGCTACAGTCCATGGGGTCAGAAAAGAGCCGGACATGATTTAGTGGCTAAACAACAAGCAACAAGAAATATGTTTTGTATTATGTGACTTTTACCACAATAAGACACATTAAAAAAAAAAAAAAAGTGCTAATCTTATGACAGGGCTTCAGCCTCATGACCTAATTACTTCCCAAAGACTTCATCTCCAAATACCAGGATATCGGGGGTTAGAGCTTTAGCACGTGAATTTCCAGGAGATGTAATTGTGTCCTAGGAGTGGGAGAAGTGGGTCAGGTAGCTAACCTGAAAGATGTGCCTGCCAGAAATTCACAGGGAAGAGTCTTTCCAGCTGCCCCACCAGAGTGTCTGCCCCATCTGCTTCAGGGTCCTGATGACACAACCTTTCACTCCCCTGAACCCCCAAATCAATATTCTTCTAAGGACCAAATCTGTCTGGCTACAGCTTGGCTTCGGGCTCCCCTGTGCCCACCTGCTGTCCTGTCGAGCACTGGGTCTTCTCTCAACTAGGGTCACCCAGCTCCTGCACGGGGTGCCTTGAGGGCTGGGGTTTTCAGCTTGTGAGTCAGGAAAGTCCTTTTAGTGGAATACAACCAACACATTAAAAAAAAGAAAAAAGCAGGATACAAAAACCAGAATGTGTCCCTGAAGCAACAGCTATTGTTTGGGGGAATTTATTTACATGCATTCACAATGCATGTGGATAAATGTGTCTGCAAAGGCCACAGGCTGGGTCAGGATTTCTAAGTCAGCTTGGAGAAGAATCTGAAAGTGGTTGCTTTAGGGGATGTGGAGAATAAAGAGATGCCCTCTGTGTTTCTGATCTGCCTCCAGGCAAGGCACAGAGACAGGATATTTGAGGTAAGGATGCCCTCTGGGATCACCTCTGTCGAACATCTCTTTTTACAGCTCTGGAAAATGAGGCCAAGAGAAGGACAGACAGTTTCCCCAGGCCATCCGCAGGGCTTCTGCCCCGGGCCTGTCCCTGCCTCCTCCTGACGGCACAGTGAGCAATTCATTTAAGAGGGATCATGTCAGTGAAAATGGACCTCCTCCCAAAGTCTTCTCCTCCAAAACAGTGAGAAGGCTGGCAGAAATGGGTAGGATCACCTTTTTTTTTTTAGAACTATGGAAATTGGCCAAAGTCTTGCAGTGATTTTAAGAACATTTATTCCAGAAAAACAGCTGGATCTTGATGATAAGAAGAGATTTTGCAGCCTTTTGTTGTCATTGTTGTTCCGTCACTAAGTCATGTCCAACACTTTGTGACCCCATGGACTGCAGCACGCCAGCCTTCCCTGTCCTTCACTATCTCCCAGAGTTTGCTCAAACTCATAGCTATTGAGTTGGTGATGCTATCTAACCATCTTGTCCTCTGTCACCCCCTTCTCTTCCCTCCCTCAATCTTTCCCAGCATCAAGATCTTTTCCAATGAGTTGGCTCTTTGCATCAGATGGCCAAAATTTTGGAGCTTCAGCTTCAGTATCCGTTCTTCCAATGAATATTCAGGGTTGATTTCCTTTAGGATTGACTGATTTGATCTCCCTTCAGTCTAAAGGACTCTCAAGAGTCTTCAACACCACAATTCGAAAGCATCAATTCTTCAATGCTCAGCTTTCTTTATAGTCCAACTCTCACACCCATACATGACTACTGGAAAAACCATAGCTCTGACTAGATGGACCTTTGTCGGCAAAGCGATATCTCTGCTTTTTAATACACTGTCTAGGTTTGTCATAGCTTTTCTTCCAAGGAGCAAGTGTCTTTTAATTTCATGGCTGCAGTCACCATCTGCAGTGATTTTGAAGCCCAAGAAAATAAAATCTGCAACTGTTTCCACTCTTCCCCCATCTATTTGCTTTGAGGGGAAAAGGTTAGCCTTTTATTTACCCTGCTCCCATTACCCTTTCTCTAGCTTTGTGCTATGAGATCAAGATGAGGGTCAGCAGCCCATAGCCACTGGAGTGGGCAAAGAACGGAACCTGGGACCTACTTCAAAGCCTCAATACCAGAGAACTGCCGTCACTTAACCAGTCTGGCGGCTTCATAAAAGATCCCATTTGCAAAGCTATATTTATTGATCTGACTTGGAGCTTTCCTGGAAACAAAAATACCTTTCTCCAGAGCATTCATTGGCAAACGTTTAGCTTCAGGGCAACCTGAGGCAGTGGGTAACAGATGGGGCAAACAGCAGGCTAACCAGAAAGTTTGCAAAGAAAAGCTGGGAAATGAAGTGTCCATGAGATTTTCAAAGTTACAACATATTCCTGAGACCCTAGAAGGCCACATGCAGGCTATGTGCTTGCTCAGGAAAGACCCAAGGACACCCTAAGCTCTTCCCTGTGACTGACCTTGAGGTCTGGAAGTAGAGGCCCGGGGGCAGAGTTGTCAGCAGCCTGGCTGAGCATTGAAGGAGCACCTATCATACACAGAGGCCCGCTTGGCAAAGACTGGAGATTTATGTTTTCCAGCACTGGAGGAAAACTATCCGATCATTAGCTGAATGCTAAGCTCAGTGAGAAGAGACTTCAGTGGCCACAAATGAGAAAGAACAGACTTTATATAGTTTGCTTTGTTTGCATGAACCGAAACAAAACAAAATAGCCAACAGCAGCATCAGCACACCCTGGGGAAAGGGGGGAGGTCTGATTTCCAGAGTTAGCACATTTTGCGATTTTAAACGTTCACTTGAAAAACCTTACATGAACTAGGGGAGAAGAGGGGAGAAAGAAAGACCCTCTTATTTGCAACAGCAGAACACCACATTCTTCTAAAACTCTCAGGAAATGTTCACCAGGACAGAGCTCTCACCAAGATATTCATAAAATGCATCTTAACAAATATAAGGAGTATATATCATACAGTGCTTGCTCTCAGACCACAATATACATGAGTAACAGAGAGACAGCTGCATCGTCCTCAAACACGTAGAGATTAAAAGCCATACTTCCCAATGATGCACCAGTGAGAGAAGAAATCTCGAGGTAAATTTTAAAATATCTTGAACTAAATGAAAATGCAGCTCACTGACGTTTGTAGGATGAGTGAGAGCAGCATTTAGAGGGAATCATAGAGCACTGGGCTTCCCTGGTGGCTCAGACAGTAAAGAATCCGCCTGCAATGCAGGAGACCCGGGCTTGATCCCTGGGTTGGGAGGATATCCTAGAGAAGAGAATGGCAACCCAGATGAGTCAGCTCTTCACATCAAGTGGCCAGAGTATTGGCACTTCAGCTTCAGCATCAGTCCTTCCAGTGAATATTCAGGACTGATCTCCTTTAGGATGGACTGGTTGGATCACCTTGCAGTCCAAGGGACTCTCAAGAGTCTTCTCCAACACCACAGTTCAAAAGCATCAATTCTTCGGCGCTCAGCTTTCTTCACAGTCCAACTCTCACATCCATACATGACCACAGGAAAAACCATGGCTTTGACTAGACGGACCTTTGTTGGCAAAGTAATGTCTCTACTTTTTAATATGCTGTCTAGGTTGGTCATAACTTACTATAGACTTAGTAAGATTTTTACTAAGTCTACAGTAGGCATGCTGCTGCTGCTAAGTCACTTCAGTCGTGTCCGACTCTGTGCGACCCCATAGACGGCAGCCCACCAGGCTCCCCCGTCCCTGGGATTCTCCAGGCAAGAACACTGGAGTAGACTTACTTTAAAACTACTGTAAATTAACTCAGAATGCATCACAGACCTAAATGTAAAATGAAAGACTACAAAACTCCTAGAAGATATTGTAGAATAAAATTTAATGCCTATGGACTTGGTGATGATTTTTATAGATACAACATCAAAGCACAGTCCATGAAGGAAATAATTATTAGTTGGACTCATTTAAAATTTAAAACTTCTGCTCTGTGAAAGACACTGTCAAGAGAATGAAAAGGGAAACCACATGTTGGGAGAAGATAATTCCAAAAGATCTGGCAAAGAATTGCTATCCAAAATATACAAAGAAATCTTAACAACCTCGTTAAACATAGGTCAAAAACTTTAACACAACCCCACCAAAGAAAATGTTCAGATAAACAATACCATATAAAAAGATGCTCTGCATCATCAGGGAAATGCAATTTAAAACAACAATGAGCCGTTACCGCATATCCGTGAGAAGGACGAAAATTTAGAACACTGACCATACTGATCGCTTGCAAGGATGTGAAACAATGGTCAGTCTCATTTATTGCTGGCGGTTGTTGTTGTTCAGTCGCTCAGTCGTGTCTGACTCTTTGTGACCCCATGGACTGCAGCACGCCAGGCTCCCTTGTCCATCACCAACTCCCTGAGCTTGCTCAAACTCATGTCCATGGAGTCGGTGATGCCATCCGACCATCTCATCCTCTGTCATTCCCTTCTCCTGCCTTCCATCTCTCCTAGCATCAGGGTCTTTTCCAATGAGTCAGTTCTTCACATCAGGTGGCCAAAGTATTGGAGTTTCAGCTTCAACATCAGTCCTTCTAATGAATATTCAGGACTGATTTCCTTTAGGACTGAGTGGTTGGATCTCCTTGCAGCCCAAGGATTCTAACTTCTCTAACACGACTTCTCTAGCATGACAGTTCAAAAGCATCAGTTCTTTGGTGCTCAGCCTTCTCTATGGTCCAACTCTCACACCCCTACATGCTGACTGGAAAAACTGTAGCTTTCACTACACGGACTTTTGTTGGCAAAGTAATGTCTCTGAAAGGTACAACCATTTTGGAAGTTTGGCGTTTTCTTAAAAAACTGAACATACTCTTATTATACGATCTAGCGATCATGTTTCTCGGTATTTACCCAAAGGAACTGAAAACTTACATTTGCACAAAAACCTGTACCCAAGTCTTTATAGCAGCTTTGTTCACAATTGCCCAAAGCTGGAAGCAACAGAGATGTTCTTGAGCAGGTGAATGGATAAGAAAACCTGTGGTATATCTAGACAATGGGATATTGTTCAGTGCTAAAAAAATGACCTATCAGGCCATGAAAATACATGACTTTTTTACTAAATGAAAGAAATCAGTCTTAAAAGACTAGATTTACTGTATGATTCCAACTATTTGACATTCTGGAAAAGGCAAACCTTTGGAGCCAGTTGCCGGGGGTTAGTGGGGGAAGGGGGGATGAACAGGCAGAGCGTTGGACAGTGATTTCCTCCAATTGAATTAAAAAGGCAATTGCATAAAGTCATAATTATAAATATCTATTGATGAGCACACTATGTGTATTAATGTAATTTTCCGATAATAGCACAAACGAATGGGGAAGGAAATGGAGTATAGAGGAACAGTTTTTAAATACTGTCGAATTTAATAAATACTATCGAATTTAAGTTAGTATTAATGTAAACAACTAGATTTGTTATAAGTAAAGATGGTAATTGTAATGAAAAGCAAAAATTAATAATGTAAAAATAGAGAGTAAAAGCAACAAAAAGGGAATTAAAATTATATACTAGAAAGTACACTAGTTAATACAAAAGAAGGCAGTAAATAGAGAAACAAAAAATGCATGACAAATAGAAAGCAAAATGGCAGACATAAATGGTATCTGATCAGTCATGATATTAAATGTAAATGGATTCAACATTCTATTTGAAAGGCATGCACTGACAGAATGAACTAAACATATGATCCAATTATTTTCTTTCTACATGGGGTGCACTTGAGATTTTGAAAGATTAGACAGATTTGGAATAAATGAATGGATAAGAAATATGCCATGCAATTAAGAAATGAGTGAGGTGACTATATTTATATCAGACAAAACAGACCTTTAGACAAAAATCGCGACTGGAGACATTTTGTAATGATGAAGGATCAATCCATTAAGGAGACGAGACGGTCACAAACATATGTGCACCAAAAATGAAGTGATAAATAGACAATTCAGAAATAACAGCTGGAGATTCCAATACCTTACATTCAATAATGGACAGAAAAACGAGAAAGAATAAGGAAATAAAAAACTCGAGTAGCAATATTAATCAATTAGACCCAGCAGCTACTTGTGGAACATTCTACTCAACACCACCAAAATACACTCTTTTCAAGTACACCTGAATTACTCTCCAAAATAGGCTGTCTATTAGACAATAAAACAAGTCTCCATAATTAAAAAAAATAATTCTGTGACCACAATAGAATGAAATCTAGAAATCAGTGATAGAGGAAATTTGGGAAATTAACAAAGACGTGGAAATCAAGCAGCACGCTACTTATTAACCCATGGGCCAAAGAAGAGATAGCAAGGGGGATTAATAAACATTTTAAGATGAAGGAAAATGAGAACACAACATACAAAACCCATGGCATGCAGTTAAAGCAGCGCCCCGAGGGCAATTTATGGCAGTTAATTTTGTTTAAGGTTAACATTAAAAAAGCAAAGATTTCAAATCAACAATTTAATCTTCCATCTTAGAAAACTAGGAAAAGAAGATTAAACATGGAAGCAAGTAATACAAATTAAACCTGAAACAGAGAATAAAAAAATTGAAAGAAATCAGTGGAACCAAAAGTTTTTTTTTTTTAAAGATTAACAAAATTGATAAACATCTAACTAGACTGACCAAATAAGAAAGAGAGAAGACTCTTGTTAGCAGAGTACTACAGATATTCAGAAATTTTTTAAAAAGATAAAGAAATTTGATAAACAACTATATGCTAATAAGTTAGGTAACGTAGATGAAATGTACAAATTTCTAGAAAGACATGAATTACTGAAACTGAACCAAGAAGAAGATTTAAATAGACCTTTAGCACATAGACTGGATTAATAGCTACCATAGTAATGAAGTTGATCCTCGGACTGTGAGGGGTTCGGGACAGCAGCTCCTAAGTAGCAGAAAGTCTCTGTGCTCTCTCTGCCTTGATACCCAGGAACTGATAAATGACCTGCCTAAGAGCAGGAATCTAAAACAGTTTGGGTGAAACCAGGACTCAAACCCTATTTCTTTTGAATCCACATAGTGTGATCCCTAATTAAGTACAAACTTCTCCCCATACTTACTTAAAGATTTATAAAATGAAAACAGAGGTACTATACTTACTGAAAAAAACTACATATATGTAGACCTACACAGTTCAAACTCATATTTTTTGAAGGTCAATTGTAATAATGATAACAATAAAACTTCTCACAAAGAGAAATGCAGGAACAGATGGAGTCACTAATGAATTCTACCAAAATTAGAAGAATTAATACAACCATTCACAAAATCTTGCCCCCCAAAAATAAGAACAAATACCTCCTAACGCATTCTATGAGCCACTATTACCTTGATACCAAAGCCAGACAAAGACATCACAAGAAAAGAAAGCTGCAAATTAACATCCCTTTTGAATATAGTCTCAAAAATCCTCCAGGAAATACTAGTAAGCCAAATCCAGCCACATACAAAAGGGCTTATACACTATGACAAAGTGGAGTTTATCCTAGGAATACAAGATTGCTTTAACATCCAAAAGTCAACCAACTCAACAGTGTTGTTAATAAAGGATTAAAAAGAAAAACAAAAAACCACATGATCATCTCAACAGATACAAAAGAGAAATTAAAAAAAATTTTAATACTGCTTTTGTTTCCCTCAACAAATTTGAAATGGAAGGAAGTGTTCTCAGGCTAATGAAGAGCATCTCTTAAAAACCCACAACTAACGTGCTGCTTGATGCTGAAGACTGGAAGACTCCCCCTAAGAGCAGGAGCAGGACAGGGTGCCCACTCCTTCTGCTTCTACGCAACACTGTACTGGAGGTCTTAGCCAGGGAAATTAAGCAGAACTATAAATATAGGCATATATATTGTAAAGGAGGAAATAAAACTCTGCTTACAAATGACGTGATACTGTGTATAGAAAATGCTAAGGAATATACCCACACACAATTACAACTAATCAACAAATTTAGCAAGGTGGCCTGATACAAACTCAATGTATAAAAATCAATTGCATTTATATACTGCATCACTGAATAAATAGTCCTGAATAAAGTCCTAATTAAGAGGCGCGACAGCCCATGTTCCTAAACTGGAAGAGTGACTGTTATGATGGCAACACTTCCCAAATCAATACAGAGTCACTGCAATCTCTTCAGAATCCTAGTTGGCTCTTCAAAGACATAGACACACTGATTCCAAAATGCACTGGAAAGCAAAAGCCCAGCATGAACAAAGCATCCATGAAAAAGGAAAAGTTGGCGGAACCCCCAACTCCAGCTCGTTGATTTCCAAACCTGCTACAAAGCTACAGTCATCAAGACAGATACCATACGAAATCACTTATATGTGGAAAGTAAAATATGGCAAAAATGACCTGATCTATGAAGCAGAAACAGAATCACGGATACAGAGAACAGACTGGGGGTGGCCAAGGGGGAGGGGTTGGGGGGGATGGAGAGGGGGTTAGGGGGTAACAGATGTAAGTTTTTATTTATAGAAAGGATAAACAAAAAAGGCCCTGTGTATAGCACAGAGAACTGTATTTGATAGCCTATGGTAACCTTAATGGAAAAGATTATTTTAAAAAGTACATATATATATATATATATAACTGAATCACTTCTCTATAAAGCAGAAATTAAAACAGCATTGTAAATCAACTATACTTCAATGAAAAATTTTTTAAAAGAATGGAAAAAAAGTACAATCATCAAGAGTGCGGAACTCCTATCAGAATAGCCATATAGATCAATCAAACAGATTTGAGAGTCCAGAAATTAACTCTTCATAGACATTTTTGAGTTTTGACATGAGTACCACAAAATTAAAAGATGCTTTCTCTTTGGAATAAAATCCATAACAAACCTAGATAGCCTATTAAAAAACAGAGACATCACTTTGCTGACAAATGTCTATAGAGTCGAAGCTGTGGTTTTTCCAGTAGTCATGTATGGATGTGAGAGATGGCCCAATAAAGAAAGCTGAATGCCAAAGAACTCATGCTTTTTAACTGGTGTTGGAGAAGATTCTTCAGAGTCCCCTGGACTGCAAGGAGATCAAACCAGTCAATCCTAAAGGAAATCAGTCCTGAAGACTCATTGGAAGGACTGATGCTGAAGCTCCAAACTTTGGCCACCTGATGCTAAGAGCCAACTCATTAGAAAAGACCCTGATGCTGGGAAAAATTGAAGGTGGGAGGAGAAGGGGACGACAGGGGACAAGATAGTTGGATGGCATCACCAACCCAATGCACATGAGTTTGAGCAAGCTCCGGGAGATGGTGAAAGACAGGGAAGCCTGGCATGCTGCAGTCCATGGAGTCACAAAGAGTCAACCCCATGAACAATAGCAACCAAGAAAATTCAGTGCTCAGAGAATATTCTTTTTGATATTGATGGGACTGGATATCTGAACACCAAAAACAGGAAAAAGGAAAAAAATAAGAACTTAGGACCCTACTTCATACCATAAGCAAAATTAACTTAAAGCAATCAAGGACCTAAATTTAAGACCTAAAACTATAAATTATCTAGAAGAAAACACAGGTCTTCCTGACCTCAAATTAGATCATGGTTTCTTAGCTATGACATCTAAACACAAGCAATCAAAGAAGTGGTGGTGGTGTTCATTTGCTCAGTCATGTACGACTCTGTGACTCCATGAACTGCAGAAAGCCAGGCTTCCCTGTCCTTCGCTATTTACTGGAGCTTGCTCAAACTCATGTCCACTGAGTCGCTGATGCCATCCAACCATCATCCTCTGTAGTCCCCTTCTCCTCCTGCCTTCAATCTTTCACAGCATCAGGGTCTCTTCCAATGAGTCGGCTCTTCTCATCAGGTGGCCAAAGTATTGGAGCTTCAGCTTCAGCATCAGTCCTTCCAATGAATGTTCAGGGTTGATTTCCTTTAGGATTGACTGGTTTAATTTCCTTTCAGTCAAGGGACTCTCAAGAGTCTTCTCCAACATCACATTTGCAAGGTATCAATTCTTTGGGTGCTCAGCCATTTTTTATGGCCCAGCTCTCACATCCATACTTAACCACTGGAAAAACCATAGCTTTGACTAGATGAGTTTTTGTCAGCAATGCAATGTCTCTGCTTTCTAATATGCTGTCTATGTTTGTCATAGCTTTTCTTCCAAGGAGCAAATGTCTTTTAATTTTGTGGCTGCAGTTACCATTTGCAGTGATTTTGGAGCCCAAGAAAATAAAGTCTGTCACTGTTTCCATTGTTTCCTCATCTATGGCCATGAAGTGATGGGACCGGATGCCATGATCTTCATTTTTTGAATGTTGAGTTTTAAGCCAGCTTTTTCATTCTCCTCTTTCACCTTTATCAAGAGGCTCTTTAATTCCTATTTGCTTTCTGCCATTAAGGTAGTGTCATTTGCATATCTGAGGTTTTTGATATTTCTCCTGGCAATCTTGATTCTCGGTTGTACTGTATCCAGTCCAGCATTTCGCATGATGTATTCTGCATATAAGTTAAATATGCTGGGTGACAGTATACAGCCTTGACATACTCCTTTCCCAATCTGGAACCAGTCCATGTTCCATGTCTGACTCTAGTTGTTTATTCTTGACCTGTGTACAGGTTTCGCAGGAAGAAGTAGATGAGTAAAATTTTATCCAAAATAAAAACTTATGTTTTAAAGAATCTGCCTACCAAAGCAGGAGATGTAAGAGACGCTAGTTTGATCCCTGGGTTAGGAAGATCCCCTGCAGGAGGGCACGGCAACCCACTTCAGTGTTCTTGCTTGGAAAATTCCATGGAGAGAAGAAACTGGCAGTATGTAGTCCATGGGGTCACAAATAGTCAGACATGACTGAACAATTGAGTGCTCACACACATCCAGGGAGTGAAAAGAAGTCCCATCAAATGGGAGAAAATATTTGCAGGTGATGTATCTAATAATTTATGAAGAACTCATACAACTGAATAATAAGAAAAAAACCAGTGTTTAAAATGTGCAAATGATTTGAATAGACATTTCTCCAACGAAAATACACAAACGGTCAATAAGCACATAAAAAAGACCTTCAACATCACAGTCCTGAGAGAAATACAAATCAAATCCACAGCGAGATCCCACGTCACACCCCCTGGGGCAACTGTCATCACAGAGAAATAAACAACGGGTTTCAGTGAGGACATGGAGACATTGGAAGCCTCGTACGCTGCTCGTGGAATGTAAAACAGTGCAGCCTTTTTTGGAAAACGCCTCCTCATGGATAGAGTTGCCATGACTTAGTCCCTCAGTCATGTCTGGCTCTTTGGGACCCGTGGACTGTGGCCCTCCAGGCTCCTCTGTCCATGAGCTTCTCCAGGCAAGAATACTGGAGTGGGTTGCCATGCCCTCCTCCAGGGGATCTTCCAAACCTAGGGATCGAACCCAGGTCTCCAGCATTGCAGGTGGATTCTTTACCATCTGAGCCACCAGGGAAACCCAGAGTTGCCATCTCTTTCTCTCTCTTTAGTCGCTAAGTCCTGTCTGACTCTTGGGACCCTATAGCCCGCCAGGCTCCTCTGTCCACGGGATTCTCCAGGCAAGAATACTGGAGTAGGTTGCCATGCCCTTCTCCAGGGGATCTTCCTGACCCCGGAATTGAACCCCGGGTCTCCTGCATTGCAGGCAGATTCTTTACCAACTGAGCTATGAGGGAAGCTCATAGGCCTCAGCAATTTCACTTGGCGGAATATGCACAAAAGAACTGGAAACGTATATTCACGCAGACACTTGTTCTCAGTGTTCCTAGCAGCATTATTCATAATTGTCCAGATTGTAAGCAGCCCAGACACTGGTCAACTGAGGCCAGGCCCCCAGGATGTGAGTGTGGTCACAGCAGCAGCCCCGCAAAGGCCAGGACTGCACACTTCCTGCTCCAGGAATTGAGGTTCTTGCTTCTGTTCCAAGTGGAATATCCCTCTGCTCCATCCTACCGTCATCGAGGATGCAGCACAGGGGAAGAGGGCGCTCCTGGATCCACGTGGATCCCCTGGGTTATCCAGGTGCCCAGCGCCACCGCAGGGTTCTCATGAGGCCAAGACAGAGACAAGAGGGTCAGGGTCAGAGGGCTCTGACCCGAGAAGGACTTGGCAGCCCATGTGGCTTTCAAGACGAAGGGATGGGCTGGGAACCAAGGAGTGCGGGCAGCCTCCAGAGGCTGAGACGGCTTCAAGTCCCGAGCCTCCAGACAGAGCCAGCCCTGGCAGCACCTCACCGTTAGCCCAAGGGGGACCGTGTCAGACGTCCGACCTCCAGAATGGCGAGGTGGGAGGTCTGTTTTGTCATCAGCCACCGCATGCACAGCGGGTTCCGTTGTAGCAGCCTGAGGGGAGGAGACACACGTCAGACCTGAGTGCCTCCCCAGGAGGAGCCCAAAAGATCAGCCGCTCTCTGCCCTCGAATCCCCAAGGGGAAGTGGCCCTCGTTGCTCGTCGCCAGGGCTGGAGCCAGCCACACAGGCCAGCCCAGCCCGGCTGGCCAAGCGTCTCCAAGCCCAGACCCCGTGAGGGAGAGGGCACCGCCTTGACCTTCACCCTCACTTGTGCTGCCTCAATTTGGGCTTCTCCTGAGAGGCAGGAAGCGTCGTGCAACCTCCAGGCTCCAGGAGGACCTGGAAGGCGCTCAAATCTCCAGGAGAACCGTCCATCGAGGGCACGGAGAGGACAGGCGGGGTAGGCACGGCAAAGCCCCGACCAGGTTGATCACAGGCCGGGGCGCTCCAGGAAGCAAGCTGGGGGCTCGGGTGGGCCAAGCAGGGGGCGCAGGGGGACAAGGACTTGGGGGAGGCTGCCTGGACGGGAGACCGAGGCCCCACCCAGAGGACAAACGTGCAGCTGAGGACCGGGGAGCCCTGTTCCCGGGCACCTGGGAGCCAGGTGGGCGCTAGAGGGCTTTCTCCCTGGGGACAGGGAGGCGGTCGAGGGGATGGGCGTGGCCCATAGGATAGTGGGGTGGGGAAGAGGGGTCAGCACAGACCCTCTGTACAGGATGGGTGGCTGGGGTGGGAGCCTGGTCCTCCCAGGAAAGATAACTCACGGGGAGGCTTCAGGAGGAGGCGTCGGACCCCTCCTCCAGATCCAGCCCTCTTCCTGGAGGCCTGGCCCCTGGCCCACCGGGTCCAGGCCCCGCTCCCTCAGCCCCACCAGGCCCGTTGCACTTGCTGGCTTCTCGGGGGTGTTTTTCTCCTGAAGAGTTCCTGCCTGCCTGTCTCCCTGGGGTGGGAGTTGGAGGAGGGGGATGCGGCCTCTCCCCTCGGCCCCAAGCTCCCAGATTTCTTTCCCTCTAATGAGCCCATCTGAGGCCCGGCGAGGCAATTAGGAGTGCCGGGCCTTCCTGTAACCGCTCCTCAGAGCCGGGCAGGCCTGCGGCCTGAGCCGCACCGCCCACCGCCTCGTAATGAGAGGGCGAAATCCGGGAATTAATGAGGACGGGAAAATTAATCACAGGTTGCCAGGCCGCGCTGCGCCCCTGGAGGCTTCCTGCAGGTTTGGAGCCGCAGACCCCCCGCTGCAGATCTGGGCATGGGGGGGCGCCAGGAGGAACAATCTGGGCTCCGGGGGGCGGATCATGCCGCAAACACAGATGGAGCCTTTCTGGGGGAGGAGGGGGCTGGCTGAGGGCAGAGGTAGGGGAGAGCAGGAGCCTGGAGGACGGAGGATGAGTTCCGACCCTGCCGTGTGCTGTTTGCCCCGAGCCCGGGCACTTAACCTCTCTGAGCCCCAGGGCTCAGGTTCTGGGGTTGAGCCAACAAGGCTGGGCGCCTGTTGGTTGCCAGGTGGAGGCAACCAGGCTGTGAGTCCCGTGTGTACAGGGAGGCTGAGGTCTCCCACCCAACCATTTCCCCACCTGGTCTCAGCTCTGGGCTGGCTGGGAGCAGGGGTGGGAAGTAAGCATGAGGTCTGCCTGGGGTCTCAGCAGCAGGCAGTAACAGACAACAGCAGGTGCTGCAGGGGTAAAGAACCCAGCTGCCAGTGCAGGAGACATAAGAGACGCAGATTCATTCCCTGGGTCGGGAAGATCCCCTCTCAGAAGGGCAGAGCCGTCCCCTCCAGTATTCTCGCCTGAAAAATTCCGTGGACAGAGGAGCCTGGTGGGCTATATAGTCCATGAGGTTTCGAAGAGCCAGACACCACTGAGTGACTCACACACACACACACAAACACACACCAGGCAGCAACAAATAATACATTGACATTGACATTGACATTGACATTGAAGTCCCTCAGTCGTGTCCGACTCTTTGCGACCCCATGGACTGTAATCCACCAGGCTCCTCCGTCCATGGAATTTTCCAGGCAAGAGCACTGGAGTGGGTTGCCATTTCCTTCTCCAGGAGATATTCCCGACCCAGGGATCGAACCTGGGTCTCCCGCATTGTAGGCAGACGCTTTACCGTCTGAGCCACCATGGAAGTTCAAATAATAACAAATAATACAATGCATCCAAAAACAGGGTCAGGGGCATTTTTTTCTTGAGGACAAAGACATTACAGATGTGTTTTCAACCCCCTTCTAAGAAAGTAAGCTGGCGGAAAAGAAATCTGGACTTCCAGCCTCCCTCCTCTTATAACAGACTCTGTTCACCTCGGTGGACTGCTGGGATGTAAAAAGGGGTGAAAAGTGAAAGAGAAGTCGCTCAGTCGTGTCTGACACTTTGCAACCCCATGGACTGTAGCCCACCAGGCTCCTCCATCCATGGGATTCTCCAGTCGAGATTACTGGAGTGGGTTGCCATTTTGTCCTCCAGGGGATCTTCCCAACCCAGGTATCAAGCCCAGGTCTCCCACATTGCAGGCAGACGCTTTAACCTCTGAGCCACCAGGGGAGATGTTTATAAGAAGGGGTAGCTCAGCTCAAAACCACACAGGTGGGTGCACATGCTCCCAGGTAAGCACAGTTCACCTCAGCTCTGGGGTGGCCTGTGGGCAAAGAGAAGCTTCCAGAGGGAGGGCCGGGCCTGACTGAGGGGGAGGAGGGAGTGGGGGCTGGGTCTGGGCCCCCCACAACTAAGTGGGAGCTTGGAGATCGGGGGCTGGGGTGGGGCACCTTCCAGGTTGAGGCCTCCTGGCTAGAGGTGAGGGGTCACTGCTTGGGCTTCTACTTGAGGAAACTCAGACCAGACCAGGTGTGCCCTGGGCCCCAGGCACCCCAGCCTTGCTCACCTGTGGCCAGGGAGGGGGCTCGCTATTCTGTGGTCAGGGGGCCAGGTCCCTGCTGCTCCCTGCTGCTGGCCCAGGGCCCTGGGAGGCCCTGCTGAGCTGGAGCAGGGATCCAGCCGGGCCTCTCTGCCCCCTGCACCGTGGGACACGGAGCCAGGGGCAGACACCCCAGAGCCCCGTGGAGAGGTTTCTGGCCATTGATGATGCAGCTTCTCTGAGGCTGGCCTCCAAGGCCCCCAAGGCCCAGGAAGGGGGCTCAGGAAGCCGGGTGAGCTCAGGCCCTCTCTGCCTTCCCCTCGCTGGCCTCCGTCCCTCCCTGGCTCCCTCTCCTCACCCCGGTTGCCCTGGAGCCACACTCCTGAAGCAAATCTGTCCCAGGAGCTCCTGTCTCTCTGTCCTGGGCAGCCCCTCTGAAGACACAGACCAGGGTCTGGGAGCTCGCCTGGGGGAGGGAGAGGGTGCGGAAACTGGTGGTCCTGGGTGACCAGAAAGCTGGATGGAATCGGTGCGGCTCTTGGGGCAGGGGGTGCAGATCAAGGGGCCAGGGGCTGAAGTACAGATGCCAACAGAGGCCTGAGGGGCAGAGGAGGGATCCCCCCGGGCTGTGTGCGGGCACTGGGCTGCCAGCCACAGAAGCCAGAAGTGATAGGCTGAGTTAGGTCACAGGCTGTACCCTGGCTTCCAGAAGTTTCTGGCCAACTCTGCTCCAGTGCTTGCCCTACTCCGTCTACCCCGGCACTCAGCTCCCTTCACTCCCTCTCCTCCAAGAAGCTTCTCTTGAGATCCCAGCTGGGCCAGACCCCCGACACACTATGGTTCTTCATGGCATGGATTTGCAAACCTCCCCTCCGCCGCTGCCCTGGGAGCCTCTCCAAGCAGATGCACATCCAGCCCCTGTCGGGGGTGCAGGGCCTGGCCCAGGCGCCTCACGGAAGCCAGCCGACCAGGGTGGATGGAGCAGCCACTGAAAAACAAGCGGCTTGGAGCCCTGCGCTCGCCCAGGCCCTTCCCCGCCGGAGAGACTGCGGTTTGGGCCAGGCCTCCGCTGGCTTCTGGAAGCATGGGTGGGCGGCCTGGAGAGGATGGGGAGGCCCCCTGTTCATGCTAATTGAGTAAAGCCTGTTGGCTGCGCCTCCGCAAAGGTTTTCCTGGTTGCTTTAATAATGCAATGTTTTATAGCATCAAATATTCCTCCTTATTAGCCTGGAAAGGTCAGGAACGGCGCCTTTTTTGCGTTTCCCTGGTAATTCGGCCTGACCTTTAGTGACTGACGGAGGCCTGCTGTGTCTCCGGGGCGCTGGCGAGGGGACCCAGCCCTGGGTGAGGCCCATCTGCTGCTCCCTCAGTGCCTGGATTGCCCGGGGACATCGAGCCACAGTTTCCCCACCCCTGCAATGGGTTTCTGGACACCGGGGAGCCAGGGCAGCAGGGCTTTGGGCTCACGGTCTGGCCTAGTCTGGTCAAGAGGAGCCTCCTGGCAAAGAGCCTCACCCTGGCCTCATGCTACCCAGCCAAGAAGGCTGCATCCTGCTCTGAGTCCTTGGGAGGGAAACAGCAGAGGGGACCCCTTTACAACCTTGGAGAGACGGCATGGATTCTCAGAGAGGAGCTCATTTTTAGCCACCATCCACGAGGGGTTAAGACCTCCTCTTCTGGTAACTTAAGGGAAGTAGAAATCAGGGCAGGGGGGCAGTGGTGGGGGTCTCGGATCGGAACAGCAGGACAGGCAGGAGACAACCGCCACAGCTACAGCCCCCGCAGGACTGCCACCTCTGTGCCCTGTCGATGGTGCGCCTGGACCCCCGCCGGTCATTTTCAGTGGAGCTGGGCCTTGCGTTGGGGTGGGCGGGGCTGGGGGGGGAGGCGCATGCCCACTCACCCCATCACCTTTCCTGCCACCTTTACTGGAAAGTGGAGCCCGCAGGGAACAGGGAGTTCTGACCCACTGCCCAGGGCGCCGTCTGCCCTGGACACTGTGGGAAGGAATGGGCTCACAGCAGACAGGCTGGCACAGGGCTGGGCCCAGCAACAGCTGGCCGGCTGGGCTCCCAGTGGAAACCCAGGTGGGGCCCGCCTCCCTTCCCATGATAAATGTGGTGATGTGTGGATGGCCGCCGTCAACGCGGACGGGAAAAGCCCCGAAGAGCTCAAGAAACACCCTTCTCACAAAAACCTCTTTAGCAAGACTGGTGGCAAGCAGAAGCCTGCCAGGCGCTCAGGCTCCTCTGGCCGACTCCCTTGAGCTCCTGGGAGGGCCCAGTTATTTGCGAAAAACACCCAAGATCAACTTTAGAGACACTTCTCCCTACAGGAAGGTGGGAGGCTCGAGAGAAGCATGAAGAGGAGAAAAACACGGCTCCTTCTTCCACTCGCCAGGTTTATGCTTTGAAACAAGAGGCGCGCGTTGGGAAAACACGCTCTGGCCAAGACCAGTGTGCGGCTTGGAGAGAAACAAAGAGAGGCTGGGACAGCCTATGTGGGGCCCATGGTCTCCCACCTTGGGTGGGGGGTGGTGGTGGAGAGGACCCCCTGATGGGCAGGGCCAACCTCAGGACATTCCAGGGGACCCAGCTGGTCCAGAGAAAGAATCTACTAATGGACAGGGGTCCATAGTCTGAGGTCAGGAAGGTTAGGGTGTGCAGGACCGTGGGGAGGGGGTTCCGTGTGAGGTCTGCCCTCCCACGTCTATAAAGCTCCCTGGGCAGAAGGAGCCAGAGAAGATTCTAGAAGCAGAAGATGCCTCCTTTGTACCCTGTGCCATGCCCATTGGAGCTCAGACCCTCTTCTCACTGTCTTCTGTCTCCCTGCAAGGAAGCAAGGTCCTGGGAGCAAGCTTGCTCCTGGGAAACCCTGGCACCCTGCCATCTCTGGGGAGAGGGCCCAGTGCTACCTTCTTCCAGAAGGATCAGAGGATTCCCACCTCTGCTCCTATTTGGAAATCAGGGTCCCAGGTTTGGGAATGAATGGCAGACAGGCTCCTCGGGGCACTGGGTACCATCTCTGCTGTTTGAGCGCTCTTTCTCTGGTTCTAGAACATCTCTCTGTTGAGATGTACCCAAGCTCCCGTGTTGCCAATTCTCCTGCCATTGACAGAAGGACCCCTGCAAGGCCCTGGACAGCAGAGCATGCGCATGGGGCCTTCGAGGTCAGTTTCCACTTGCCTCTAGAAGCTTCTTATACTTAGAGCTGGGCTATGGGGAGCTCCCTGCCCCTGGGGGCATCTCTCACCATGCAGGGAAGTGGGAGGAGGGTTTCAGGCCAGTGGGGACTGAGATTAGACTTCCTGCAGTTCAGATATTTACAGAGGTGGCCTCGTAGCTCCGTCTCCTTCCACCTGGGCAGATTCCAGGGAGACCTCTTGGAGTTCTAGAGTTCACGGTATCAACGCGGCTCCCGCCTCCAAGGGTTTGGGAGGGAGCCATCTCCCGGGCCCTCGCCAACCCCCGCGGCTCTGGCTGGCTCACTGATTGGCACTTGGGCCTGACTTCAGGAAGATGCCATCTCCTGCCTGCGTGGGGCACCCAGGGTGCTCTGGCGGCAGCTGCCACACTCCCCGTCACAGCGCCATGGTGGGAGGCCGGGCCCGGGTGGGAACACTCACACCTGCAGCCTGATCCAAGGCCGAGGGCCTGGTGCTGATAACCACTCATTATACCAGCCGGAGCCCTGTCTTCCTAATAAGGCTCCCTGGGTTGCTGCCTGCAAGAAACCCAGCGTTTCCTTCTGCTTCGCTGGAGACGGAGTGAAGGAAATATTCATGTGATGGTGAAAGATGAGTAAGAGTTCGGATAAGCCAGACTCTCGAAGTGTAATCAGAGGCATCTGAACATACCCTTTGCAAACTAAAAACTTCTGCTGGGAGGGTCTGGGCCTGGGGTCCTGCCAGGGCTTTCCTGCCTGCAGCTGCCACAGAGGACAAGCCCCCAGGGCATGGAAGGGCTTTGGGCAGCGTGCATCTTATAGGGAGAAGGGGGTCCTCCCACTTTTCATTACAGTTTATTTTATGTGGACCCAGGGCTGCCTGTAACCTCAGAAAAGGGAGTGATTTGTGATGACTGATGACAAACGAACATAAACCATTTTTAAAACAATATTTATTTTTATTTATTTATTTGGCTATGGCTGGTAAAGTAATGCTCAAAATCCTCCAAGCCAAGCTTCAGCAATATGTTAACCGTGAACTTCCAGATGTTCAAGCTGGGTTTACAAAAGGCAGAGGAACCAGAGATCAAATTGCCAACATCCGCTGGACCATAGAAAAAGCAAGAAAGTTCCAGAAAAACATCTATTTCTGCTTTATTGACTATGCCAAAGCCTTTGACTATGTGGATCACAATAAACTGTGGAAAATTCTGAAAGAGATGGGAATACCAGACCACCTGACCTGCCTCTTGAGAAAACTATATGCAGGTCAGGAAGCAATAGTTAGAACTGGACATGGAATAACAGACTGGTTTCAAACAGGAAAAGGAGTACGTCAAGGCTGTAAATTGTCACCCTGCTTCTTTAACTTATATGCAGAGTACATCATGAGAAACGCTGGGCTGAAAGAAGCACAAGCTGGAATCAAGATTGCTGGGAGAAATATCAATAACCTCAGATATGCGGATGACACCACCCTTATGGCAGAAAGTGAAGAGGAACTAAGATCCTCTTGATGAAAGTGAAAGAGGAGAGTGAAAAGGTTTGCTTTTCACTGAATGTTGAAAGCTCAACATTCAGAAAACGAAGATCATGGCATCTGGTCCCATCACTTCATGGGAAATAGATGGGGAAACAGTGGAAACAGTGTCAGGCTTTATTTTTTGGGGGGCTCCAAAATCACTGCAGATGGTGATTGTAGCCATGAAATTAAAAGATGCTTACTCCTTGGAAGGAAAGTTATGACCAACCTAGATAGCACATTCAAAATCAGAGACATTACTTTGCCAACAAAGGTCCGTCTAGTCAAGGCTATGGTTTTTCCTGTGGTCATGTATGGATGTGAGAGTTGGACTGTGAAGAAGGCTGAGCGCCCAAGAATTGATGCTTTTGACTGTGGTGTTGGAGAAGACTCTTGAGAGTCCCTTGGACTGCAAGGAGATCCAACCAGCCCATTCTGAAGGAGATCAGTCCTGGGCGTTCAATGGAAGGACTGATGCTAAAGCTGAAACTCCAGTACTTTGGCCACTTCATGCGAAGTGTTGACTCATTGGAAAGGACTCTGATGCTGGGAGGGATTGGGGGCAGGAGGAGAAGGGGACAACAGAGGATGAGATGGCTGGATGGCATCACCGACTTGATGCACATGAGTTTGGGTGAACTCCAGGAGTTGGTGATGGACAGGGAGGCCTGGTGTGCTACGATTCATGGGGTCGCAAAGAGTTGGAGACGACTGAGCGACTGAACTGAACTGAACTGGGTCCCAGTTGTGGCATGCGAGCTCTTAGTTGTGGCATGTGGGATCTTGTTCCCTGACCAGGGATCAAACCTGGGGCCCCTGCATTGGGAGCACAGAGTCTTAGCCACTGGACCACCAGAGAAGTCCCAAGAACCACTTTTAAAGGACATTCCAGTGAAGTTGCATCCCAGACTTGGGGGTAGGCATGTCTGAGTGACTCTCTGGAGACTTCCTCTTGGGGAGAAAGCTCAGAGCTCACCAGTGTTTGCTTGCATTTCTGATCTTTGCCTCAGCTTTTGTAGCCCCAGGAATGGGGAAGCTTGCCCTCTGTGAACGTCACCTCCCTAGGCTGCAGGAAGCCTCTCCACTGCCTGGCTGGTGCCTCTCAGTGAATGTCCAGCTGCCCAGACCTGCTTTCTAGGTGGGTTTACACGTGGTTGGAGCCCCTCCCAACCTCTGAAGACCCTGCTTCAAGACACCTCCTCCAGGAAGTGGACCCTAAACCCTCTTGGTTCTCCCCACCACTGCCCACCCCACCAGATAAGGCCGTCCCCTTTGCCAGATCTCTGGGACTTCCTGTGAACTCCTCTCAGGTGAGTCAACCTCTGGGCAGGCATCCAACCTTGCTCCTGCCACTCCGGGCTCCTATGGCTCCATTCCTATGGCACCAAACACAGGAGCCCTTCAGGACAGAAGAGGTGCCTCAAAACCACAGAACCAAAGCTGAAGTGTTCGGAACATCAGTCCTGCAGATCCCAGGTGGTCCACACGACACAACTTCCTGGTGGTTCCCAACCAAATTAAAGAAAAGAGGTTATAGCAGATGGCCTGAGAATATCAGGGCCAGAAGATGGTGGTCCTGGGACCCAACGTGGGTTCACTAAGAATCAGTCCTGTTTCATTGCCAAGCTGCTAGCCAGTGGACAGGCAAACACAGATAATTTCTGGCTCTTAGTGAGGGATTGAATTGACAGACTAGTTGTGATCAACCTAGTCAGCATATTAAAAACTAGAGATATTCCTTTGTCAACAAAGGTCCGTGTAGTCAAGGCTATGGTTTTTCCAGTGGTCATGTATGGCTGAGAGACTTGGACTATAAAGAAAGCTGAGCCCCAAAGAATTGATGCTTTTGAACTGTGGTGTTGGAGAAGACTCTTGAGAGTCCCTTGGACTGCAAGGAGATCAAACCAGTCCATCCTAAAGGAGATCAGTCCTGGGTGTTCATTGGAAGGACTGATGTTGAAGCTGAAACTCTAATACTTTGGCCACATGATGTGAAGAGCTGACTCATTTGAAAAGACCCTGAGGCTAGGAAAGATTGAGGGCAGGAGAAGGGGACGACAGAGGATAAGATGGTTGGATGGCATCACCAACTCAATGGACATAGGTTTGGGTAGACCCTGGCAGTTGGTGATGGACAGGGAGGCCTGGCGTGCTTCGGTTCATGGGGTCCCAAAGAGTCAGACACGACTGAGCGACTGAACTGAACTGAACTGAATTTGGGTAGCCATGGACTCAAGATGTAGACGTGGGGTTCTTTCATAAAATCACAGAAAGGAATTGGGGATCAATAATCGTGCCCAAGGGTACAGCAGGGACCCTGGCAGAGGCCTGGCCACCAGGTCTTCACTGCCCTACTCTGCCCAGCAGTTTCCTCCATCATCTGGGGAAAGACAGCACTCAGAGCCAGAAGGGAATTGCATCCCGTGGGTGACTGACCCACTGTGCACAAGTCGGCTGGTAGACTCAGTGGGTCTGTGTGCGTGCGAATTAGACAGGAGCCTCTGTCTTGATGACCGGGGAGTATCGCCCTTGCTCTGCATCAGAGGAAGGGGAAGCCAGTCCCATAAGAACACTCCCATTTCCGGGTGACCCATGGCCCGACTCCAGGGGTGGGGGCCCCTGTAGAGGCTGCCCACCCAGAGGCCACCTGGCTCTTGGGGACTGAGTCACATCCTACTTAGTCTCTTGGGGATGCTTTTACTTTGCAGTTAAAAGTTTAACGAGGTTGTGAAAAAGAAGGGGAAAAGCAGATGAGGTAAGCACACGGCAGCGCCATTTCCAGGGAGGGGCTGGCCAGGGGAGACGGCATCCCTTCTGGGTGCTGCCCACGAGGGCCCCAGGTGCTTCCCAGGCATCTCTGGGTGTCGCTGTTTCTCCAAACTCGCCAGAGCTGGGGCCGGTCTGCTTCCTGCCCCGTAAGCAGGAGAGGCAGTTCGGGGAGCCTGAGGAGAGGTAGGAACGCGGGAGGGGAAGGCAGGTCTGGAGGCCGCAGCCATGCTCAGGGCACTCAATGCTTGGTCTTCGATGGTGTTGTAGGTCTGGTTTTCTAGAATCTGAGCCCACGGTTCTTACAACTCCTACAGCCGCCTCTCAAATTCAACTTCTGCCTCCGAAACCGAGATCCTTTCTAAGGACCCTTTGGGAGGCCCTTTCTACTGGTCCCTGAGAGGCGTTGTGTGAGGGCTCCACTCCAGGCTTCAAGCTGTGGTCTGTTCCTTCGGCCTCTTCCCTGTCTCTCCCTCGTTCCTCAGTTTTGCATCGGGGGCTAAGAGTGGAAACAGAGCGCTTACCCTTTTCTACTCAGGGGCCGGAGAGAAAAATGAGCACAGAAACCCCACTGCCATCTGACCTCAGACGCTTACTCAGGTGGCACCAGCTTTCACTGAGAAGGACAAATGTAAGGAACGCACAAAACAACCCAAGATGAGTTGAGACAATTTCTTTCCCCCCTTTTTTTTTCCGGTGGTGCCCAAGACTGAGGTTCTTTTTAATATGTCAGGCTTTTCAAGAAATGATTAAAATGTACCAGATTATTAAATAGAGCCGTTTCAGACTTAATTTAGCAAACTATAACATTTTTATCATTTTTATAAAGCCCTTTTTAATGAAAACCATCTGCAAGGAGACCAAATATCAAGACTGAAATCATGTTTTCTCTGTATTTGTTATCCCTGAAGATGTTGTTTCCAGATTTTACAGAAATAATAAATTTCATTTAGAAGTTTGGGCCTTCACAGCGGTGCCACACATCTCTGAAATTTCCAATTCACAGCACAAGAAGCTCACCCCGCTGTAATTTTTCATTCTTGCCAGCTCCCGACCACAATTTCATACCTTCCTCGTCCCTTTGTAAACGTAAGACTCATGGCAATATCCGACCCAACGTGTTTATTTGCTATGAGCCCAAAAACATGTTGTTCTAATAAGCATAAACTTATTTTCTCGGTGACAAACGTTTGTATCCTGTTGCTCCTGATTCATAGGTCACTGCCCATTGCCATTTCCCACGAGTGGTGTCCCCCACCTACCGGGCGTTAGATACCAGGCGTCCCAGATGGACTCACACTGCCCAGTGTGGAATCTGTTTGGAAGCTCTGTCTGCCCATCCAGCATCCAGGCCTGTCCTGGACACCTCTCCAGTGACACCTCATTAAGAAGAGTGAGACTTCCAGCCCCAGAAATTATGGCTGGGCAGAAAGCTACCAAAACTCTCCCTCGAAAGTGATGCCTCACGTCTGAGCTCCTCTGGCCTGGCTAGGGGGCCACCCAGTGACCATGGGCCTGGCTCCTCATTGGAGGCAGAGGCAGCTGGAGCTTGGGGAGCCTGGTGAGGTGAGCCAGGCCCCAAGGCCCCAGCTAGCAAGGTTGTGACTGGCACATGTCCAGTCCGAATAAAGCCTGGCTGAGTCAAGGGCTTGGACGAGGGCCACTCACCTGGTTTGGCCCTAATGGCTTCCAAAGCCTGGCTGCAGAGGTCAGGTGGGACCACTAGGTCAGGAAGCCCCTCCTCGGCTCTTCCTGGAGGGTGCCTGTTAATTGGGATCTCTAGAGACAAGATGGCTTCCCACGTGGCTCAGTGGTAAAGAATTCGCCTATCTATAGGAGACATGGGTTCAATCCAGGAGTCAGGAAGATCCCCTGGAATAGGAAATGGCAACCCACTCCAGTATTCTTGCCTAGAGAATCCCCATGGACAGAGGAGCCTGGTGGGCCTATAATCCATGGGGACACAAAGAGTTGGATATGACTGAGCACGCATACATGTGAAGAAGAGAATTTGATAGGATGATGGGGCTAGAGCCCAGAAAGGGTATATCTGATCCACCACAGCAAACACCCTAACCATAGGCAGAGTCGAGAGGACAGTCCCATTCTGTTCAGCCATCCAGAAGTAGGGTGACCAAGCATCCTGGTTGGCCAGGGTCTACGGGCTTTCCTGGGGAGTGGATCTTCCAAGTTAATGCAGGAAAGTCCCGGGCAGATCAGGATGAGTCGGTGGTCACCCTATCCTGGGAGGTGGGCAGTGCCTTTGCCACCTCCTTTGGTGGTGAGTCACTTTCTGTTGAACAGGATCCAGGGTGAACAGATCTCTCCTCTGCCATGTTCTGGGACCATGGACACCACCCTGCACTTCCTGTGCAACACCATTAAGTTTCCCCCAGCTGCTTCCAAATGCTGGGGGGAGTTCTCCCACCTCTTCTGCCCCTTGAGCTTGGTAGACCAGCGTGTTCCTGCCTACAGTCTTGTTCAGTCCTCGTCATCAGGGGACTAGAAACCAGGAGCCCAATTCTTTAGGGAACTGGTCTTCCCAAGGGACAAAACATCTCACGGGACCCGGAGAGACACGGAAGCCAGAGAAGGCAAGGTTTGCCCAAGGTCACTCAGAGAGTTGGTGGACAGACTCCAGAGCTCTGACCTCCCAGCCCATGGCTTTTTCTGCTCCCTCCCATGCCTGGACCTGGCCCCAGCAAACCTCCCCACACACTCTTCCAAGAAGTTAGGCCAACTTTCAGTTCAGCTGAGGTCGCCAAGGACCTTGCACCGCCTATGTCTCCTCCAGCCTCATGCTCCCCATCAGTGCAAATACCCCCTACCAGACCTACCGCCAAACTAGCAAAGCCCCGTGCTGCGAGGAACAACGGTCCAATTCAGGCTCCCGGGTGGGAAAGCGATCTCATTAAGGCCCTGGCAGCCGACCTGGGGGCTGAGGTATTGTTTTTAATGGAAAAACAAGAATTTGCTGTTATGTGTTAGATTAAAGGCTTTATCCTGGGGAATTAATCGGATTGCTACTGGCCTTCAGTTGCGGAGCCTCTGACTCCACATCCTGGGAGAAAGCGCTGGCCGGGGCCGGGAAATTGGTTCATTTCTCTTTTCTGGGGTTTAATGAAGCCGCCGACAGCTGGTGCACGGCAGTCCTCCCCGGGGCGGCTGTGAATTACATCTCACCTGTGCTGCTCCCCAGCCCGCCCCTTCCTCCTGCTAATCCATCTCTCGCA
Source organism: Bos javanicus (assembly GCF_032452875.1). Lineage (NCBI taxonomy): Eukaryota > Metazoa > Chordata > Mammalia > Artiodactyla > Bovidae > Bos > Bos javanicus. Next base: position 65,344,441 of record NC_083888.1, on the reverse strand, counting down.
CGCCGCCCAATTCATCATCTGAAAACACAGCTCTGGTCACAGACTGCCACTGCTCAGAGTCCTTCTGGATCTGCCCACTGCCTCCAGAATCATGGTCGAATTCTCCCGTCCCCACGAGCTCTAGTTTTAGGACTCTTAACTTTTTACTGGAGTGGAATACGCAGGTGGAAAAGTACACGGATTGCAGGGGTACGTAGACGTTTTCACACTGTGAGGGGCACACCCCTGCAGCCAGCCTGCTCTGGATTAAGAAACGCACTCTGCCCAGCACCCCCAGAAACCCACCACCACACCTCTCTTCAGGTCAGCAGTCCCCTTGGCCCCAGCGGGGATCATTATCCTGGTTTCTACACTTTCATTCTTTGTTTGCTTTTAATTGGGTATTTCATTTTTGTGCATGGAATCGTACATCATGCTGTGTGCTTTTTTGTGTGTGACTTGTTTAGCAGGCTTTGAAAATGTTATGTCTCCCATCTCTGTGCACCAGGAAAGAGAACAACTTTCCTTCCCAAGTCTGGGAGAGGCCCCACTAGGCCCCCTTCCCCCTAGCCCTGCCCAACACCGATACCTCAAATCCTTGACCAGCAGGCTAGATACCTCCTCCTCCAGCCCCTCGGGTTTCCCCTCCCTCCTGAGAGCCATCCTGTGGGTGGAAACTTTCCCACTCCATCCCCTCCTGGTTCAGTGTGAACCTCTGGTTGCACAGGGAGGTATTCGGGATGTTGACTCTTGGGAGCTCCCTGTAAGGGGCTGCCACCTGGGGAGAAGTTTTTGGACTAAGACTTTGAATGAATGGCCCTTGCCACTCAGTTGCTGGATTCCTGTCTCTTCTCCTATTTTAAAGTGCACTGTCTCAAGATGGGAGCTTGCTTGCCACTGTCATCATGGATTTCAAGTGGTGAGGGAATCTCCCGGGGGGAAAAAAGGAACGTAGGGAAGGGAGGGAGGGAGGGAGGGGGGAGGTCAGCTAAGCGTTCTGAGTGCCTCCCGTGTGCCCGCCCCGCCAGGCACACAGCTGCTGCACGCCAGGTGGCCCAGTGCAGCACCTCCCACTGTGACTCCAGTTTCCCAGCGTGCTAGGTAGCTCTTCGAAAGTTACTTAACCTCCCTGAGCCTCTATTTTCTGTAAAGTAGGGATTAGGCTCCAAAAATCACTGTGGATGGTGGCTGCAGCCATGAAAGTAAGACATTTGCTCCTTGAAAGGTAAGCTATAACAAACATATTATAGACAGCATAAGAGACTGCATATTAAAAAGCAGAGATATCACTTTCCCGACAAAGGTCCATATAGTCAAAGCTATGGTTTTTCTAGTTGTCATGTATGGATGTGAGAATTGGACCAAAAAGTAGGCTGAGTGCCCAAGAACTGATGCTGTCCAACTGTGGTGCTGGAGAAGACTCTTGAGAGTCCCTTGGACTGCAAGGAGATCAAACCAGTCCATCCTAAAGGAATCAACCCTGAATATTCATTGGAAGGACTGATGCTGAAGCTGAAGCTCCAATACTTTGGCCACCTGAAGCAAAGAGTCAACTCATTTGAAAAGACCCTGATGCTGGGAAAGACTGAAGGCGGGAGAAGGGGATGGCAGAGGATGAGATGGTTAAATAGCATCACAGACTCTATGGACATGAATCTGAGCAAACTCTGGGAGATAGTGGAGGCTGGAGGAGCCTGGCGTGCTGCAGTCCATGGGGTTGCGGAGAGTTGAGCATGACTGAGTGACTGAACAACAGCAAAGGGGTCAGGGACTTTGCCTTGCAGGGCTGCTGTGGAGACTGGTGATAAGAAGGCAAAGAGCTTGCTGAGGGCTCAGCCTGAGACACGCCCACCGTCACAGCAGCTTTCTACCCTGTCTGCATCAGCCCTCAAGAAAAGAAGGAAAAGTCAGAAGAGCTCTTTCTACCCTTGGTCTAGAGGGTAGGGAAGTGCCTAGAAAGGTTCTCACAGTTCCAGTAGTCTCTCTCAGGGTCCCAGCGGCCTCCCTGATTTCCTTGAGGGAAACTCAGAGCTGTTTCCTCATCTGGTAGACCCTGCAGGCTGTGACCCAAGTGAAAAATCTCCAGCGGCCCCCACAGCTGAGCAGGGGCCACTCATTCTCTTCAGATCTAGTGCAAGACGAGGGTTCTGCCCTGGGGCGGGGATAGCAGAGTCACGGGGGCTCTGGACATGCCGGTGTCCCCTCCCCAGAGATCAGGATGGCCGGGTGAGGAGGGGAGGCCCTGGAAACTGCTCTGGAGCTGTGGAGAACCTTAAAACTCCACTCTGCCTTGGGGATGTCCCTGGGAGTCCAGAGGTTAAGACCTCACCTTCCAACGCAGGGGATGTGGGTTTGATCCCTGGTCAGGGAGCTAGGGTCCACGTGTTGCAGATCTGAAAAAATAAGGTGTGGAACAGGGGCAGTATTGTGGCAAATTCACTAAAGACTTTGAGAATGGTCCGCTTCAAAAAAAACAAAAACAAAAAACTTAAAAATAAATAAAACTCTGCTTGGCCTAGACACGGGGTCTGGCTGCTCAGGTAGGGCACAGACTGGGGGTCTCAGGTATGCAGTTCCCAGGGAAGCCTCTTTCCAGCGCCCCTCCCTGAGGGTCAGTGACTGGCAGGGCCCAGAGCTCCGCTTCCTCCTGTGCATCAGCCTCTCCTCCTGGTCTAGGGCCTGCAGCTTCCATGAGGACTCAGAGCTCCTGACCAGAGGGGAAGGGGCGGGACAGCAGTCACTGGGCGAAGACCCACATCAGTCTGTCCCTTTTGTTGTTGTTGTTGTTCAGTGGCTAAGTCGTGTCCAGATCTTTGTGACCCCCATGGACTGCAGCATGCCAGGCTTCCCTGGCATCTTCACCAGGGAACTTCACCTTTCCCGTCCTTCACCGTCTCTTGGAGTTTGCTCAGATTCATGTCCATTGAGCTGGTGATGCCATCTAACCACCTCACCCTGTGTAGTCCCCTTCTCCTCCTGCCTTCCATCAGGGTTTTTTCTAATGAGTCGGCTCTCTGCATTAGGTGGCCAAAGTACTGGAGCTTCAGCTTCAGCATCAGTCTTTCCAATGAATATTCAAGGTTGATTTAATTTAGGACTGACCGGTTTGATCTCCTTGCAGTCCGAGGGACTCTCAAGAGTCTTCTCCAGCACCATGGTTTGAAAGCATCAGTTCTTTGGTGCTTAGCCTTCATTACAGTCCAACTCTCACATCTGTACATGACTACTGGAAAAAACCGTAGCTTTGACTATAAACACCTTTGTCAGCAAAGTGATGTCTCTACTTTTTAGTATGCTATCCAGGTTTGTCATAGCTTTCCTTCCAAGGCCCAAGTGCCTTTTAATTTCATGGCTGCAGTCACCATCTGCAGTGGTTTTTGAGCCCCCAAAAATAAAGTCTGACACTGTTTCCACTGTTTCCCATCTATTTGCCATGAAATGATGGGACTGATGCCACGATCTTAGCTGTTTGAATGTTGAGTTTGTCCCTTACTTCACACCAAACAAATGTCCTAAACGCACTAAAGATGCTGCAAACAATGAATAACAGAGAATCAGAGAACAGAGGGCTAATGGTAGGCTCCGGAGTGGGGGAAAGCCTTCCCATACAAAATGCAAACCCCAGAAGCCATAAAGGAGAATCACAATACCTCTGAGTGCTGAAGATTCACACGCAGACTAAAATTACTAGATAGATTTCCACAAATATTTCCACACGGTAGACCGGAGGAAATATTTGCAACATTTCTGATAGACAGGGGACTGATACTCAATAAGCAAAGTATCCTACAAATTAATTAGAATCACTTTCAATAGAAACGTGGACAGAAGCTCTGAATAGGCAATGCACAGAAAAGGAGTCAAAGCAGCAACAAATATCTGAAGAGCTCCTCAACCAGAGAAATTTAAATTACAAAATGAAATGATAAGATTTTTTGGAGGTTTTTTTTTTTTTTTTTGCCTATGACTGCAGCCTGACAGCGACGGCTGACAAGGGTGTGGAGAGTGGCGTGTGCAGACACGTCCACAGCCTGTGCCCTGGGACGGCGTTCGGGGGAGGGTGCTTTAGCAGGAGGTTTCATGATGTTGTTGCTGTTGTTCAGTCGCTCAGTCGTGTCCGACTGTTAGCGACCCCGTGGACTACAGCATGCCAGACCCTCTGTCTTTCACCATCTCCCACAATTTGCTCAGACTCATGTCCACTGAGTCGATGATTCCATCATGTGGGTCCAGCAATTCTACCTTGGAGGGATGTAGCATTCTGTCAGTGACATCGTCCTCTCTGTCTCCAGGGCACGTCCACCCATCCACCCCAAATCTCTCTTTGTCCATCTTAAAGTGCTCACTTTCGATGCCATAAAAATGGGGTAACAGCCCCAGCCCCAGGTGCAGGGGGAAGGCACTCCTGTGGCTGGGTCCTGCTGGCTGGCCAGGGTCCCCTGCTTCAAGGCTCCTTTGAGCTGGGATGGGAGACAGGGGCCAGCTCCTGATGGATGGAGTGGAGGTCTGGGACTTATTGGGGGGCTGCTAGTTAGGGGAGTAAAAGAGAGGGTTGGTGGGTGGGGGAGAGGAAGAAGAAGGAACAGGAAGGAATGAAGAATAAGGGGGAGAGAGAGAGAGAGAGAGACGGAGGAAGAGGGAAGGGAGAAGGAAGGGGACTGGTGGACCCGAGAATTTCGGGTTCTCCCCATTCTCATGGTCCCCTCACCTTCTCAGTCTTTAAACACCAGCCTCCTTCCTCTCTAGGTAAGGTGTTTTTCCCATCCATGAAAGCATTTGGATGTAAGGCACCAGCTGCCCAACACTCTCGACTTCACTGGGAGGTGTGGGGAGCAGGCTCTAGGGGCTCCCCAATGACCTGCCCTCTGGTATTTATTATACCATGTCATCCTTTCCCTCAAGTGTGAGCCCTTCCTACTGACCTGCTTCCAACGAACAGAAAATAGCATGAGGGTTGGGACGTCGCTTCCAAGATTAGGTTTTTAAGGAACTGTGGCTTCTGTCTGGGGAGAGATGGCTCACTTGCTTCTGAGACTGCGAGCTCTGGAGGGAGGAAGCTGCAGTGTCATGACGGGGCCTTGTGGAGAGGCCACACAGCCGGGGACAGAGGCTGCCCAGAGCCACGGGGAGGGGGAGTGAGCGGGGCTGCAGGGGGCCCCTCCCACGGCCACCCCAGCTGACAGCCCCTCTGTGGGCTCACGGGAGCCTTGGAGCCACAGGCTGGGGGCTGAGCTTTGGCAGCACCTGTCAGAGACGACGAGTGTTGCTTCCAGCTTCTAAGGCTGGGGGCTGCTTGTTACACAGCACGTGCTGAGCCGCTTCAGTTGTGTTCGACTCTTTGTGACACTATAGACTGTAACCCGCCAGGCTCCTCTGTCCATGGGATTCTCCAGGCAAGAACACTGGGGTGGGTTGCCATTCCCTTCTCCAGGGGATCTGCCCAACTCAGGGATCGAACCCACGTCTCCTGTCTCCTGCATTGGCAGGGGGATTCTTCACCACTAGCGCCACCTGGCAAACCCATAGACAGCTGATACAGGAGGCCTGCCTCTCAGGGGGTGTGGGCCTTGTCTGGATGCTGTCTGCTCATTGAGGGCTCTCCCAGGTCTGGTCTTAGAGTTACAAATGAGGAAACTGAGGCCTATAGCTGGTGGGGTTTGCTCGAGGCCCCTGCTGCTTTGCTCAGGGATGGAGCCCTTCCCCACAGGATGGCCTGGCAGAGCACGGGTCTGAGGGTGGAGTCCTGAGGGCTCCGGGCCTGGGGGGACTGCACTGGTGGGTGGTGGTTGGCCCCTTGAGCTCTGACAAGAGGCAGTGGGGACAGGGAGGTAGCTTGCACCCCCTTCTCCCTCCCCAGCTGCCCTCCCAAACTTTTCAGCTGGCCTCGTTGTCACTCACGATGGACTTGGGCAGGCAGGCTGGGGGTGGAGGGGCGGGTGGGGGTCTGTGCTGGATGCTTGTCTCCAAGATCTGTCTAAACAGACAGGGGTCACTGCAACCCCACAGGAGGCTAAGGAGGTTTTGAGTCCAGGGTCCCCCACCCCACTGGGAGTGAGGATCCGGGGCCCAGAAGAGAACAAAGTGTCCTGAAGTCATGGCAGGATCTCTGCGGACGGATGAACAGGGCAGGGCCCCCAAACCAGGTGTCCTGGCCCCAGAACAGAACTCCATAAGCCTCACTGAATATGGAGGCCAAAGCCGCCTGGGGGAAACCCCAGGGTAGCCCACAGAGAGGAGGGGATCCGAGAGGTACTTGCACCCCAACCCTGAGGCCGATGGGTCTCCCCACCTCCTTGCCTGTGCCCTGGGGGCCCCAGTTCTGGGTGGGCTGTGGCGAAGCGTGCCCTGTCCACTGCATTCCGGAGGATGGATAGTGTGTGGCCACCTGATAAGAATCGGGACTCCTGGTTAGACCCGAGTATCACATGACCAGCAACTAACTTTTCAGTAAAAGTGTGTCCACGCAGCCTTCGGGACATTTGTTGTTGCTGTTCAGTTGCTAACTTATTTCCGATTCTTTGTGACCTCGTGGACTACAGCACCCCAGTCTTCCTTGTCCTTCACTATCTTCTGGAGTTTGTTCAAACTCACGTCCATTGGGTCAGTGACGCCATCCAACCGTCTCATCCTCCGTCACCCTTTCTCCTGCCCTCAATCTTTCCTAGCATCAGCGTTTTCTCAGCTGTTCGCATCAGGTGGCCAAAGTATCAGAGCTTCAACTTTAGCATCTGTTCTTCCAATGAATATTCAGGGTTGATTTCCTTTAGGATTGACTGGTTTGATCTGCTTGCAGTCCAAGGGACTCTCAAGAGTCTTCTCCAGCACCACAATTTGAAAGCATCAGTTTTTCAGAGTTCAGCCTTCTTTATCCAATTCTTACTCCATACATGACTACTGGAAAAACCACAGCTTGGACTATGCAGACCTTTGTCAGCAAAGTGATGTCTTTGCTTTTTAATGTACTCTCTAGGTTTGTCATAGCTTTCCTTCCAAAGAGCAAGTGTCTTTTAATTTCATGGCTAAGGTCACCATCTACAGTGATTTCAGAGCCCAAGAAAATAAAATATGTCATGGCTTCCACTTTTTCCCCTTCTATTTGCCGTGAAGTGATGGGACTGGAGGCTGTGATCTTAGTTTTTTAAATGTTGAGCTTCAAGCCAGATTTTTCACCCTCGTATTTCACCCTCATCAACAGGCTCTTTAGTTCTTATTCACATTCTGTCATTAGAATAGTCTCATCTGCATATCTGAGATTGTTGATATTTCTCCTGGCAGTCTTGATTCCAGCTTGTGATTCATCCAGCCTGGCATTTTGCATGATGTACTCTGCATATAATCTAAATAAGCAGGGTGACAACATACAACCTTGATGTACTCCTTTCCCAATTTGGAACCAGTCCACTGTTCCATGTCCAGTTCTAACTGTTGCTTCTTGACCTGCATACAGGTTTCTCAAGAGGCAGGTAAGGTGGTCTGGTATTCACAACTCTAAGAATTTTCCTTGTTTTTCGTGATCCACACAGTAAAAGGCTTTACATAGTCAATGAAGTAGAAGTAGATGTTTTTCTAGAATTCTCTTGCTTTTTCTATGATCCAATGGATGTTGACAACTTGATCTCTGATTCCTCTGCCTTTTCTAAATCCAGTTTGAACATCTGGAAGTTCTCGGTTCACATATTAGAATGTTGTTGTTGTTAATCGCTAAGTTGTGGCCAACTCTCTGTGACCCCATGGACTCCAGCACGCCAGGCTTCCCGGTCCTCTGCCTTCTCTCAGAGCTTGCTCAAACTCATGTCCATTGAGTTAGGGACGCCATCCAACCATCTCATCCTCTGTCATCCCCTTCTCCTCCTGCCCTCAATCTTTCCTAGCATCAGGGTCTTTTCCAATGAGTCAACTGTTCACATCAGGTGGCCAAAGTATTGGAGTTTTAGCTTCAGCATCAGTCCTTCCAATGAATATTCAGGGTTGATTTCCTTTAGGATGGACTGGTTTGATCTCCTTGCTGTCCAAGGGACTGAAAAAGTACCCATCATTGGTCTGAAATTTAATTTGCTAAATCTGGCAATCCTATGACAAAGGCAGGTGGACGCTGTTACAGGGTAGATGTGAATTGGAGACTTAACTAGAAAACCAGAGCCTGAGAATTGACCCCCTTGCCTCCATGGCCATTTGGGGCTGGTTTCTGCCCCACTCACCTCTTCAGCCTGGGCCTGTGAGCAGGAACAAGCTGCAGAGTCCTGGGAGGATAGGTGGGCTGGGCTGTCTTGAGAGGTGATGAGCGCCCTGTCGCAGGAAGTCTCCCAGTCCTGGCACTCAGCAGGAAAGTCGGACAGAGTTGAGAATGTGATGGAGGCAGAAGAGGAGTGTGTAAACCACGTGGCTGACATTGAGACAGGACTTGTCCACTGAGGACTTGCCTGTTGGAGCAGAGCCTGCTCAGTAGGGAGACCAGGGGAGCAGTTGTTCCGGGGGCTGGAAGGCCCCCTGAGCAGGCACCAGTCGGAGGGGGGAGATGGAGGAGGGAGAGTATATGATTGTTGGACCATAAAGAAAGCTGAGCACCAAAGAACTGATGGTTGTGAATTGCAGTGCTGGAGAAGACTCTTGAGAATCCCTTGGACTGTAAGGAGATCCAACCAGTCCATCCTAAAGGAGATCAGTCCTGAATATTCATTGGAAGGACTGATGCTGAAGCTGAAGCTCCAATCCTTTGGCCACCTGATGCGAAGAACTGACTCATTGGAAAAGACCCTGATGCTGGGAAAGATTGAAGGCATGAAGAGAAGGGGATGACAGAGGATGAGATGGTTGGATGGCATCACCGACTCAATGGACGTGAGTTTGAGCAAGCTCCGGGAGATGGTGATGGACAGGGAGGCCTGGCGTGCTACAGTCCATGGGCTCACAGTGTCGGACACGACTGCACGACTAAACAGCAGTGAAGGCTGTATGGCTGCTGTGACAAGTCACTGCAAACTGCAGCTTGAAACAAGACCGATTCATCTTCTGTGGTCTATGAGGCCGCAGTCCCAGTGCAGCGAGAATCAAGGGGCCAGCAGAGCTGGCTGTTTCTGGGGTCTTTGAGGTACAGGGGACCCGTCCTCTGCCCTTTCCAGCTTCCAGAGGCCACTGAGCTTCAGGTCCATTGTCTTGTCTTCTCAAACTCCGCCCCTCCTGCCTCCCTCCTCTGTATTTGGACCCTGGGGAGACACTAGCCCACCTGGAACGTCTAAGATCATCCACCTGCCCCTTGAGGTCCTTAATCACGTCTGCAAAGCCCCCTCTGCCAGGTCAGGTCACATTGACAGGTTCCAACGATTAGGACACAGGCATCTTTGGGGTCCGTGATCCTGCTGACCGCAGAGGGAACCTGCGAATTTTCTCAGGTGTGGCAGCCGGCAAGGCTCCGGGGCCGCTTTATGGGGATCAGTCTTGAAGCCCAGTCTCAGGGACTTGAACTTTTCCTTGAGGCTCTGGAGAGCGGCTGGTGGGTTTGAAGCCGGGACCCTCCCTGGGGCCCCCAGACATCATCTCTGATTCAGTCAGCCTGTGGCCCTGCTGGTTCAAGGGGTGTGGGTGGGGGCCTCCCTGTGGCCCCGGAGTGGCTGAGACAGAACCCCATGAGCCACTGCAGCTGGGGCCGGGCTGGGGGTCACTGGCCTACTGCGAGGGCCCTGCTCCCACACAGCTGGGAACACATGCTTTACATTAAGGCTGTAAGAGTATGTTTTCCATCCTGGTTTGGCACACAAGGGTTGCCCGCTGCCCACGGTCCTGGAGGGGCTGAGCCGCTGCATCAGAATTCCGAGCCTGCAAGCTCTTGCCTGCAGAGAGGAGGCCTTTGAAGCTGATGAAGTGGGAAGGGAGCGCCGAGGGGGCGGAGAGGAAACCACCCATCCCAGCCACCCTGGCCCCTCAGGCAAGATCTGCTTTCCTTAGAGCCCGGCGCAGCCCACGGGAGGGCTTGGACCTGAACCCTGCTACAGGGGAAGGTCGAATCAAGGTCATAGGTGGGATGGGATGGCGGCGTCTCAAACCCACCATGGTGGGAGGTTCTGGGCTGAGCTTGAGATTGGGCTGTAGCCCCTCCCCTGGATGTGGGCCTAGCAGTCCTTGGCCTTCACCTTTCCTTAGAGGGAGTCGGACCCGCAGGCTGGATGTGTCCTGATGGGACTCCAGGATGCTCAGGCTCCGTGGGGTTCAGGAGGCTTCATCAAGGTCCTCATCAACGGCCTCATCGTGCCGATGGGGGTCTGGGCTCCAGCTTTGGGCGAGACCCTCTGCTTCCCACCTCCCAATCCAGCCTGACTCTCACACCCACTTCTCCATTCCGTGCCCCACTTGGTTATGCCTTCTGCTCAGTCTCCTCCTTCTCTTCATGACCCCACCAGGCTCCTCTGTCTGTGGGATTTCCCAGGCCAGAGTACTGGAGTGGGTTGCCATTTCCTTCTCCAGGGGATCTTCCTGATCCAGGGGTTGAACCCACACCTCCTGCATCTCCTGCGTTGGCAGACAGGCTCTTTATCACTAGTGCCACCTGGGGAGGCTGAGCCCCACCTGGGTCCACCAGCAAGTCCTCCCTATGTCTACACTCTTGATACCCTCCACAGGGCCTGCCCACCCTTCTTAGCCACAGTATAGCCAACAGCATTTCCTGCCTGAAGCAGCCTCGTCCACCAGGGCCCTCAGTGCCCAGACCACCCCACGCCCCAGGAAGGCTGCTGGCACCTCGCTGCCCCGTCTCTGCCTCCTGCTCCTTCTCCACCATCTGCACTCAGCCCCTCCATCCTGTGTCCTGTGTTTGGGGGCTCAGGGCACCCCCAGAGAAGAGCACACAGGTTCCCGGCCCTTGCCCAACCCCACTGCTCATACTTCCTAAACCATGCTGTGCATTCCCCACCTCGGGACTTCGTTAGCACTGTTCCTTCCCGAGAAGGCTCCTCCTTCATTCGCAGCCACCCCCACCTGGCCACCACGGCCCATCCTCCTGACCCCTTTCCAGAAGGAGCTCATCCCTGAATCACCGCAGCCCACCCAGTGCTGTCCTCGGCTCTCCGAACTCTGGGTCTGTACCCCTGGTGATGGCTCCGGTGTAAGCTGAAGGGCACCGGCTTCCCTGCATAAGGTCCCTTTGGAAACCTGTGACTTTGACACCGAGCCATGTTGCCCCTCACACACCTTCTGGCTCCTCTCACACACCTGGTGCCTGGAAGATGCCCCAGCGGGTAACGGCTGGATTCAGATGGTACCTGAGTGCTGTCATCACTGCCTGGAGCCCTCCTGGGGCCAGAGGGCAGTTCCGGAGTGTAGGTGCCTGGAGGAGAGAAGTTGAGAAAGACCTCAGGCAGAAGAGACCATTTGAACTGGGTTGTGAAGGATGGATAGGAGTCTGAGAGAGGCAGAAGTGGAGAATTAGCGCCGCATGAACCTCTGTATGTCTGGGGACCAGAAGTTGGCAAGCTATAGCCCAGTGGCCAAATTCTGCCTGAGATCTATTTTTGCACAGCCTGAAAGTTTTGTCATCATTCAATCGCTCAGTCGTGTCCAGCTCTTTGCAACCCCATAGACTGCAGCACACCAGGCTCTCGGTCCTCCACTCCCTCCCGGAGTTTGCTCAAATTCATGTCCATTAAGTCGGTGATGCTCTTTGACCAGCTCATCCTCTGCCACTCCCTTCTCCTTTTGCCCTCTATCTTTCCCATCAGCAGGCTCTTCTCCAGTGAGTCAGCTCTTTGCATCAGGTGGCCGAAGTGTTGGAGCTTCAGCTTCAGCACCAGTCCTTCCAATGAACATTCAGGACTGATTTCCTTTAGGACTGACAGGTTTGATCTCCTTGCAGTCCAAGGGACTCTCAATAGTCTTCTCCAGCACCACAGTTTGAAAGCATCAATTCTTCGGCACTCAGCCTTCTTTATGGTCCCAGTCTCCATACATGACTACTGGAAAAACCACAGCCTTGACTAGACGGACCTTCTCTGGAGGAGGAAATGGCAACTCACTCCAGTATTCTGGCCATGAGAACCCCATGAACAATATGAAAAAGCAACCGGCAAGTTAAGAGTTGTTTTATATTTGTGAAGGCTTAGAGAGAATAAGTCTTCCCAGATGCCTCAGTGGTAAAGATTCCATCTGCCAACGCAGGAGACACAGGAGATGCAGATTTGATCCCTGGGTCAGGAAGATCCCCTGGAGGAGAAAATGGCAACCCGCTCCAGTATTTGGCTGGAAAATCCCACGGACAGAGGAGCCTGGAGGGCTGTAGTCCGTGGGGTCACAAAGAGTCAGACACAACCGAGCAACTGAGCACACAGAAAAAGTAGAGGAAAATGCAACAGAGAGGAGAAAAAAACATTTTAAAAGGTTACTCTCTGGGCCTTCACAGAAAGGTTTGGAAAGCCCTCTCCAAATGGGTGAAGACTGCAGGTGGGACTGTCCCTCTATCAGGGCAGGAAAGTGAGGAGGGGGCTGATTTGGGTGTGTGGGTGCAGCCCATTGCCGGGGTGGGGGGGCCAGGAAGGATCCACCCCAGAGGTCTCAGCGGGCAGTTGCCCCTCTCTTGCCCCTCTTTCGCAGGGAGCTGGGGGAGGGCGGGTGAGATCATGGCTGTCACAGGCCTGCGAAGGGCCGGCCTGGGGCCCCCCATCCCTCCAGCCAGATCCCTGACCTGCAGGGCCTGAGACAGAGCAGGCTCCCACATTCATTTCTAAATTAGCCGGATTTTCCACCGGCTGGCTGGGTCTGGAGGGACCTGACAAGATGATGTTCCAAGCTTAAGAAACGTTTTAGCTCTAATGAGCTGGAATGCTGGTGGTTTCTTTTAATCCCACTGTGTTTACCCCAATCAACAATCGAAGGTTGGCTGGGATGACTGTCATTTTTCCTGTGATTAGTGCTCTGGCAGGCCCGTCTGTTTTCCAGGAAACGCCATTCTCCCCTTCTCTGCGTCCGCTCACAGCATCCTTGGAGGCCCTGGGATGTCAGGCAGAGATGCCAGTCATGCGCCAGGTGCTGGGTGGACATCGGGCTGCTAAGAGAAGCTGGGGGGTTTTGCACCCCCCTGTCCCACCTGGAGCTCCATGGCAACCCTAAGTCCCATACCTGCTTCTACCAGGCAGTGAGCATCCTGCAGGCAGGGACATGCTCTAATTACTGTCTGAGCCTGGGCCCCTCAGAAGCAGACTCTGGACAAGGTGACCATGCCAGCAGTTTATTTGGAAGGCGGTCCTGGAAACACGAAGGAAGAGAGCACGGTGCATTTCTAAGCAAGCTCCTCCCAGGGTAACGGGGGCTTAGTCCCCCTGGGTTCTCCATGAGCCACAGAAGCCAGTGTGGGTAGGGAGCTGGCAGGCTTGCACCTCGGCCCCTGGACCACTCCCGAGGTTGTTAACCCTCCAGTGTTGGAGGCCAACCATGGTGCAGCAATGGAGTGAGTATTTGCCACTTCAAAGAAAGCCCTGAGGCCAAGACGCAGTTGCTGGCAGCTGGAGGACCGCCTGGCACGCTCCGAAATGTGAGATCCAAGGAGATGCGGAGCTGCATCTGCGCCTGCCGTGAGGACATCTTCTCCCACAGTCTGGTGCCCCGCCTGCTGCCACGGCAGTGCTGGTCCTCCGAGAGCCAGAGAGACTCCCTGTGTGACGGACAGGGGCGGGCCCCTATGCATGGCCATCACCCCGATCACCGAGACCTGCCCGGGTCTCCTAAGGGCCTGGTGAGTACAGCCTCAGGACACCAAGGGGCCTTTGCCCCAGGCAGGTTGTGGCTTCCTTGGGGCAAAAGCCCTTCCAGGGCTCAGCGTGGCCCCCCACACACAGTGACCTGGGTCAGGTGTGTCCGGCAGGGCAGGCTGGAGGCCTGAACCTCGGGTGAGGGCGGCTGGGCGACCTCTGATGTGCAGGGGACCCGGGTGGCCTGGGACTCCGCAGAGCTAGGTGTTGCCCCACGTTGTCCTAAAGCTCTGGGTAGGACCCTCTGCACACCCTGTGTGGCCTGGGTTCCTGGCCCAAGGGTTTTCTGGTCCAGTGTGGAAAGAAATGCAGGGACCCAGTTACAGGCTTGGGGGATCAATGGCCCCGCTTCTCAGCCTGAGCCCCATCCGGTGGGTCCTCCTGTCTTCTGTTACCTGGTCTGCTCAGTGGCCACGGAGAATCAGCCCCAGTGACTCCATTTCACAGATAAGAATGCCGAGGCTGTGAAATGAATCGCCAGTCCAGGTTCAATGCATGATACAGGGTGCTCGGGGCTGGTGCACTGGGATGACCGAGAGAGATGGGATGCGGAAGGAGGTGGGAGAGGGGTTCAGGATGGGGAACACATGTACGCCCATGGCGGATTCACGTCAATGTATGGCAAAACCAATACAATATTGTAAAGTAAAAAATAAATAAATAAAACTGAGATAGAAAAAGAAGAAGAATACCAAAGTCAGCATGCTGGTGAGTGACTGAGCAGGCCTGGCTCCAAGCGGTGCCCTGGGAACGTCCCTCGTGGTCCAGTGGTTAAAAATCTTGCTTGTGATGCAGGGGACGCAGGTTCGATCCCTGGCCGGGGAACCAAGATCCCACACACCCCTGAGCAGCTAAGCGCACAAACCACAACCACTGAGCCCGTGTGCCACAAACAGAGAGTTTGGATGCCTCAATGAGAGATCCTGTAGTTGAGACCCAATGCAGGAGAATAAATAATGAGATAATAATAACAATAATGATAAAAGTGGTCCCCTGAAAGAAATGCTGGCTCTCCTTTCTCCTATCAGTTACCTACGCTATGTAACAAATTACCAGAACCCAGTGGCTTAAAACAACACACTTTTCTTTTTTCCCTCACAGCTTCCAGGGACAGAACTGCAGGCTGGCAGATCTGTGTCCTCTGCCTGGACGCCCGAAGCTGCAATCTGGGGGCCGTGTTTTCATCTGGAGGCTCGACGGCCAAGGAAGGGAATCTGTCTCCCGACTCCCTCAGGTCTGGGCAGATTTCCCATCCCTGCAGCTCTGGGACTCATGGTGGCTTGCTTTGCAGGCCAGCAGGAGAGTGTCTGACCTCAGGGAAGGCCCAGTCCCCTACTTAAATCAGGCCCAACCTAGTGTGAAATTCTTTTTGATGGACTCAAAATCTTCCGATTTGGGCCTTCCATTGCATCTGCAAAATCTTGTCCCTTTGCCATGTTCTAATGACTAGAGGTGAGGCCCAGGCTTGTCTTCAGCCAAGCATAATCCCTCCCACCCCCTTTACGTCCTGGATGGTTTCATCCTGTGTCGGCTCTGCTCTTTGACTCTGGGTAAGTCCTTCGCTCTCTCTGGGCCCAGGTCTTCCCTGCTGTGAGGGGATTGGTGGCAGACCAGGGCAAGGCCCAGTGTCTCCCTTTTATGCATTCATGTCATCCCTTTTATGCATTCATGTCATCCCTTTTATGCATTCATGTCATCCCTTTTATGCATTGTCGTTCAGGAGGGGCAGTCTCTGAGACCCCACTGGTGACCGAGGGTGAAAGCCTGGTATTCAGGGACCGGAGGGGAGGCAGGCCAGACCCCGAGCTGGCGTCTCTGCATCAGCCTTTCCTCTCTCTCCCAAGCCTTGTGCTTTTTGTTGGGAGAGGAAAAAAAAAAAATTCCCTCCTCTTTCTTTTTTTTTAAAAAACAGAGGAGCAGTGAGCTGCCGTGTAAAGGACCTGGAAAAGGCCGATTGAGAAACACAGGGAGGACAGCTTGAGGGGCTAATGTGAATGGCCAGCCCTGTTGCTGTGGGCCGTGCAGAAGCCAGAACCTCTGTGACCAAGGGGAGCGTGGGCAGTGGGTGCCAAGGGATCTAGGACCCCCTACTCCCACCCTCCCCATCCCCAAGGAGCCCTTGACACATGGCAGCCAGCCCATGTGCCAGCCAGCCCCTGGTGACCCTGACCTGCACGCTCACAAGGCCAGCACCGCGGTTGCATTTCTAACTGGCTTTCTCCGAAGCCTGCCCGCCCGCCCCCGACTCCCGCCCTGGATGCTTCTGCTGGCCTCCTGCCTTGGCATGGCCGGCCAGCATTTGGAAAGAGTGATCTCAGAGAGTGTTCCAAGAGGGTCTGTCAGCCTGGAGCTCAGGAGAGCCCCTTCCCCTCCCCAGGCTTCAGTGTGAGATCCCCTGGAGGAGGGCATGGCAACCCACTCCAGTATCCTTGTCTGGAGAGTCCCATGGACAGAGGAGCCTGGTGGGCTACAGTCCATGGGGTCGCAAAGAGTGGGACACGACTGAGTGACTCAGCTCGCACAGCACTGTAGCTCTGATGACGAAGGTGGGGATAGTTGTTATGGTTGTTAGACACACTCTGGGTTTTGTGGATGTTTCTGGAAGAGGGAGAGTCTTGTGCAGAGGAGGCAGCACCCAGACTTTGCTGCTTTGGGCGCATCTCCTGCAGGAACACTTGTGCTGGGCCATGGACAGACTCAGGGAGCACCTCGCTCCAGGAGCAGGGCTCATTTAGCCCCACCCCCACCCCACCCCCCAAGCCAGCCACACAGAGTCACACCAAGAGCAGCCACGTCGCCAGACCCGGTGTCTCCCTTCCTTTCTTGACCATCTCTTCTTCCCTGGTGTCTGCGATATCTGCTGACCATCTCGGTTTCCCTTGCAGGCTCTCTGTCCTCTCACACCCACTCATTGGTGACACTTCTCGGGGGCATTAGCCTTAGGATTCTTCCCTTCTGCTGCCCACCACCAGTGAGTGATGCTATGGTGTTTACAGGTCCCCTAGATAAAGCGAGAAGAGAACCCTTCCAGGGGGGTCCATTCTCCAGGGGCACCAAGACCAGAGAGGCAAAGCAGTACACAGTGACACAGGCCATCACAGGGCTGATAACGGGCAGCAAGGGGCCGCAGAAGGGGTCCCTGTGCCCTGCAGGCAGTCAAGGATTGGCTGCTGGAGATGATTCCCTGAGGCTGAGAAACAAGTACCATAGCATGTCAAGGATCAATGCTGACACTCCAGCCACTGAGCCAGGCTCTCTTTCCATCCATTCAACAGATGTTTACTGAGAACCGATGATGGCCCTTGCACTCTCACCTTCAACCAACTTATTAAATTTATCATCACAGCTACCCCATAAGGTCTGTTCACATGCTATGCCATCTTTGCGGATCTGCTGTGACTCAGCGAGTGAGTGGCAGGCGCAGGCACGGAACCTGGGTCTGCATTGCTTCTTCACCACATTGAGAAGAGCTAAAAATTAGGAATTAGAGGACTTCCCTGACAGTCCAGTGGTTAAGACTTCCCCTTCCAACACAGGGGGTGTGGGATGGATCCCCAGGCATGGGACTAAGATCCCATGTACCTCGAGACCAAAATTCCAAAACATAAAAGTGTGTGTGTACCAAGCCCCTCCACTCACGTCCCACTCTTTGCAACCCCATGGACTGTAGCCTGCCAAGCTCCTCTGTCCATGGGATTCTCCAGGCAAGAATACTGGAGTGGGTTGCCATGCCCTCCTCCAGGGGATCTTCTTGACCCAGGGATTGAGCCTGCATCTCCTGCATTGGCAAGCGAATTCTTTACCATTGAGCCACCAGGGAAGCCCCAAAACATAAACATCAATTTTTTTTTTAATCTTAAAATAAGAAGAATCAGGAATTAGAAGAGGGATCAGATGTGTGATGACAACAACTGTGGAGACCTGGCAAGGGGCAGAGGTCCTGCTGCTGCTAGGGTGGATGGTACCTCCTTGCTTGCTCCACACATACCAGCGCCCACATTTCTCTCCTCAAACCAAACAAAGTTGTCTAGGTCTGGGCACAGAGCCTACACATTCTATGAGAATATTTTTTAATGTGTGTGTGATCCTTTTCACTGGAGAAGGAAATGGCAACCCACTCCAGTATTCTTCCCTGGAGAATCCCATGGACAGAGGAGCCTGGCGGGCCATGGTCCATGGGGTCGCACAGAGTCGGACACGACTGAAGCGACTTAGCAGCAGCAGCAGCAGAAGTCACTAAACACGCGCGCCTGTGTTCCTTTTAACAATAACATAAACATTTATTTTGCCAGTTGTAAAGGTAAAACTTTTTGTAGGGACTTCCCAAGTGTTTCCCACACTGAGGATTGTGGTTCTTGAGAGGGTTCACTGGCCCATTTGGGGAACTCGAGAACTCTATTTCCTACTAAAATGGTGAAGGAAGATGTCAAAATAGAAATTTCCAGTTCTAGCCACGATAGAGTGGCCTCCTTCTTCCTTCTTCCCCTTTACAATGAAAAAAAAAAAAAAACCTTCGGCATAACCTAACCAGTTTGGAAAGATTCTGAAGGATGAAACAAAGGCTGGCCAAGGGGTCGTAAGACTTCGGGGCAACGTGGTCCTAGGCCCCTGGGCTTTCTCTCTGCCTCCCATCCATCCTGCACTGGCATAATTCTCACCAGACGGTGAGGCCTGGACAAAAAAAAAAAAAAAAAAAAAGCCCCAAGAAGAGCGTACTCCCTGTAGCCAAAGGGATTAGGCAGCTTAGCAGAGCAGAAAGCCATTTTTAAAGATACATGCCTTCGTGGAGTCAAACGCCAATGAGGAAACTGCCTCTCTGCTGGCGGAGCAAGCAAGGAGGTACCATCCACCCTAGCAGCAGCAGGACCAGGACACAGAGGCAGCCCAAGCGCTCAGTGAATGAATGTACACCTCCCAGAGCAGTCAGCGGCCTCCTGGACATGCAACACAGATCCTGGAGGCAGGATGAGACGGCACCATTTGGAACTTGACTTCCCCACACTTGGTGCCAGTGGGGCCCAGTGGGGAGATGAATCCCCACCCTTAGCCAATGGCAAGCAGATGGTTTGCATGGCAGTGTTATGCTTTTGTCGAGGTGGTATCAGCCGAGTTGGGGGAGGGGGGGAAGCAAGCTTCCAGTCTAGCCTTTTGCCAGCAAGGTGCTGTGAGTTGGAGGATCACTTTAGCTCAGGTGGGGGTTCAAGACATCAGCCGGGAAGCTGAATACTCACCCCACCCAGGCCTGCACGTGACACCTAAACAAGGAGCCCTAGGCAGAGATCAAACAGCATCCAGAGTCTTGTTATATAAAGCCTCAAAGATCCTGGGTGCAGTAAAGCATCACTCATCATACCAAGGGTCAGGCAATCACCGTCTGAAAGAGAAACAACAATCAACAGATGCCAACACTGAGATGAATCAGATGTTGAAATTATCTGACACGGATCACAGAGCAGCAATCACAAAAGTGCTTCCACAGCAATTTGAAGACCCTGGAGACACATGAAAAAAAATCCAGAAAATCAGAAATGGGAGATATAAAATGATGCCAAGGGGAAATTTTGGAACTCAAAGAAAAAAAAAAGAAGCAATGACTGAGATTTAAAAATCACTGGATGGGCTCGAAGGTGAATTGGAGATAACAAAGGAAGAGAGCTCTGAACTCTAAAGAGATCAATAGAATCAAAGAAGGACCAGCCTGAGCCAAAAAGAGAAAATAGAATGGAAAAAAAAAAAAACAAGTAAAAAAACAGACACTTAGTTGATCTGTTGAAGGTTCTAACACTCTAGTCATTGGAGTCTGAGAAAGAGAGGACAGAAAAGTGAGGCTGAAAGAAGATTTAAAGAAATGATGGCTGATAATTCCTCTAATTTGGCAAAAGGTGTCAACCTATAGATTCAAGAAGCTGAGTGAATCTTAAATAAATGAACCCAAAGAAGCCATGCCAAGAAACATCATAATGAAACTTTTCAAAACCGAAGACACAGGATTGCTGAGACCAACCAGAGTGCTGCTGCTGCTGCTAAGTCATGTCAGTCGTGTCCAACTCTGTGCGACCCCATAGACGGCAGCCCACCAGGCTCCCCCGTCCCTGGGATTCTCCAGGCAAGAACACTGGAGTGGGTTGCCATTTCCTTCTCCAGTGCATGAAAGTGAACGTGAAGTCGCTCAGTCGTGTCCGGCTCTTCGCGACCCCATGGACTGCAGCCTACCAGGCTCTTCTGCCCATGGGATTTTCCAGGCAAGAGTACCGGACTGGGGTGCCATTGCCTTCTCTGAACCAGAGTGCAATGACGTACTATATTTAGGGGAACCTCAATCCAAACAGGGCTTCCCTGTTGGCTCAGTGGTAAATTTGCCTGTAGTGCAGGAGATGAGGCTGCGATCCCTGAGTTGGGAAGATCTCCTGGAGGAGGGCATGGCAACACACACCAGTATCTTACCTGGAGAATTCCATGGACAGAGGAGTCTGGCGGGCTACAGTCCATGAGGTCACAATGTGTCAGACAGGATTGAGCGACTGAGCACAGCACAGCAATCCAAACAAAAGCAGATTTCTCATGAAGGTCAGGAAGAAGAGGTATATTTTTAGAGTTCTGAAAGAAAAGAGCTGTCAACCCCCAAATCCTATATCAAGAAAACAATGTTCTTCAAGAATAAAAGGGAAATAAATCATAAACTGGCTCTATGCTTAGTCGCTCTGTCATTTCCAACTCTGTGTGACCCCATGGACTATTGTAGCCCACCAGGCTCCTCTGTCCATGGGCTTCTCCAGGCAAAATACTGGAGTGGGTTCCCATGCCCTCCTGCAGGGGATCTTCCCAACCCAGGGATTGAACTCAGGTCTTCTGCATTGCAGGCAGTTTCTTCATCACTGAGCCACAAGGGAAGCCCAGATCATAAATCTAAACTTAAAACCTGAAACTATAAACTCCTAGAAGGAAACATGGGAGGAATTCTACCTGACCTTGGGTTTGGTGATGAGCTTTTACATGCACAATCAAAAGCATGCTCTGTGAAGGGAAAAGGTGATAAATTGGATGTTATTAAGATTTAAAACTTCTGCAAAAGACACTGAAGAGAATGGAAATGCAGTTCACATGCTGGGAAGAAATATTTGCACAACACATAGCTGCTAAAGGACTTATATCCAAAATTTAAAAGAAAGAACTCTTAAAATTCAGCAATAGGAAAACAAACAACTTATGGAAAAAAGACCTGAAGTGACTTCTCATCAAAGAAGATACACACATAAGTAAATAAGGGGCTTGATATCATATGTTGTTGCTGTTGTTCAGTCGCTCAGTCGTCTGTGACTCTCTGCAACCCCATGGACTGCAGCACGCCAGGCTTCCTTGTCCTTCACTGTCTCCCAGAGTTTGCTCAAACTCATGTCCATCGAATCGGTGATGCCATCCAACCATCTCATCCTCTGTCGTCCCCTTTTCCTCCTGCCCACTATCTTTCCCAGCATCAGGGTCTTTTCCAATGAGTCGGCTCAGTTGACCAAAGAGCTTGGTCAGTGTATTGGAGCTTCAGTGTCAGTCCTTCCAATGAATATTCAGGGTTGATTTTCTTTAGGATTGACTGGTTTGATCTCCTTTTATACCACAATTTGAAAGCATCAGCTCTTCAGTGCTCAGCCTTCTTTATGGTCCAACTCTCACATCCCTAAATGACTACTGGGAAAACCATAGCTTTGAATAGACGGACCTCTGTTGTCATTAGGGACTTGCAAATTAAAACAACGATGAGATACCAACACACCCATCAGGTTGCCTAAGATCCAATTTGTGACGGCTGGTACAGGCGCAGAGTAACAGGAATCATTCATTGCTGGTCAGAAGGCAAGATGGCATAGTCTTCTAGGAGATAGCTCAACAGGGTCTTACACAGTGAAACATAATCTTACCACAGGATCCATCAGACTACTCAGTATTTATCCAACCAAATTGAAAACACAAGTCCCCAAAACCCTGCAAATAAATGCTGATAGAATCTTTATTCACAAATGCCCCAAACTGGAAGCAATCAAGGTGTCTTTCCTAGGAGAACGGATACATAAACTGTGGTTCATCCAGACAATGGAACATTATTCAACAATAAAAGGAAACGATCTATTGACTCACAAAGATATGGATAGACATGAAATGTCCGTTTCTTTTTAAAGAATCTATTCATTTTTAGTTGGAGGATAATTGCTTTACAGTATTGTGTTGGTTTCTGCCATATATCAACATCAATCAGCCATGGGTATACGTATGTCCCCTCCCTTCTGAATCTCCCTCCCGCCTCCCACCCTATCGTGCCCCTCTGGGTTGTCACAGATGACCTGATTTGAGCTCCCTGGGTCACGGGAAATTTCCACTGGTTATCTGTGTTACATACGGTAATGTGTGTGTTTCCATGCCTCTCTCTCAATTCGTCCCGCCCTCTCCTTCCCGCACTGTGCCCCCAAGTCTGTTATCTCTGTCTGCTTCTCCATAATATCATATATTAACCCATTTTTGCAAAATGTTTTGTTCTATACTATACTTAGAGAATAGAGTTGATTGCAATGTTTTGTTTCAGGTGTACAGCAAGGTGATTCGGTTATACATATGCATGTATCTATTCTTTTTCAAACTCTTTTTCCATTTAGGTTGTTACACCGTATTTCCATTTTAAACACAGTGGCGTGTACATGTCAGTCCCAAACTCCCTAACTATCCCTCCCCTCTACCCTTCCCCCATGGAAACTATAACTTTGTTCTCTAAGTCTGTGAATCTGTTTCTGTTTTATAAGTAAGTTCATTTGTATCCTTAATTTTTAGATTCCCTTATAAGTGATACAATGTTCTTCTTTCTCTGTCTGACTTACATCACTCAGTCTGACAATCTATAGGTGTATTCGCTGCAAATGGCATTATTTCATGATTTTGAATGGCAAAATACTATTCCACTGTGCATACGTGCCACATGTTCCTTATCCATGCCTCTGACGATGGGCCTTCGGGTTGCTTCCATGTCTTGCCTTGTAAACAGTGCTGCAATGAACCCTGGGTGCGTGCGTGCATTCAGACCATGGTTTTCTCTGGGTATGAGCCCACGAATGGGATTGCAGGATCATATGGTAGCTCTATTTTTAGTTTTTTTAAGGGATTATCATACCATTCTCCATAATGTCTGTACTAAATGCCCATTTCTAAATGAATAATTATACTGTTTAGAATATTGTTAAGTGAAAAAAATTCTTTTAAAAGGCTGTGTACAATAGATTTCTGATACAACATTATGGGAAAGACAAAACTATAGAGATAGTGAAAAAAGTGTGGCTGCTGAGAGGTTGGGGGAAGGTGCTGAATGAGTGAAGCATAAGAGACAGTTTAGGGCAGCAAAGCTATTTTTTTTTTACTATATTACAGTGTTGGACACATGACCTTATCATTTGTCAAAACCTGTAGAACTTTGTAGTACGAAGAGTGAACTGCATTATATGCAAATTAAAAAATCATTTAGGAGGTTGGGGCATCTCCGGATAAAATGCAGACGGTGACAGAATAATCTAAATATATTAGACACGGATGACACGACCTCAGTGAAGGGAATGGGGTGGGTGTAAGGAACTTTGAAAATAGTAAAGTCAGTAAGACCGAGGGCAAAAGAAATGCACACAAGTGCACATAAACACGGTATTCTAATTCAAGGAGCTGTTTCCTATGGGGATGTGTGGGCTAACGATTATGAAGCCACCAGGCTGTACACTGGAAGTGAACAATTAAAAAATACATGGCAGATGGTAGGAACCAAATTTCTCATTGTCTGAGTGAGAAGTTACAGATGAGTAAGGGGAGGAGTCTAGAATGATCCACGTGCCGATGCAGCAGAGCTGGAGACACCAGCATGAACATGTTCACTGTAATATAAACACAGATGGTTACATGTAGAGCTTCGTATTGATGCGCATTTATACGAGGTAGGATAAGCAAACAGTCTCCTTGCTCCGTCAGCTTGGAGGGCCGAGAAGCAATGACTCTCCAGTAGCAGCGAACACATCTTGTGCCCAGATGTTGCCTTCTCATAACATTATCCAAGAGAAGGAACCAGGGTTCCTTGGGAAAACGACTGACTGTAGAAGGGAGGCTAGTAAGTACAGGAGGCGCCTGAAGCATCCTACAGTGCTGGGAAGGAAGAAAGTGCCTAGAAACCAAGCCAAACCAGAAAGCTCACAGCCGCCTGAAATACGCAAGAAAGTGCCTAAGAACCAAGCCAAACCGGAAAACTCATAACCGCCTGAAATACGTAAGAAAGTGCGTAAGAACCAAGCCAAACCGGAAAACTCATAACCGCCTGAAATACGTCAACCGGATAAAGTGATCAGTTCAAAGGGAGCCTAATGGCCAGAGCTGAAACAATTCTGGGGAACAAAATAGAAACGTAGTGCTGGAGCACCTTCCTGGAGGTCCAGGGACTAAAACTCCACGCTCCGGATGCAGGGGGCTCGGTTCGATCCCTGGTCAGGAAACCAGGTCCCCCATGCTGCACCTAAGACCTGGCACAGCCAAATAAAGAAATCAATCTTTCTAAAAAACATAGTATCGGATTATAAGCTAAGGTATAAACTAAATATCCCTGAGTTAATACTGACATAAATAAATGGTTGGATAAACTCATGAAAGAATGGATATAGACAATATCCCATACAGGAGAATTCCAGATGATTGTGCAAACATGCAGCTCTCAGGATGGGGGGCATATCTTCCAGTCCTCAAGTATAGGATTTTATAGGGCTGCCTATAAAGACTTTCTTCCAAAGGGGAGAGATCAAAAGAGTATAGCTACAGTGAAGAAACCTGACAATCACGACCCCAAGCCAGGCTATCAGGGTCAGCGTCCACAATGATGAGGCATATGGATAGTATCTTCCCTTGATACGATGTGAAGAGACTGTTACTTTTCCTGTGTGGTCTTCTTTCCCAAAACACATTATCCTGTTCTAATCATGAGACAGGCATCAGAAAAATCCCAGTTTTGAAACATTCTACAAAACATCTGACAAGTACTCCTCAAAACTCTAAAAAATAAAATAATAAAACAAAAGGAAAGGAATACTTTAGACACTGTCACAAAGAGACCAAAGAACGCTCAGCTGCCGCAGTCATGTCTGACTCTTTGTGACCCCATGGACTGTAGCCCACCAAGCTGTTTATGGAAAATCCACAGGATTTTCCCAGAAAGAATACTGAAGTAGGTTGCCATGCCCTCCTCCAAGCCTAAGGAGATATGACGTCTAAACATAATATGGTTTCCTGAATGGAATCCTGAAAGAGAAAAAGGACGTTAAGGGAAGAGTAAGGAAATGTGTACAGTATTGGGATGGCAAAAAATTCATTCAGGTTTTTTTTGTAACATCTTATGAAAGAGCTATTTGCTGTGAAAAGAAGGGAAGCGAAAAGCAAAGGAGAAAAGGAAAGATATAAACATCTGAATGCAGAATTCCAAAGAATAGCAAGAAGAGATAAGAAAGCCTTCTTCAGCGATCAATGCAAAGAAATAGAGGAAAACAACAGAATGGGAAAGACTAGGGATCTCTTCAAGAAAATCAGATACCAAAGGAACATTTCATGCAAAGATGAGCTCGATAAAGGACAGAAATGGTATGGACCTAACAGAAGCAGAAGATATTAAGAAGAGGTGGCAAAAATACACGGAAGAACTGTACAGAAAAGATCTTCACGACCCAGATAATCACGATGGTGTGATCACTGACCTAGAGCCAGACATCCTGGAATGTGAAGTCAAGTGGGCCTTAGAAAGCATCACTATGAACAAAGCTAGTGGAGGTGATGGAATTCCAGTTGAGCTATTCCAAATCCTGAAAGATGATGCTGTGAAAGTGCTGCACTCAATATGCCAGCAAGTTTCGACAACTCAGCAGTGGCCACAGGACTGGAAAAGGTCAGTTTTCATTCCAATCCCAAAGAAAGGCAATGCCAAAGAATGCTCAAACTACCGCACAATTGCACTCATCTCACACGCTAGTAAAGTAATGCTCAAAATTCTCCAAGCCAGGCTTCAGCAATATGTGAACCGTGAACTTCCTGATGTTCAAGCTGGTTTTAGAAAAGGCAGAGGAACCAGAGATCAAATTGCCAACATCCGCTGGATCATGGAAAAAGCAAGAAAGTTCCAGAAAAACATCTATTTCTGCTTTATTGATTATGCCAAAGCCTTTGACTCTGTGGATCACAATAAACTGTGGAAAATTCTTCAAGAAATGGGAATACCAGACCACCTGATCTGCCTCTTGAGAAATTTGTATGCAGGTCAGGAAGCAACAGTTAGAACTGGACATGGAACAACAGACTGGTTCCAAATAGGAAAAGGAGTTCGTCAAGGCTGTATATGGTCACCCTGTTTATTTAACTTATATGCAGAGTACATCATGAGAAACGCTGGACTGGAAGAAACACAAGCTGGAATCAAGATTCCTGGGAGAAATATCAATAACCTCAGATATGCAGATGACACCACCCTTATGGTAGAAAGTGAAGAGGAACTCAAAAGCCTCTTGATGAAAGTGAAAGTGGAGAGTGAAAAAATTG
The DNA here is from genome assembly GCF_032452875.1 of Bos javanicus. Classification (NCBI taxonomy): domain Eukaryota; kingdom Metazoa; phylum Chordata; class Mammalia; order Artiodactyla; family Bovidae; genus Bos; species Bos javanicus. The sequence continues at coordinate 65,318,147 of NC_083888.1, read as the reverse complement.
GCTTAAAGCTCAACATTCAGAAAACAAAGATCATGGCATCCGGTCCCACCACTTCATGGGAAATAGATGGGGAAACAGTGGAAACAGTGTCAGACTTTATTTTGGGGGGCTCCAGAATCACTGCAGATGGTGACTGCAGCCATGAAATTAAAAGACACTTACTCCTTGGAAGGAAAGTTATGACCAACCTAGACAGCATATTCAAAAGCAGAGACATTACTTTGCCAACAAAGGTCCGTCTAGTCTAGGCTATGGTTTTTCCTGTGGTAATGTATGGATGTGAGAGTTGGACTGTGAAGAAGGCTGAGCGCCGAAGAATTGATGCTTTTGAACTGTGGTGTTGGAGAAGACTCTTGAGAGTCCCTTGGACTGCAAGGAGATCCAACTGGTCCATTCTGAAGGAGATTGGCCCTGGGATTTCTTTGGAAGGAATGATGCTAAAGCTGAAGCTCCAGTACTTTGGCCACCTCATGCGAAGAGTTGACTCATTGGAAAAGACTCTGATGCTGGGAGGGATTGGGGGCAGGAGGAGAACGGGATGACAGAGGATGAGATGGCTGGATGGCATCACTGACTCAATGGACGTGAGTGAACTCCGGGGGTTGGTGATGGACAGGGAGGCCTGGCGTGCTGCGATTCATGGGGTCGCAAAGAGTCTGACACGACTGAGCGACTGATCTGATCTGATATGAAAGAGCAGAACAAACATTTTGGCCAACTCAATGTATTGGCTCTAGTTAATACCAACATATCAGTATTGGCTCACGAATTGTGGCAAATTGCCATACTAATGTAAGATGTTAATAATAGGAGGAACTTGGTGTGGGATATAAGTGAACTCTTTGTACAACCTTTGGAATAATCCTGTATGTGTAAAACTGTTCTAAAAGTATAAGTTTACTTTGAAAAATTCAAACATAAAAAGAAAGAAAAGGAGCAAAGTGTTGGGACATACAACAGCTTGGACGGATCTCAAGGGTGTCGTGATCATTGCAAAAGTCAGTCTCAAAAATCTCACATACTATTTAATCCATTTGCATAACATTATTAAAATGACAAAAATAGAGAAATCAAGAACATACGAATGGTTTCTAAGGCACAAGAATGGAAGGGGTGAGAATATAAGGGAAGAGCAAAAGGAGATGCTTTGTGTGATGAATGTTACATGAATTATATGTGGGACCACAGTGCACAGAACTATACACACACGTGCACACAAACAACACACAAATGAGTGCAGGTGGACACTAAATAACTTCTGTGGTCTAATCAACAGTATTGTAACAACAACATCGGCTTCCTTGCCTTGATATTGCACTAAAGCTATCATCATTAGGGGAAGCTGAGAGAACAATATATTTGACTTCATGTACTATTTTATCAATTTCCAGGAAGACTATAATAAATTTTTAAAGTAAAATTAAATGTCTGAATAGTCCAATAACGGTGGGATTGCTTGTAACAGATCATGCTTTTTCCTGACTATAATTGCGCTCTGGACAAAACATAGAAACAGCTGCTTGAAGACACTTAAAAACAATCAACAATGGGCTGAAACTTGAAAGGATATGACACTTAAAACAAGGGAAACAGCAGATGAGATATATGTATAATGAACTTTTGCCCTGGAGGCACCCTCCAGTTTACAAGGCACGCAGGAATGGAGATAAAGAAGAAAGTGGCTGTCTAAAAGGCCTGAACTCAGCAAAACCAGAGAGACTAGAAAATGAGGAAACACAGGACAAAAGAGAGTCCAGGGCTGGAAGAGGATATCCTTGAATCTGCATATAAATGCCTCTTGGCTGACTCACACACGGTACATGCACAAGGTTACACCCAAAAATATCAGTGGAAAGCACTCCCACAGTCCTTAAGATGAGAGCAGAGATTTAGCTGCCTGGTCAGCTCAGGGGATACAGAATTGAAGTTCAATTTCTGTAGTTTTGGTCTTTCGACTGGAGCCAAGGAAAGGCTATGCCTTAGGCATAAAGGTCGAGTCCTAAGACTTAGGGTGGTGCTGTCGGACTGAGGGAAAACTGGAACAGACCTGCCCTTTCAAAGCCTAGACCCCAAACTTGCACAAGGTCCAGGCGATTGTTGGTAGTTTAGCCGACACTGAAACAAAAGGTGGCGCTGGCGGTAAAGAATCCGCCTGCCAGTGCCAGAGCCCCAGGAGGCGGAGGTGGGGGATGGCAGGCCACTCCAGGATTCCTGCTGGGAAATTCATGGACAGAGGAGCCTGGCGGGCTACACTCTGTGGGGTCGCAAAGAGTTGGACACAATTTAGCAATTAAACAAAAACAACAAGGACAAAAAGTAACATTCTTCTGAGGAGAATACCAGAACCCAGAGCCTCTACAATATGTCCTTCACAATGTCCATTATTTAACTTAAAATTACCTGGCAAGAAAAAAGGACTTCCCTGGTGGCTCAGGCAGTAAAGAACCTTCCTACAAGGCAGCAGATCCGAGTTTGACCCTGGGTCAGGAAGATCCCCTGGGGAAGGGAATGGCAACCCACTTCAGTAATCCTGCCTGGAGAATTCCATGGACAGAGGAGCCTGGAGGGCTATAGTCCATGGGCTCGCAAAGAGAGCGACTAACACTTTAACGACTTTTCAGGCATGCGAAGAATCAAGAACGTGTGACATAAATAAAAGAAAACCTTGGTCAGAAGAAGCAAATTGGCAGAAAACCCAGCTGTCGGAATTACTTGATAAGAACTTTAAGTATGATAGATGTATTTTTAAAATTTACAGAAAAAAAATGGATTGATTTTATGTATTTTCCCACTGAGGTGGGAAATATCAAGAGAGAAACAAACACTCTAAAGAAGAAACAAATTAAAATTTTAGAATAGGAAAATACAATAGCTGAAGTAAAAAACATGTTGAGTGGCAGCCTGAACACTGCAGAAGAAAGCATTAGTAAACTTGAAAGCAGTTCAATATGAACAAAGCAAAGTGAAAGTGAAAAAGTAAAAGTGTTAGCCACCACTCATGTCCAGCTCTTTGTGACCCCATGGACTGTAGCCCGCCAGGTTCCTCCACCCATGGAACTCTCCAAGCAAGAACACTGGAGTGGGTAGCCATTCCCTTCTCCAGGGAATCTTCCTGACTCAGGGATCAAACCCCAGTCTCCTGCATTGCAGGTGGCTTCTTTACTGTCTGAGCCACCCACCAACTGAAACCTGGAGATAAAAAGATTTTTAAAACATGGGACAGAGCCTCAAACAATTTCAAACAACCTAACATTTATGTGAATGGAGTCCGAGGAGAAAAAGAAAGTCAAACAGGGCAGACAAAATATTTTAAATAATAGTAGTTTTAAAAAATTGAAATTTAATTGAAAGCATTAACTCACAGATCTAAGATTCTCCGTGGGCCAACAGAGAGAACATAGACAGGAAACCACACCCAGGTATGCCATAGTAAAACACGTGAAAAGACTAACAATGAAAAGAAATATCATAAAACTTGTTCTTTTAAAAAGTACACAGAGAGCAAAAATAGTTTTAACAGACTTCTCATCAGAAACAATGGATGTCACAGATTACAGAACAACATTGTTGACGTCCTGGGGGGAAAAAAAAAGCTATTCTAGAATTCTGTGTCCAGCAAAGATGTATTTTTAAAAATAAGGAGAAACAATGACATTCTCTGGCAAGTGACATCCATGAGAATTCCTTGCCAACAGACTCATGCTATAAGAAATGCTAAAGGAAATCCTTTATACTGAAGACAGGAGGACCTGAAGGGGGCCTGGGGGAGGGACTCACGGGCACTGCTGGGGGTGCCTGGTGGTCCCCTACACCCAGCGACTGTTGAGAGTCCCCTTCGACAGCAAGAAGATCAACCAGTTGGGCCTAAAGGAAACCAACTCTGGCTACTCTTTGGAAAGACTGATGCTGAAGCTGAAGCTCCAACACTTTGGCCATCTCATGTGAAGAGCTGACTCAATGGAAAAGACCCTGATGCTGGGAAAGATTGAGGACAGGAGGAGAAGGCGACTGCAGAGGACAAGATAAACTAGTTGGATGACATTACCAACTCAATGGACGTGAGTTTGAGCAAGCTCCGAGAGATGGTGAGGGACAAGGAGGACTGCCGTGCTGCAGGCCACAGGTTGCAGAGAGTCAGACGTGATTTGGGAACTGAACAACAACACCACCCAGCAAGGACCCCCTGAGGGTCGGGGAGCCCTGGGAGACAGCTCCAGGTGTTGGGGGTCTGGCTGTTGGAGGGCCGTTGTGATTCTTCTGGAGGTGTCTGAGTGAGGATGGCCAGGATGGTGAGCTGGCCAGAAACAGGCTGAGCTGGAACTGCGGAGGAGCTGGTGAGAGGCCCCACGCTTTGCCAACTAGGCTGTCTCTGTGGGAGAGGCCAGTGGGCAAAGGCAGTGGTCACGTTTTGAACTGGCCTGGGACCTGCCTTGCTGTGTGACCACAGTTAAGGCATGGCCTTTCTCTGGGCCTCAGTTTCTCCACCTCTGAAATGAGGCAGATTAACCAGTTGGTATATAGGAGCCCTTCCAGCTAAAAATAAAAATAAAAAGCCCATGACTGTCCTGTGTGAAGTATGAGAGAGAGAGATTTGGCTTAATCTAAGCTGTGGAATTAAAAGACGCTTCCTCCTTGGAAGAAAAGCTATGACCAACCTGGACAGCGTATTAAAAAGCAGAGACATTGCTTTGCCAACAAGGGTCTGTCTAGTCAAAGCTGTGGTTTTTCCAGTAGTCATGTATAGATGTGAGAGTTGGACTATAAAGAAAGCTGAGTGCCAAAGAATTGATACTTTTGAACTGTGGTGATGGAGAAGACTCTTGAGAGTCCCTTGGATTGCAAAGAGATCAAGTCAGTCAGTCCTAAAGGAAATCAGTCCTGAATATTCATTAGAAGGACTGGTGGTGAAGCTGAAACTCCAATACTTTGGCTACCTGATGCGAAGAACTGACTCATTGGAAAAGACCTTGGTGCTGGGAAAGATTGAAGGTGGGAGGAGAAGGGGATGACAGAGGATGAGATGGTTGGATGGCATTGCCGAATCGATGGACATGAGTTTGAGCAAGCTCTGGGAGTTGGTGATGGACAGGGAGGCCTGGAGTGCTGCAGTCCATGGGGTTGCAAAGAGTCAGACACGACTAAGCAACTGAACTGAACTGAACTGAGCTGAAGGAAGAATATTAAGGCTTCCATAGTACCTCAGCAGTAAAGAATCCGCCTGCAGTGCCAGAGATGCAGGAGGCGTGGGTTTGATCCCTGGGTCGGAAAGATCCCCTGGAGGAGAGCATGCCAACCCACTCCAGTATTATTGCCTGGAGAACTCCATGGACAGAGTAGCTTGGCGGGCTATAGTCCATGAGGTCGCAAAGAGTCAGATACGACTGAAGCGGCTGAGCACACACACAAGGAAGAATGTTCCAGTATTCATAAGTGTCTCTCTGTGAGACAGGTGTGGGGAGGGGCTGGGGTCCCCTTACCACTCACAGTGAGGTTGCTGGAGGCTGGAGAGGGCTCTAGTCCTGGGCCTGGCCCCCAGGCCTCCGTGTGCCCAGGTAGCCTGCCCACCGGTTCTCCTGGCATAACCCTGAGACAAGTGGGAGGTGGCTGGTGGCCTCTCTAGGATTCCAGCCCTGGGAGGTGAGCCTGTCCACCTCCTGTGGGGAGTCTGCACATGGCCCCCACAAGTTCTGACCTCAAGGCTTAAGGTCTCCACCTTTCCCCAGTGGGGAGGCTAGGCCAGTCTGAATCCTGGTGTGCGAGGGCACGCTCTTGGAACGGCACCTTCAGGGGGTCACAGAGTCTCCCTGCTTTGGGCGACCCCCACCACCATGCTGCAAGGCCCACCGCCCTTCGTCCCACAGTAGGCCCTGGATGGGGAGCTCGAGCCCCAGGATCAGTTAAGGGCAAAGGGACTTGGCCCTGTTCACTGGCCCTGGAACTGAGCTGTTGAACATAGCTGTGCCACCGAGTGAGTTCTGAAACACGAGAGCTTGTGCCCAGGAGCTGGTGCTAGTGCTGGGGGGTGGAGGGGGAAGGTGGAAACAGGAGAGAGGAAAGCTGGGTCCATGCTCCAGACAGCTTTCAGAACGGAGGCTGTTTGCTTTGGGGCTGGCAAAGCTGCCAGGCGTGTTCATGGCGGTGGGACCACGCCCCAGGGGAACCATCTGCTGTTTCTTGGAGAGCCCCACTCCTGGCCATCCATCCCTGCCATGGCTGGCGCTGCTTGGGGCTCAGGGAGAGGTCCTCCGGGTGGGAGTGCTGAGGACCCCCGGGGCCACACAGGTTGGGGCTCAGTGTCTCCTGGCTGGATTTCAGGAAACGGAGCGTGAGGTGGAGCCGTGAGGTCAGGGAGGATGGGGGCAGCCAAGGAGGGGAAGGAGACGGTGATAGGAAGGGAGGCAGAGACCCCAGAGGGGCCGGGTGGTCGCGTGTCCCTCGCAGGGCCTGGGGCTCCGTCTCCGCGGCCCTGTGTGTACGCAGCCAGCATCCCCATCACGAGAGCGGGGGCTGCTGCTGACCCGGTTCCCTTCTCCTGACTCACTGCCGCCTCCCTGCAGCCTGAACCTGGCCTCCTCTCCACCAGAACCCCAGGCCAAGGACTCAGAGCAGGCAGCTTGGCTGCAGTGGAGTCTTTCCAAGGTCTGAGATGGGAGAGATGAGTGCCAAGCTGCCCTGAGGAGCCCGAGGGAGGGAAGGAAGGGTACCGTCTCCCTCCAGCTGCACTGCGGGTGTGCCGCGCGGCTGGCCTGGGCCCCGGGGCCCTGCTCGCCTCTGCATACCCTGTCCACTGGGGAACCCTGAGCCTCCATCTCCTGCGGAGGCTCACGGAGGGGAGGGACCAGGTGTAGCGGCCTCCTTCATACCCACCCCTAGTCCCTGCCCTCCCCAGGTGAAGGCAGGGGGAGTCCTGCCTTCTTGGATGGGCGCCCTTTGCCCCCCGATGTTCCCTTCTTTAGTCTCTCCCTTTCTTCCTCCACCTCTAAGTAGCCCCAGGCCCCTGCTCTGACCCGGTGGGTGTGGAGGCCAGGGCACCCAGAAATCAGCCCTCCAGAGCTCTCCTGGCTGTGGAGGAGGGACCAACAGACAGGTGGTCACAGGTCTGGGGGACACGTCCCCTACTATGCTGACCAGGGAGCACAGAGGGCCAGGGAGAGGCCTGGCTCCACCAGAGAAAAGTAGAAGCTGGTTGCAGGCAAAGGAGGTCGTGGGTGCTGGCAGGGCCTGGCTGTGCCCTGTCTGGCTGACCTGGAGCCCAGGAAGCCCACAGACTTCCTCCTTGGGGGCAGGCAGTTCCCAGGGGGCCTGGAGTGGCAGGCCAGATGTCTAAAGGACCACAGGCTTCAGAAAAGGGTTGTGAGAGGGCATGATGGCTGGATCTGTGGAGGTGACCAGAAGTCGGAGGCAAGGAAGACAGCAAGGCGGCTGTTACCAGGAGACGGCAGGGGTTTGGGGAACCTGGACCTGTGACTGGAGAAGATTCAAGACTTCTGAGATCATCTTCCGGGAAAAGGGCGCCCCCTGGGTGGGCATTTCCCAGCCTTGGGAGGAGAGCATCCTACGGCCTCCTCAGCTCCATCACCCCCATGGCACGACGCCCCGTGGAGCCCCCCGTGCTTCTGGAGCTTGATTCCAGCTCCGTGGCCTCACAGGGTTAGGCCCAGAGTAAGAAGTGCGGTTTAGTGCATGGCTTGTTCCTAAGATGGCAAATCCAATTACCCTAAGGACCTTGAGATAGAGAATTGATCCTGGGCTACCCAGACGACCCCTAGTGCAATCGTAAGTGTCCCTGTGAAAGGAAGACTTGATGCTGCAGGAGAAGGCAATGTGTCCATGGAAGTGCTATGCTGTGGTGCTGGCTTTGAAGGTGGAAGGGGGCTCATGAACCAAGGAATGCAGCTTTAAAAGCTGGAGAGCTAAGAAGACCGATTCTCCTGGAGGGCCTCCAGCCTGCACACACCTTGTTCCTGACCCAGTGAGACCGCTCTGGACGACTGGATCCAGAGACCACATTCCCATTGTAAGTCACTGAGTTTACAGCAGCCTTAGGAAATGACTACAAGGATTTTCTGGTCAACAAGTGGGGCAGGACCGTGATCCCTGAAACAGACAACCAGGGAAGCCAGCTTTCTGCTTCCGGTCTGGTCTACAGCACAAGGGAGAGGGCGTTGATGTGGACAAGGTGGTCTCATGTTGACGGGCAGGGCCGCAGCTCCAGCCTGCCAGGGCAGCTGAAACTGGCAGCATCAGTTCAGGAAAGAACGGCTCTGTGCAAAGAAGGAGCTCCAGGAGTCTGAGGAGGATTGGGTCTCTGAACGCTAAGCTGTGCACGTGCCAGGCGAGGCTCCCTGAGGCTGGGCCGGGGTCGTTCTGGGCAGCTGTGGACTGGACAGTCTCCAGACCTGGAAGATGTTCACATCTCAACTGGCTGGAGTGGAGACACTGGAAAAGCCACACTTCAAAGTAGGACGACAGCAATGATATCAAACCAGTCAGTCCTAAAGAAAATCAACCCTGGATACTCATTGGGAGGACTGATGCTAAAACGGAAGCTCCAATAGTTTGGCCACCTGATGCAAAGAGCTGACTCACTGGAAAAGATTCTGATGCTGGGAAAGATTGAGGGCAGGAGGAGAAGGGGGCGACAGAGGATGAGATGGTTGGATGGCATCACCAGACATAGTCTGAGCAAACTCCAGGAGATATTAAGGGACAGGAAAGCCTGGCATGCTGCAGTCCATGGAGTTGAAAAGAGTCAGGCAGGACTGAACAACTGAACAACAACAAAACCAGCCCCAAAGGAAAAGCTACACAGTTTAGAAATGTCTTGAAAAGAACAAGCTTACCCACAAGAGACTAACTACCAACTGAAGCAAAACTCAGTATTTTAAATAAAGGAGATGATGAAAGACATTTAGCCCAAGAGCATCAAAATGTCCAGAATTTAACAAAAACAGGAAAAACACAACTCATAAAACTATTAGTAAAAAATTGACCCCAAAATATGGAATTAGTAAATATTTTCAAAATTATTAGGAATATGATCTTGGATTCAAGGAAAAATATGCACTTAATGAGGAAACAAATACAGAATGTCAAAAGAGCAAAGAAAACTATTCAAAAAGGAATAACATGGGAATTTTAGAACTGAAAAATGTTAAGTATCTAACGTGAGTTAGATGGGCATTACAGAAGATTAGCTGTCTACAGCTAATATCACACATAACCATGAAGAAGACTGAATGCCATCCCTCTGAAGTAGAGAACAAAGCAAGGATACCCACCCTTATCATTTCTATTCAGCATGTGTTGGAGGTCCAACTTGGTGCAGAAGGACATAGCACTATAGCAGATGTACAGGTTAAGTGAATGTACAGAATATGCATTTGCAGACAACATATTTATCCATGTCCTGGAGAAGGAAATGGCAGCCCATTCCAATATCCTTGCCTGGGGAACCTTGTCTCTCCCTTGTGCTGTAGACTGGACTGGAAAGGCGGTCTGAGCAGAAAGCTGGCTCCTCTGGTTGTCTGTTTCTTTCAGGGATCCTGCCCTGCTTATTGACCAGAAAATCCTTGTACTCACTTCCTAGGGCTGCTGCAAACTCAGTGACTGACAATGGGAATGTGGTCTCTTACGGCTCTGGATCCAGTCGTCCAGAAGGGTTTCCCTGAGTCAGGATCAAGGTTTGTGCAGGCTGGAGGCCCTCCAGGAGAATTGGTCTCCTTAGCTCTCCAGCTTTTAAAGCTGCGTTCCTTGGTTCATGAGCCCCCCTCCATCTTCAAAGCCAGCATCACATGGACAGAGGAGCCTGGTGGGCTACAGTCCATGGGGTCACAAAGAGTCAGACATGATTGAGTGACTTTCACTTCACTTATTTATCCATGTAGAGAACCTCAAAGGATCTACAGCCTATTCCTAGAACTAAGTGAATTTACTAAGACTGCAGGATATGAGGTCAATATTAAAAAATCTACAGGAGTATATGAAAATGGAGAAATTGTAAAACAAAGAAATTAATAATATCACCTCAAAGTAAAATATTTAAGTATAAATCCAGCAAAATCTGTGCGCGAACTGCATGTAAAAACTCAAAAGCACGGATGAAAAAAATAATGACCTACATAAATGGAATAACATCCACTGACGAGAAAACCAATTACCGTTAAGACTTCAACTCTCCCCAAATTGATCTATAAATCTCCAAAGTATATTTTCCAGGTATTCACAGGCTTATTCTAATATTTATATTGACAAGCAAAGAAACTAGAAGAGCTAAAATAATTTTGAAAAGAAGAACAAAGTCGGAGGCCTTACTATCTGATCTCAAGATTTATTATAAACTACAGAAATTAAGACAGCATGGGAATTGGTAAAAGGACAGATCAATGAAAAAGAATAGAGACTCTAGGAATAAACCCACTCATCCTGCCAATTTTGATATGGGCGCACAGGTAATTCAATGGAGGAAAAATTATCTTTTCAATAAATGATGGTGGAATAATTGGACATCCAAATGTGAACAATGAAACTTTCCTTATACTGCAAATCTTACACACACACACACACACACACACACACAAAGTTCAAAATGAGTCCTAGACCAAAATGTAAAACCCAAAGCTACAAAACTTTTAGAAGAAAATATAGGAAAAAATCTTTATGGTTTTCCTTGAATTAGTTAAAGACTTCTCACGCGTGTGCGTGCTCAGTCACTCAGTCGTGTCTGACGCTTTGCGACACTATGGTTTGTAGCCCACCAGGCTCCTCTCTCCATGAGATTCTCCAGGCAAGAATACCGGAGTAGGCAGCCATTTCCTCCTCCAGGGGATCTTCCCCACCCAGGGACTGAACCCATATCTCCTGCATCTCCTGCATTGGCAGGAGAGCCCCTGGGAAGCCAAAAATTTCTTATAAATGATACCAAAAGCACAATTCATAAAAAAATAAAATTAATAGATAGGACTGCTTCAAAATTGATAATTCTAGTGTTTCAAATGTTGTCATTAATACTAAAATATAAGCCACAGATGGGAGAAAATATTTGATAAACATATTGTTGATAAATGACTTTTATCCCAAATGTATAGACTCTCAAATGCCCCAATGGTGGAGAGGGTATGAAGCAACTGGAGCCTTCATTTTTACTGATTGAGACGCAAAATGTCACGACAACTTTGCAAAACAGTTTGGCCCTTTCTTACAACTTTAAACACATGCTTACCACACAGCCTGGAAACCCAACTTCCAGGTATTTATCCAAGGGAAATGAAAGCAAATGTCACACAAAACCTGTATTTGAGAGTTTGTGGTGACTTTATTTACAGTCACCCGAAATTGAAAACAAACACGATTTGAGCAGTGAACGCGTAATCCAAGTGCGATATAGCCACAAGGTGGCTGCTATACAAAATGGAAACAAATGCTGGATAAATGATCAATACGGCGAGATTCACAAAGCCTATGCGAAGTATGGCTGGACAAAGCTGTAATTCAAAGAGATACACACACTTCTGTATTCCTGTTGGCACTGTTTACAACAGCCAAGACATGGAAACAACCTGAAAAATGTCTATCAACAGGTGAGCGGATAAAGAAGATATAATACACATGGAATACTAGAAGAAAGAAAGAAAGAAAGTGAAGTCGCTCAGTCGTGTCCAACTCTGTGCGACCCCATGGACTGTAGCCCACCAGGCTCCCCTGTCCATGGGATTCTCCAGGCAAGAATGCTGGAGTGGGTTGCCATTTTCTTCTCCAGGGGATCTTCCCAACCCAGAGATTGAACCCAGGTCTCTTGCATTGCGGGCAGACTCTTTACCTTCTGAGCCACTAGGGAAGCCCACATGGAACACTACTTGGCCATAAAAAGAATGAAATAATTCCATTTGCAGGAACCTGGATGCAACTAGAGATTATGATACCCCGTCAAGTAAGACAGATAAAAACGATTATCATATGATGTCACTTACATGTGAAATCTGAAAAGTGACCAAATGAAATGATTCATGAAACAGAGACAAACTTACAGGCACAGAGAACAGACTTATGGTTGCCAAAGGGCAGGCGGGATGAGCGAGGGTTGGGTTCAGAGTTTGGGACTAGGCCAGCAGAGGCTAACTACTATCTATATAATGGATAAACAAGGTCCTGTCGTATAACACAGGGGGCTGTACTCAACATCCCATGATAAATCATAATAGGAAAGAAAATGAAGAAGAATACACACACACACAGCATATATGTGGGGCTTCCCAGATGGCGCTGATGGTAAAGAACCTGCCTGCCAATGTAGGAGACATAAGAGACCCAGGTTGGGAAGATCCCTGGAGAAGGGAATGGCTACCCACTCCAGTATTCTTGCCTAGAGAATTCCATGGACAGAGCAGCCTGGTAGCTTACAGTTCATGGGGTTAAGAAGAGTTGAATATGACTGAGTGATGAGCATCAACAGCATACATATGCATGTATAACTGAATCACTTTGCTGTACAGAAGAAATTAACATAACATTTAAAATCAAATATACTTCAATAAAACATCTTAAAAAAAAAGACCTGTGCAAAGAATGGCAGAGCAAGAAACTCAGTGAAACCACGTTCCCTCAAAAGCAACAAAAAGTCTTGCAAACGGTAAAATTCCACCATTTTGGAATGAGAGAAATTATAGGCAAAGAACAAACTGAAGGGCTTCAAGAGGAACTACTGAACCTCAGTAAGAGCAGTGAGTCTGTGGCAGTTGAGACTTGGGGCTGTTCTGGTCTGTGCTCCTTTTGCAGCTCAGAGGTACATTCTGTTGAAAGGCTCAGACCCAGAGCACAGTCAGTAGTCTGACCGGGAACCAGATTGTGCAGGAAAATCTCTATTCCCGGGATGTTATTACTCTTTGATTTGACTGTGAGCTCGGCTCTGTGAACAAAGCCCTATGCCCAGGGCGTTACTGAAAAAGAAAGAAAAAAAAATCTGCTGGTAACATCACAGTTGTCAGAGGCTGTGATTTCAGTTAGCGCAAAGAAGAGAGCCTGGTCAAAATTTAAAAGGAAGACCTGGAGAACTGGAAAACTAAAGGGAACTTTGAAGAGTTCCAACATATTCTGAGGTTCTAAAAGGATGTGCGAATACACAGGACTAGGAGGGCTTCCCAGGGGGCACTAATGGAAAAAGAACCCACCTGCCAATGCAGGAGGCATAAGAGGTGCAGGTTCGATCGGTGGGTCAGGAAGATCCCCTGGAGGAGGGCCTGGCAGCCCACTCCAGTACGCTTGCCTGGAGAATCCCATGGATGGAGGAGCCTGGAGGGCTACAGTTCACGGGGTTGCAAAAAGTCAGACAGGACTAAAGTGACTTTGCATGCACACAAGCATATGTGTACCCAGGAAAGGTCTGGAAAAGGCCGAGAGTCTGTTACTCACCGTGGACTGACGATGAGGACCTCTGAGAGCAAGAAGAAAAAACTAGGGACAGTGTGGAAACCACCGGAAGTTTGAAGGTTACCTTCACTCACAGATAAACTTGACAAAGGATGGAAAACTGATGGTCAGGGCAGTCAGGGAAATCTGCTCCATCACTGGCTGAGCGCGATGCTGTGTGGACACAGGGCGAACCCCAGGAAGCCAGGCTTTAAAATACAAGCAAGAACTTAAAAAAACAATAAAAAGTAAGCAGAGAACTCAGCGGCTGCACACCGCAGGGAATACAGTTATCCCAGGAAAGCCACTGAAGCAAAAGGCAGCAATCCCAGAAACAAACGCAAACACACACACCCCGAAACCCCAGAATGACACCAGTCCCTGGAGGGAGAGGAGCTGATGACAGAATTGTTACAAATCATTATTTAAAATTTCCAGTTCTCAACAAAAAATTCTGACCCAGGCCATGAGACAAGAAAATATAGAGCATATGCAGAGGAATAAAGCAATGAACAGAAAACACCCCTGGGGCAACCCAGATGTTGGATTTAGGAGACAAACAATTTACATCAGTTAGTGTAAATATGTTCAAAGAACTTTAAAAACTATGTTTAAAGAATTAAATTGAAGAAAAAAAAATAAAAGAGCCAAGTATAAATTCTGGAGTTTAAAAGAACAAAATCTGAAACGAAAAATTCACCAGAGAAACTCAACAACAAATCTGAACTCACATAAGAAAGAATCTTTGTGTTCTTAGTCAGTGGTGTCCAACTCTGCAATGCCATGGACTATAGCCTGCCAGGATCTTCTTGTCCATGGAATTTTTCAGTCAAGAATACTGGAATGGGTTGCCATTTTCCTCCTCCAGGGGGTCTTCCTGAAACAGGAATCAAACTCGCGTCTCTTGCATCTCCTGCATTGGGAGGCAGATTCTTTACCACTAGCATCACCTGGGAAGAGATTAAGAACAGGTGGCAAGAATACACAAAAGAACTATACAAAAAAGTCTTAATGACCTGGATAACCATGATGGTGTGGTCACTCACCTAGAGCCAGACATCCTTGACTGTGAAGTCAAGTGGGCCTTAAGAAGCATTTTTACGAACAAAGCTAATGGAGATGATGGAATTCCAGTGGAGCTGTTTCAAATCCTAAAAGATGATGCTATGAAAGTGCTGCACTCACTATGCCAGCAAATTTGGAAAATTCAGCAGTTGCCACAGAACTGGAAAAAGTCAGTTTTCATTCCAATCTCAAAGAAGGGCAATGCCAAAGAATGTTCAAACTACCATTCAATTGCACTCATTTCACATGCTAGCAAGGTTATACTCCAAATCTTTCAAGCTAGGCCTCAACAGTACATGAACCAAGAACTTCCAGAAGTACAAGCTGGGTTTAGAAAAGGCAGAGGAACCAAAGATCAAATTGTTAACCTTCCCTGGATCATGGAGAATGCAAGGGAATTCCAGGAAAACATCTACTTCTGCTTCACTGACTACGCTAAAGCTTTTGATGGGTGTGGATCACAATAAACTGTGGAAAATTCTTCAAGAGATGGGAATACCAGACCACCTGACCTGTCTGCTGGGAAACCTGATGCAGGACCAGAACCACCAGTTAGAAGTGGACGTGGAACGGCAGACTCAGACCGGTTCCAAATTGGGAAAGGAGTATGTCAAGCCTGTATACTGTCACCCTGCTTAACTTACACGCAGAGCACATGATGAGAAATTGGGAAAGGAGTATGTCAAGCCTGTATATTGTCACCCTGCTTAACTTATACGCAGAGCACATCATGAGAAATTGGGAAAAGAGTATGTCAAGCCTGTATATTGTCACCCTGCTTAACTTATACGCAGAGCACATCATGAGAAATTGGGAAAAGAGTATGTCAAGCCTGTATATTGTCACCCTGCTTAACTTATACGCAGAGCACATCATGAGAAATGCACAGTTCACAGCTGGAATCAAGACTGCCAGGAGAAATATCAACAACTTCAGATATGCAGATGACACCACCCTTATGGCAGAAAATGAAGAGGAACTAAAGAGCCTCTTGATGAAAGTGAAAGAGGAGAGTGAAAAAGCTGTCTTAAAAATCAACATTCAAAAAACTAAGATCATGCCATCTGGTCCCATCACTTCAAGGCAAATAGAAGGGGGTAAGGTGGAAATACTGACAGATTTTATTTTCTGGGGGTCCAAAATCACTGCAGATGGTGAATGCAGCCGCGGAATTAAAAAACACTTACTCCTTGGAAGGAAAACCGTGGCAAACCTAGTTGTTGCTGTTCAGTCAATTAGTCATGTCTGACTCTTTGTGACCCCAAGGATTGCAGTATGCTGGCTCCTCTGTCCTCCACTACCTTCAAGAGTTCGCTCAAATTCATGTCCATTGAGTCTGTGATGGTATCTAACCATCTTGCCCTTCTCCTTTTGCCTTCAATCCTTCCCAGCATCAAGGTCTTTTCCAATGAGATGGCTCTTCACATCAGGTGGCCAAAGTATAGGAGCTTCAGCTTTAGCATCAGTCCTTCCTAGTATTCAGGGTGATTTCCTCTAGGATTTAGGTTTGTCCTGGTTTTTCTTCCAAGGAGCAAGTGTTTTTTTATAATTTCATGAGAAACCTAGACAGAGTATTAAAAAACAGACACATCACTTTGCCCACAAAAGTCCATATAGTCAAAGATATGGTTTCTCCAGAAGTCATGTACGCATGTGAGTTGGAGCACTGAAGAACTGATGCTTTCAAATTGTGGATCTTGAGAAGACTCTTGAGAGTCCCTTGGACAGCAAGGAGGTTGAACTAGTCGATCCTAAAAGAAATCAACCCTGAATATTCTTTGGAAGGACTGATGCTGAAGCTGAAGCTGCAATTCTTTGTCCACCTGATGGAAAGAGCTGACTCACTGGAAAAGACCCTGACGCCAGGAAAGACTGAGGGCAAAAGGAGAAGGGGACAACAGAAGGTGAGACGCTTCGATGGCTTCACCGACTCAATGCACAGGAATTTGAGCAGACTCTGGGAGATGGTGAAGGACAGGGAAGCCTGGCATGCTGCAGTCTGTGGGGTCACAAAGAGTCAGACATGACTTATCAACTGAACAGCAACGAGAAGAAAGAATCAGGAACCAAACAATTTTCAAAGAATGAATATCAATTCTTCACAGACTCTTTAAAAAAATAGAAGAGGAGGAGATACATCCTAAATCATTGTATGAAGCCATTATCGTGATGTCAAAACCAGAAAGAGACATCACAAGGAAAGAAAACTACAGATCAATGTGTCTTATCAATATACATGAAAAAATCCAAAATCAAAAATCAAAAAAATCAAAACTCCAAAACCAAAATATTTCAAATCAAATCCAGGAAAACAGAAAGGAAATATACAGCACGACCAAGGGGATTTATCCCTGGAATAAAAAGTTGATTTAACATTCAAAAGTCAATTAATTAATATAATACACATCAATAGAATAACAAAAACCCGAACCACACAATCATCTTAACATATGCGGGAAATAAAGCACACGACAAATTCCAGCAAACACTTAACAAAAAAGCAATAGATGGAGACTTTTTCAAACTGACAAAGGTCATCTGTGAAAAACCCACAGCCAACGTTGTGCTTAATAGTGAAGTCCTGGATGCCTTTTCCAAAACAGCTCCCATACAAGAAGGTCTACCATCATTTTTACTCAGCATTGTACTAGAGATTCTAGCCTTGGCAATTAACAAAGAAGTAAATTAAAGACGATCTCTATTTGCAGCAGTTATGACCTTGCATTTTAAAATGCATGTAAAAATTGTTAGAACCTATGGGGCTTCCCCGGTGGCTGAGTAGTAAAGAATCTGTTTGCCAATGCAGGAGATACGGGGTCAGTCCCTGGGTCAGGAAGATCCCCAGGAGAAGGAAAAGGCAACCCACTCCAGTATTCTTGCCTGGGAAACCTCCAGGACAGAGGCGCCATGGGGTCGCAAAGGGTCAGACATGATGTGCACACATACACACACACTAGAACACCAAGGTTATAGCATGTGAGACCAATATGTTAAAAAAAGCAGTTGTATTCCTCTGTACTTGCAATAAACAATCCAAAGTGAAATTAAGAAAACAAATCCATTTATAATAGCATCAAAAAGAATGAAATACTTGGGAATAAATTTACCAAGAAAAGTGCAAAACTCACTATCTGAAAACTACAAAGCACTGTTGAAAGAAATGAAGGCAGCTCTAAATAAGTTTTTAAAAATTCTGTGTCCAAGGATTGGAAGACTTAATGTTGTCAAGGTGGCTGTCCTCCCCAACCTGATCTGTGAGCCCAACACTGTGCGTGTGCTGAGTCTATTCAGTCGTGTCTGACTCTTTGGGACTGTATGGACCATAGCCCGCCAGGCTCCTCTGTCCATGGGATTCTCCAGGCAAGAATGTTGGAGTGGGTTGCCACGCCCTCCTCCAGGGGATCTTCCCGACCCAGGGAATGAATGTGCTTCTCTTATGTCTCCTGCGCTGGTAGGCAGGTTCTTTACCACCAGGGCCACCGGGGAAACCCATCCACACTCAATTCCCAGCTGACTTATTTGTAAAGATTGACAAGCTGGATCTAAAAATTCATATACAAGTCAAGGGACTCAAAGTCCAAAATAGCCAAAACAATCTTTAAAAAGAAGAATAGGAACTTCCCTGGTGGTCTAGTGGCTAAAATTCTGTGCTCCCAATGCAGGGGACCTGGGTTCGACCCCTGGTTGGGGAACTAGATCCCACACCCCCCATGCCACAGCTAAAGAGTTCGGAAGTGAAGTGAAAGTCACTCTGTCGTGTCCGATTCTTTGTGATCCCATAGACTACATAGTCCACGGAATTCTCCAGGCCGGAATACTGGAGTGGGTAGCCGTTCCCTTCTCCAGTGGATCTTCCTGACCCAGGAATCAACCCAGGGTCTCCCGTATTGCAGGTGGATTCTTTAACAACTGAGCTATCAGGGAAGCTCAAGAGTTCGACGATGTGACTAAAGATTCTACTAAGACCCAGTGCAGCCAAATAAACAAATGAAAATAAAATAATAAAATAGAGAGGGCTCCAGGAAATTTTAAAATATATATATAAAAAAGTAGGGAGACCGCACTTTCTGATTTCCGAACTTACTACAAAGCAGCGATAATGCTTGCATTGTGGTTATGGAATAAGGAGAGGTATTTAGATTAATGGAATTCAACTGCAAGTCCAAAAATAAACCAATGTGTTTCTGGGTAAACTGATTTTTGACAAGAGTGCCAAGGTCATCCCACAGAGAAAGAATAGTCTTTTCAACAAATGGTGTTAATACAACTGGATGGCCATGAGCAAGAGAGTGAACCTGGACTCTCACATCATACTCAGAAGTTAACTCAAAATGGGTCAAACACCTGAATGTAAGACCTAAAATACAGCATAGAAGAAAATGCAGGGCTAAAGCTTCGTGACCTTCACCTTGGTAAATGAATTATTAGATATGACCCCAAAAGCAAGAGCCATAAATGAAAAAATAGACATACCAGATTTCATTAAAATTCAAATCTTTTATGTTTCAAAGGACCCTACCAAAAGAGACAGTTCATGCAATGGGAAAAATATTTGCAAATTGTACACCTGATAAGCACTTGAAAAAGCCAGAAGGTGGAAATAATCCAAATGGCTATCAATGAATAAATGAGTAAACAAAATGTGGTGCAGCAGTACAATGGAGTACGATTTGACAACACGAAGAAAAGAAACGCTGATACACACTACATCATGGACGAACCTTGAAAACATTATGCTAAGGAAAAAAAGCAGTCACAAAAGGCCACACGTGATAGGAGTCCACAGTGCGAAATGTCCTTGATAGGAAAAGTCCATAGAGACCGGAACTGAATTAGTGATTGCTCAGGGCTCAGAGAGGGGAAGAAGGAGTGATGACGTGTGGGAGGATCACGGCCGAGAAACAAGGGCTGCTTTTTGAGACGACAGAAATTGATCACGGTGCTGCTTGCGCTTATCTATCAATATACTACAGGCCGCTGAATGTTTTAAATGGATAAGTCTAATGGTATGTAAATCACATCCCAATAAAGTTATTTTTAAAAAAGAAGAAGGGCGTGATTAAATTGTGTGGAATGCTGCTGAGATGAAGATTAAAATAATGATGTTGGTCTTTGGATGTGACAACCTGGAGGTCCCTGGTGGAATAAAGAGGCGCAGAGAGGGGGGGAACCATCACATGTACCAATACATGCACAACGGGAGTTCCAAAATGAGAAGGAGAGAGAAAGAGACGGAAACATTTGAAAACCTAAGAGCCAAAAGCCTCCCAGATTGGATGAAAAGGATTTACATACACAGCCAAGAAGCTCATAAAAACCCAAGCAGATTACACTCAAAGAGATCCGTACCTGCACACATTAGCGTCAAATTGACAAAACTCAAAACCAGAAAGAACATATTGGAAGAAGCAAGAAAAAAAGTCTGTTTAAAATGTACAAGGGGACTTCAGTAAGATTAACCACTGACTTCATGGAAGCAAACAGAAGAACATCTGTAAAGCGCTGGGAGTGAAGACTATCGATAATAGTTTCGTATTCAGCAACATTATCTTTCAACTTAAAAAAATTAAGATGTTCCCAGAGAAACAAAGACTGAGAGGATATATGGACATCATATTCGCCACACAAGAAATGCGAATGAGAGTTCCTCAGATTGCAAAAGAGGAAAGCTAACCACATAGGTGAATGTGAACAATAGAAAGGTACTTTTGTTTGTGATTCCTTCCCCTTCCTATCTAATTTAAAACAAGTGCATAAAGCAGTCATTACAAATCTGTGTTGGTAGACACACAGTGTTCAGTTCGGTTGGCCGCTCAGCACCCAAAGGGGGTGTGCTGTTCTGTTTAGTGCAAAATAAAGCAGTAGCGGTGGAGGAGGCGTTAGTCACTCCTAGGCTCTCTATGGCCCCATGGACTGTAGGCCACCAGGCTCCACTGTCCGTGGGATTCACCAGGCAAGAATACTGGAGCGGGTTGCTTTCCCTTCTCCAGGGCAATCTTGCCAACTCATGGATCAAACCCAGGTCTCTGTCATTGCAGACAGGTTCTTTACCAACTAAGCTACCGTAGTCTGAGCAGAAGAATGAGTAATGAAGATATTGAAGCTGGGGATGGGGACAGGGGGAAGCTACTAACAATGATGTTTTAACAATCCAATCAAAAAATGGGCCAAAGAACTTTACAGACATTTCTCTGAAGAAGACAGACAGATGGCTAACAAACACATGAAAAGATGCTCAACATCACTCATTATCAGAGAAACGCAAATCAAAACCACAATGAGGTGCCATCTCATGCTGGTCAGAATGGCTGCTATCTCAAAGTCTACAAACAATAAATGCTGGAGAGGGTGCAGAGAAAAGGGAACCCTCTTACACTTTCGGTGGTAATGCCAACTAGTACAGCCACTAGGAAGAACAGTGTGGAGATTCCTTAAAAAACTGGAAATAGAACTGCCTTATGACTCAGCAATCCCACTGCTAGGCATACACACCAAGGAAACCAGAACTGAAAGAAACACGTGTACCCCAATGTTCATCGCAGCACTGTTTACAATAGCCAGGATATGGAAGCAACCTAGATGTCCATCGGCAGACAAATGGATAAGAAAGTTGTGGTACATAAACACAATGGAATATTACTCAGCTGTTCTAAAAAGAAAGCATTTGAGTCAGTTCTAATGAGGTAGCTGAGACTGGAGCCTATTATACAGGTTGAAGTAAGTCAGAAAGAAAAACACCAATACAGTACATTAATGCATATATATGGAATTTAGAAAGATGGTAACGATGACCCTACCTGCAAGACAGCAAAAGAGACACAGATATAAAGAACAGACTTTTGGACTCTGTGGGAGAAGGTAAAGATGGGATGATTTGAGAGAATAGCATTGAAACATGTATATTGAAAGTGAAAATTGAAAATGAAGTCGCTCAGTTGTGTCCGACTCTTTGTGACCCCATGGACTGTAGCCTGCTAGGTTCCTCTGTCCATGGGATTCTCCAGGCAAGAATACTGGAGTGGGTTGCCATTTCCTTCTCCAGGGGATCTTCCTGACACAGGGACCAAACCCGGGTCTCCCACACTGCAGGCAGACTCTTTACCGTCTGAGCCACCAGGGGCTCCTTATATATAACATGTATATTATTACCACATGTGAAATAGATGACCAGTCCAAGTTCTATGCATGAAACAGAGCACCCAAAGCCAGGGCACTGGGACAACCCAGAGGGAGGGGATGGGGAGGGAGGGAAGTGGGAGGGGTTTCAGGACACCCATGGTTGATGCATGTCAATCTATGGAAAAAACCGCTACAATATTGTAATTAGCCTCCAATCAAAATAACTAAATTAATGTTTTTTAAATGATGTTTTAAAAAGTCTACAGGAAGCTTTTCAAAATAGCCCAGGACACCAAAAAGATAATTTCTGTATGGAAACTTTACAGAAAGTTACAGTTTTGCATCCTGAAGGCACCTGTGGCTCCTGAGTAGGGCAGTTAAAGCTTACCGCAACCTAGAGGTCGTTTTTGCTCGAAGAAAGATAATTGTATCACTAGACCATGTCCTGTAACATTACACACAGTTCCTGGACTAAATGCAGCCCAACGAGTCTGCTGCAAGTTCTAAGAAACCAAACAAAGCCATAACCAAAGTGTAGGAACAAAACCAACATAAAACCGGTGAGTCCAGCACATACAGCCAGCACACAGCCCTGAATGCAGCCAAATCTTAAGTGAATGGAGAAGAAACACTTTCTGAGTACATGACATTTGCGAAGACACTCAGTGCTGGAGGAGAGAAGACAAAAAAGGGCAGAGAGAGAAAAGGAAGGAGAAATTATATTTGCATTTGTGTAATCTTACAGCTATCCCACTGAAGAGCCAAAAAGGCATACAACATAGGCCACAAACACTAACAGCAAATGGCATACATAAATCTTACTTGTTTATACTAAATATCAGTCTATGAAAGGTTCCGACTAAAATGCAGGAATTAGGAGAAGGGACAAAAGGTAGGACTCTACTGTATTTGATCTACATGCATTTTAGATACTAAGACTCAAATAGCTCAAAAGTAAATGGATGAAAAAAGATATGCGTTACAAATAGTAACAGGGAACTGAAGTGGTTACTTTAATATCAGATAAAATGCACTTTAAGATAAATGTTACTAGAGAGATGACATTTTAAAAGGATAAAAGAGTCAATTCATCAAGAAGTGACAGTCATAAACATCTGTGCTGCTAACAACTAAGCCCCAAAGTACCTGAAGAAAAAACTCAGAGTTGAAGATAGGAATAGACAATTCAACAAGAGTAGTTGGAGACTTCAAAACTCCACTTTCAATAATGCATGAAACAGCTGGAGAGGACAAGGAACTGGAAGACTTGAACAACACTGTCAACCAGCTAAACCGAACAGGAACTTACAGAGAATGTCCCTCAACAATAGCAGAATGCTTGTTCTTCTCAAGTGCTGCTGCTGAGTCACTTCAGTCGTGTCCAACTCTGTGCGAGCCCATAGACAGCAGTCCACCAGGCTCCACCGTCCCTGGGATTTTCCAGGCAAGAACACTGGGGTGGGTTGCCATTTCCTTCTCCAATGCATGAAAGTGAAGTCGCTCAGTCGTGTCCGACTCTTCATGACCCCATGGACTGCAGCCCACCAGGCTCCTCCGTCCATGGGATTTTCCAAGCAAGAGTACTGGAGTGGAGTGCCATTGCCTTCTCCACTTCTCAAGTGTACACAGAGCTTTTTCCAGGGAAGACTATACATTATGCCATAAAACAAGTGTCAGTAAGTTTTAAAAGATTTTAAAAGGACAGAGATCATACAGAGCATGTTCTCTAATGATAATGGAATGAAATGAGAAGTCAATGCCATGGGCTTCCCTGGTGGCTCGGTGGTAAAGACTCGCCTGCCAGTGCAGAAGACGGGGTTCAATCCCTGGTCTGGGAAGATCCTCCAGGCTGAGGAGCAACGAAGCCCACGAGCCATGACTACTGAGCCTGCGCACTAAGAGCCTGGGAACTGCAACTACGGAAGCCTGTGCACCCTGGAGCACTCAGCAGCAAGAGACGCATCGGCAATGACAAGCCACACACTGCAACTGGAGAAGAGCCCGTGCAACAGGGAAGATCCAGGACAGCCAATAAATAAACTCATTAAACAAACAAACAAAAAAAGACAAAGGAAACTTGGGAAATTTACACATAATGTGAAATTTTAAAAATATGTTCCTAAATGACAATGAGTCAAAGAAAAAAAAATCAGAAGGGTAAGTAGAGCTCATGTGGAGATGCATGGAAACAAAATCACAACATACTGAAACCTGTGGGGTGCAGAGAAAGCAGTGCTCAGAGGAGAATGCATAGTTGTAAATGCCTACATTACCAATTAAGAAAGATTTCAGAACCATAATGTAACTTTCTACCATAAGAAATAGAAAAAGAAGAGCAAACTTCATTCAAACCAAGTACAAGAAAGGAAATGAACACTGAGTTTTCATCGGAAGGACTGCTGCTGAAGCTGAAACTGAAGCTCTAATACTTTGGCCACTTGATGCGAAGAGCCAACTCATTGGAAAAGACCCCGAGGCTGGGAAAGACGGAGGGCAGGAGGACACGTGGGTGGCAGAGGATGAGATGGTTGGATGGCATCGCTGAATCAATGGACATGAGTTTGAGCAAACTCTGGAAGTTAGTGAAGGACAGGGAAGCCTGGCATGCTGCAGTTCATGGGGCTGCAAAGAGTCAGACACGACTGAGTGACTGAACAACAAGAAAGTAAATAATACAGACTAGAGTAAAAAATTAATGGGAGGGAATAGAAAACAATAGAGTACATCAATGAAACCACAAGTTGGTCCTTAAACTAGATTAACAAAAATTGACAAGCCTTTACCTAGCCTGACCAAGAGAAAAACAGAACTCAAATTAGTAAAATCAGGAATGAAAGAGGTGACATTACTTTCAACCTCCTAGAAGTAAAAAGTATTATAAGGGGATGAACAATTGCATGCCACCAAGTTAGATAACTTGATGAAATTATTTCTGAGAAAGCACAAAATATACAAGAAAATGGAGGAAAAAAAAAAAACTTGAATACATTTGTGAAAGTAAGAAATCGAGTTAGTAATCACAGCTCTCTTCATAGAGAAAAGCCAGGTACTAGCTGGCCTTACTGGTGAATTCTAACACATGTTTAAAGGAGAATTAACAATAGTTCAGATCAAACCAAAACAAAAAAAGTTGAAGAGGTAGGAATACTTTCCAACTCATTTTATGTAGCCGACGTTGTCCTAATACCAAGACCAGACTAAAACATCATGTGAAACAAAAACCAATAGCTTTTGTGAATACAGATGCAGAAATCTCCAACAAAATACCAGGGAACTGAATACAGCAACATAAAAATAAAAAAAGCTTACACAGAAAGACAAAGCGGGATTTATCCCAGGAAATAAGACTGGTTAAGGATCACAATAAACTGTGGAAAATTCTGAAAGAGATGGGAATACCAGACCACCTGATCTGCCTCTTGAGAAACCTGTATGCAGGTCAGGAAGCAACAGTTAGAGCTGGACATGGAACAACAGACTGGTTCCAAATAGGAAAAGGAGTACATCAAGGCTGTATATTGTCACCCTGCTTATTTAACTTATATGCAGAGTACATCATGAGAAACCCTGGACTGGAAGAAACACAAGCTGGAATCAAGATTGCCAGGAGAAATATCAATAACCTCAGATATGCAGATGATGCCACCCTTATGGCAGAAAGTGAAGAGGAACTCAAAAGCCTCTTGATGAAAGTGAAAGTGGAGAGTGAAAAAGTTGGCTTAAAGCTCAACATTCAGAAAACGAAGATCATGGCATCCGGTCCCATCACTTCATGGGAAATAGATGGGGAAACAGTGGAAACAGTGTCAGACTTTATTTTGGGGGCCTCTAAAATCATTGCAGATGGTGACTGCAGCCATGAAATTAAAAGACACTTACTCCTTGGAAGGAAAGTTATGACCAACCTAGATAGCATATTCAAAAGCAGAGACATTACTTTGCCAACAAAGGTCCATCTAGTCAAGGCTATGGTTTTTCCTGTGGTCATGTATGGGTGTGAGAGTTGGACTGTGAAGAAGGCTGAGCTCCTAAGAATTGATGCTTTTGAACTGTGGTGTTGGAGAAGACTCTTGAGAGTCCCTTGGACTGCAAGGAGATCCAACCAGTCCATTCTGAAGGAGATCAGCCCTGGGATTTCTTTGGAAGGAATGATGCTAAAGCTGAAACTCCAGTACTTTGGCCACCTTATGCGAAGAGTTGACTCACTGGAAAAGACTGATGCTGGGAGGGATTGGGGGCAGGAGGAGAAGGGGACGACAGAGGATGAGATGGCTGGATAGCATCACTGATTCGATGGACGTGAGTGTGAGAGAACTCCGGGAGTTGGTGATGGACAGGGAGGCCTGGCGTGCTGGGATTCATGGGGTCGCAAAGAGTCGGACACGACTGAGCGACTGAACTGAACTGAACTGAAACAACAAAAAAATTCAATTAATGTAATAGCCTATATTAATAGAAGAAAATATAAAAACCATATGATAATTTCAATAGATACCGAAAAAAGCAGTTGACAAAGTCCACCACAGATTTGTGATAAAAACTCTAAATAAAACCTAAAGTGAAGGGAACCTTTTCAACCTGATAAAAAGTATCTAGAGGAAACCTACAGTGACCATCAAACTTAATGGTGAAAGCTTGGACGCTTTCCTGCCGAGATCAAGAGCAAGACAGACACGTCTGCTCTTATCACTTCTTCTCAACATTGTACAAAAGTTCTAGACAGGGAAATTAACCAAGGGAAAGAGACACATGACATCCAGATTGGAACAGAAGAAGCCCCTAAATCTTTGTTTTCATCAGGTAACGTGATCTTACATATAACTAACTCTAAAACACCCATAAAGAAAACTATTGGAGCTAATAAATGAATTTAGCAAGGTTACCAGATCAAGGTACAAAAGTCAGTTCTGTTTCAGTAAACCAGCAATGAACAATCAGAAATGAAAAATTAAGGCTGAAATACCTTTCACAACAGAATCAAAAACATAAAACGCTTTGGAATAGGTTTAGCAAAAGAGGTGAAAGATGTACTGAAATTAATAAAACGTGGCTGGTGGAAATTAAAGATCTATTTGGACGGGGATACATTCCATGTTCATGGACTCAATACTGTGATAATGGCAATTCTCCCTAAATTGACGATTAGACTCAGCACGATCCCTATCACAATTCCAGCAGAAATTTTCTTTTCAGAAACTGGGAAGTTGATCCGAAAAATTATATGGACATGCAGATGTGGCCTGGAGGATACAAAACAATTTTGAAAAAAGAGAACAAAGTTGGAGGATATTGGATTAGTCTGTTAGACCTGCCAGCAAGATACCACAGCTGGGGTGGCTTGGAAACAACAGATCAACTTATTACATAAATTGTTATTATTATTTTGGCTCCACTGTGTGATATGCAGGATCTTAGTTCTCTGACCAGGGACAGAACCTGTGTGCCCTGCAGTGGGAGTACAGAGTCTTAACCTGGACCACCAGAGAAATCCCTTACATAAATTACCAATAAATGGCAAATAATTCTTAAACTTACTCTGTCACAGTTCTAGAGGTCAAAAATCTGAAATCGAGGTATCAGCAGGCTCTCGGGGGAGACTGTGTCCCTTGTGACTTCCAGTTTTGGGGACTCCTGCAGCCTGTGGCCACATCACCCTAGTCTCAGTTTCCAGCTTCACATGGTCAGGTCCTTTCCTCTCTTCTCTTCTCTCCTCTGTGTCTCTTCTAAGGACACTTGTCAGCGGGTCTAAAGTCCAGTCAGATAACCCAGGATAACCTCATTTCAAGATTGTCACCTTAGCCGCATCGCCAAGACCTCTTCTACAACCAAGGCCAAGTTCACGGGTTCCAGGATTAGGATATGGACCTATCTTCTTGGGAGCCACCAGTCCACTACAGAGGACTTTCAATTTCAAAACTTACCTTAAGGCTGCTGCCTTATTAAGACGAACTTGTCTACGCAACAGAAGCAGACTCACAGACATGAAGAACAGATTTGTGCTTGCCAACGGTGGGGTGGAGGGGGGCGTGGATCGGGAGTTTAGTGTTAGCAGATACGAACTACTATATATATATGATGGATTAAAAACAAGATCCTCCTGTGTATCACAGGGAACTATATTCCTGTGATAAACTAATATCCTGTGATGAACCATAATGGAAAAGAATATGAAAAAGAATGTATAGACACGTATAACTGAGTCAATTTGCTGTACAGTAGAAACTAAGATAACAGTGTAAATCAACCCTACTTCAACAAAAATAAACAAAAAACAAAATAGATATATAAAATAAAAAGACGGTAAGACGCTGGCCTAAAGATAAGACATCTGGATCAGCAGAACAGAAGAGAAAGTCCAGGTGTAAATCGGTGTATTTGTGGTCAGTTGATAATCAAAGAAAGTCTCTGTCTCAGGCAGGCTCTGTGCGCCTGGGCTCAGGTCAGGGTGGCCGTCCTGACCCTTGTAACTCTGCTTGGGTCCCCGGTTGGTCTTGTGGGGGAGCTTCCCGTCCTTCTCTGGCAGCGCAGACCTGTGTTTGGTTTCAGCGTCA
Source organism: Bos javanicus (assembly GCF_032452875.1). Classification (NCBI taxonomy): domain Eukaryota; kingdom Metazoa; phylum Chordata; class Mammalia; order Artiodactyla; family Bovidae; genus Bos; species Bos javanicus. The sequence continues at coordinate 65,290,008 of NC_083888.1, read as the reverse complement.
GATCCTGGACCCCAGGTGGGTTCCTGCGCTGCCCCCAGGTAAACGGCTTTCCCTTTTGTCTTTCACTTCAGCCACGGTGGGAGTCTGCCTGTGTGCCCTCGAGATGACAGATTTTGCTACTTCTCTCCCGTCGGTTTAAAGCTTTTGCTTCTTAGGAGAGGAGGGCCTTTAAAAGTGGGTGAGGATGAGCACGCATCTCTTAGCAGACCTCCACCTACATCCTATCCAGAGGCGCCTCTCTCACTCCGGTGCCCTTGAGGGGCCTCTCTCCAGCCCCAGTCTTCCTGCCGCACTCTGGCTGAAGCCCCTGAGCAAGCTCCAAGTGGGGGTAAGCCACTCACCTGGGTGCAGCCCCCCGGCAGTCCCCCTCGAGCTTGCCCCTGGCCTCGCTAGCATTTTAGCTGTTTATTCTTACCTAGCCGCTACTTCCTGCCACGTGAGGCCCACGTGAGCCGGTCCGGAGGGGATCGTCCTTCTTTGTCATTCAGGTGACATGACCGGTGGGTTTGTGGCCCATGGGGGTGAGTCTTTGGAGTCTTTTCTGGGTTTTTCTCATTATTAGGGTGGAAACAACATTCTTTACAGCTTTCTTCTTCCTCCACAGAAGCAGAAAGCCAAATCTGGCCCCTTTTCAGGGGACTGTTGGGTGGAGAACAGGAGCAGAGGCGAGCATGGTGGTTGGCTGAAGCTGGGACCCCCAGGTTCGGGGGCTCCAGGCTGATCACCTAGGAAAGGGGCTGTGGGAAGGCTCACACCGGTGGACAGAGGAGCTGTGGGTTGGGCGGAGCAGAGGGAGACACCTGGTATCCACAGGGGCTGAGACTCGAAACTCCCCTGGGAGGTGGATGTGGGCCAACCTGCTTGATCCAAGTAGGACTGTGAGCTCTCTCAGCAAAGTGTCTCAGCCTTAGGTCTGTCGGATCCCTTAGGACAAGCATGCCCTTACAGCAGTGCCGTAGCTTAGGGCTGTGGTTTCCTGAAGGACGTGGTCGTGCAATTGTGGAAATCAGTGAAGACGAACCAAAGGGGAAAAAGCCAAGATTCCTCTCCACTCTGAATAATGACAGGCTCTCGGTGGGCACTGTACACCCTGCCGGGTCCTGTTCCAGGGGCTTTCCAAGGACACACGTGGTAACTGTTCCAGTGGTCACATGGGGTAGGTCCTGTTATCCCTGACTCACACCCACCAAAGTGGAGGCAGGGGTGTGCCTGAGTTCCCTGCTGTAGGAGCTTGAATGGGCCCCCCCTCCAGCTGTGTCCACGTCTGAACCCCCAGAAACCGTGACTGTGGCCTCGTTTGGGAAAAGGGTCTTTGCCAACGTCATGCAGCCCAGGATCTGGAGGGGAGATTATCCAGGTAGGCCCCGAATCCGATGGCAGCTGTGGAGATAAAGGAGACCCAGCAGACGGGACAAGGCAAGGCTGTTCCTTCAGAGCCGCTGGAGCCGGGGGCCAGTGCCCCACTTACCTCTGGGGAGCCTCACGGACGGGTGGATGGGAGGCTTCATGGTGGGAAAGGTGGGCTCGTGACCCACAGGGCTGCTGGTCTGGGATGGTGGGGGGCTCATGGGAGAGGTCTCCTAGAGGGCCTGTCAGGGGCGCACTTAGCTCTCTTTGCCAGGACCCGCGTTGGAAGCAGGAACAGGAATCGGGGCGGTGGTGAGTTATTGATCAAGTCCCGGCAATGGTTACAGGGTCACTGCCCCCTGCCCCTGCCCTCTGATGTCCTGCAGGCAGGCTTCCTGGGTGGTTTTCTGGAGGGAAGGCTCGGCTCCCTGGGCCGGTGGCCGCAGGCAGTGGGGTCAGAGGTCTGTTTCCATGTATGGTTTGCTCATTGCCCCTTTGGGCATTCGGTCTCCCACTATTGTGTCTTCAGGGCTAAGCTCTGTATCTGGGGGGACACAGAATTTGGAACTATGATCTCCCAGGGGACAGGGCCATGTTTCAGGGCTCTGGGTTCCCCTGGGACAAGCTCATGGCTTTTGGCCCCCCAGGCTCCCTCAAGACTTAAGGTTTTAACTCTGTCATCTCAGGTGAGGGCTCTGCTGTGCCCCATGAGTTCCCTGGGGACAGGGCCCTGGTTCAGGGCTGTGGGCACACTCAGGGCAGGGCCAAGTCTTTAGGACCATCAGCTCTCTTTCCAGAAGGCTGTGGTGTGGATCTGTGAGCTCCCCGGGAACAGTCACTTCTGTCAGGATGGGAGCCAGGCCTTGGTCACAGCGAAGTCCCCAGGGGTGCCCCACCTCTGGGATGCCCAGCACCGAGCAGTTTGTGGCCACGTGCTGCCCACAGCACTCTCATCCTAAGGCATCCGTGAAGATGAGCCCTGAAGCCAGAGTACTTTCCTGAGAGAGCTCAGAGCCCTAGGACACAAACGTTTATTTGTCTATGCTTTGCCTGATGAGTGAGGGTTTGCAGCAACCAAGGGGCTGGGTGGGCAGGTGGGGACTGTGAGGGGTGGCCCCCCAAAGCCTGGGGAGCTGCCCAAGACTGAGGAGAAGCAGGGGTGTCCATGTGGCTCTCTAGTCTCTCCCCATATCTGAGCAGACCACATGTGGCTCACATCTCCTGTTTGCGTTTCAGTGCTTTGCACTTGGAGAGGATTTCTGTAAATCCTATATATTCCAAATAAATCTGCCTCCAAGCTGAGGCTGGGAAGGGCTATTTTTTCCCCCTCCACACTGACAGCGCAGCACCCGAGGGGCCGGGACCGTATATACACAGAAAGCAGGTTTCCCAGATGTGCTCATCACTACTGGGGCTTTTTGCTTCCACCCGTGCTGGGAGCGGCTGATGTGGCTTGTCATTCTATCATCCACGCACGCCTGGTGTTCTGTCCAGGGATGCATGGAGAGAATGCAGCCAAGAGCAGGCGGGAGCAGGCTCTGAAAGTCCAACCCTGAATCCCCCAGCGGCCTTGGATTTGGCCGTGCTGACCTGCACTCCAGGTGGCTTTGCCCTGGCTCTCCACTGCTTTGCACAGGCCAGTCTTTCTGCCTGGACCTCTCTCCCATGCTCTTTCCCTGCTCGTGGAATAACAGGTCGTCTGAAAGACCCAGCTCCAAAAGACAGCCACGTGCACAAGCCCACCAAGCACAGTCTGTGTCACTTTTCTCCCAGCAGAGCCAGTTGCCTCTCCCGCAAGCATCCTCAGCATCCTAAGAGTCAGGGGACCTCTCTGAACCTCTGTTTCTTCCTTTGTAGAACAGGGTCATCACGGCACCTACCAACAGGGCTGGAACGAGGATGAGGCAAGAGAGGCCCCTTGCCTGGGGTGTAGCATTTAAAGGGGCACCAAAAACTCAGTCGTCAAGATCAGTAATACTTTAACACAGTCTAGTAAAAAGTCAAAATTGGGACTTCTCTGACAGTTCAGGGGTTAAGTCTTTGCATTCCAGTGCAGGGAACATGGGTTCAATCCCTGGTTGGGGAGCTGAGATCCCACATGCTGTGTGGCCAAAAAAAAAAAAAAAACCCAAACAATATTGGTTTTGAAACAATTTTGCAACAAAGACAATAAAGATTTTAAAAATTTTGCGCATAAAAAATATTTTAAAAAGTCAAAATTAATGCAGATATAGTCATGATGAACAAAATATCGAAATTGTAAATGAAGATAAAACTAGTATATCTGAGGTTTAGTTTCTGGTCTCAAGCCACAGTACCCTTGGCACGGCAGTGCCTGTCCTAGCAGATGGGTGCTCCTGAGTGCCGGGGCCATGAGGGCGTTGCGGCGCCCACGGAAAACCGGCCTCTGGTGGTCTGCTTGCTCTTTGGCCCTTGGCTCCAGAACACATCACAGTTTCTATGACGTTCTCATGCTCTTTTTTTTTTTGTTCCTGCAGCCCATGGCCAATTTTAATAACTGTGAAATTAAGGAACCTGGAGTTTGGGGACAGAGAGGCTCTTCGTCATCTCAGCAGGCTTGCTCTTTGAACAGTGGGGGAAATAAAGGCTCAGGGGGTGAGGCTTGCCCAAAGTCAGGGGCGGGGCCAGAGCGGACAGCGTGGGGTCTGCACATAAACTGCCTCCCCACTACACCGAGATGCTCCCCGCCTCGGAACCTTGCAAACCTCAACAGCAGGCCCCACAAAGGTCCTGGCAGTGAAGATGGGAAGCTGGGCCGTCTCAGGCCTCCGTGTTCTCATCTGTACAATGGGCCACGTCCCCTCCTGCTGTAAGAAGGCAGCCCCGTCCTTTCCCCAGTCTGTTCCATTTTCCTCTGACCTTTCAATTCCAACCTAATTCAGTTTATTTCATTCCAGTCTGTTCTGTCCATTTTTCTCCACTTCCCATTTCAGCCTGCTCTCTCGGCCTCGGTTAACTATATTTCACCCATTCATTCTATCTCACACACACACCCCTGTGTGTGTATTCCATTCCTTTCTGCTTTATTTTCCATCCCTTTCTGCTTTATTTATTTCATCCATCCCATCCTATTTGGTCCACTCATGCCACTGTGTTTCCCCGTCCTGCATGAAACCCTCTTTTCAGAGCCCCCGGCTTTCTTTGTCGGTTTCAGTGGAAACATCCATTCTGCTAGCCGTGTTCCCTGGGCCCTGCTTGTCGCCTTTCCAGCAAATTCCCACATGAGCTCATGTTTTGTGGTAGGGTTTGTTTGGTTTTTTTTTTTAAGTCAGCAACCGTGAAGGCAAAGCGAGGCCTGTCTTTCATCTGATATCTCCCAGATCCATTTCTGATCAGTCTCCATCCTCAGAGGTGTCTGTAAGATGTCAGCCGCGAGCATTCCTGCTACCCGCTGTCTTGGGACCGCTGCTCCATGACTGCAGAGCTGTTGGGAGCTGTGGTGGGGGTGGGTGAGATCTGGGGGCTTCAGCAACATCTCAGCTCTTTCACAAGGAGAATGTTCTTGGGACATTCAGCCTGATCTAACTTTCTTTTTATTTTTTTTAAGAACATTTCATATGACTTCCGTTTATTTATTTATTTTTGGCCTTGTATCTGGGATTTTAGTTCCGCTACCAGGGGTAGAACTCACATCCCCCTGCAGTAGGATGTGAGTTCCTACTCAGTCCTAATCCACTGAACCACAAAGGAAGTCCCTTGATCTTTCTTACTCCCCATCCTGTGCTTTCTCTACTTCCACAATTGTCGTTAGATAACAAGGATAGCTGTCATTTTTCCAGTGGTCATGTATGGATGTGAGAGCTAGACCATAAAGAAAGCTGAGCGCCAAAGAATTGATGCCTTTGAACTGTGGTGTTGAAGAAGACTCTTCAGAGTCCCTTGGACTGCGAGGAGATCCAACCAGTCCATCCTAAAGAAAATCAGTCCTGAATATTCATTGGAAGGACTGATGCTGAAGCTGAAACTCCAATACGCTGGCCACCTGATGTGAAGAGCTGACTCATTGGAAAAGACCCTGATGCTGGAAAAGATTGAAGGCAGGAGAAGGGGATGACAGAGGATGAGATGGTTGGATGGCATCACTGACTCAATGGACATAAGTTTGAGTAAGCTCCAGAAGTTGGTGATGGACAGGGAAGCCTGGTGTGCTGTAGTTCATGGGGTTGCAAAGAGTCAGACACAGCTGAGCGACTGGACTGAACTGAACAAGGATAGCGCACAGGTCTGCACATCATACTCAGGGACACGCCCACATTCCATCTCTGGAGCCCCACCAGGCTCCATCGCAGAGGTGATGGGACCCAAATGTCATTTAAGGAAAGTCCATTGCTTAAACGTGGGTTCCTTTATTGTTGTGAAACTATGTCTCTGGGTGACCAATGATATTGGTTTGTGGTCTAGACCTTTTTCCTTTTATGTGCAAATGTCTAGGTAGTTATTCTATCAAAGATATCATTCAGTCTTGTCCTTCGAGGACTTTTTTCACTTGTGGACAGATTTTCATGGCATTACATATAGATCTACCATATTTTTATTGACAGCATCACATTCTGTCAATTGTATAGAAGTGTTGTATAGAAGTATTATTGTATAGAAGTATTATTTTGTTGAATGATTTTTCTGTTGAAGGACTTTTTATTTTTGCTTTCAAAAATAACAGTCTGGCAGACCTTCCTGTAACTATTTTTTTCTATTGAGTGGATTTTTAGAAGTGCTATTGATTGGTTAAGGAGGATGCATATTTTAAAATGTATTCAATACGACCAAATTCTCTTTCAATCTGTGCTTTGAATCAAGTCTCCATACTCTAGCTGTGACCTTTGTGAAATGAATTGATCTTGTGATTCCTTAACATTTAGAACAAAGAAACAGCCAAGAGAAAAAAAAAAAAAAAACTTTGGAAATGGGATGACTTTGTGTCCTGGAGGAAGTGGACTGTTTTGTGAGGCCAAAGATTTATAAATTTCAAGAATGTGTGAGGAGGGAAGTGGGAGGGGGTTTCAGGATCAGGGGACACATAGGTACCCGTGGCTAATTACTGTTGATGTATGGCAAGAGCCATGCTTATTGTAAAGCAATTATCCTCCAATTAAAATAAATAAGTAAAAAAAAAGAATATGTAAGACAGTGTGAATCCAAGTGTCCCACAGACCATCAGGAATAAAATTTCGTCCCCTCCACCCTGGCCTCATCTCCCAAGCCCCACCCTGGAGCCGGCTGCCTAGGTACAGGTTCCAGAGATTTTGAGGGGGATCTACTTGGGGTCATGGCCAAGGCCAACCCAGGCAGACCTGAGCAGATGTGCTCAAAGTTGCCGGTGAGCTTGAAACTTGAGAAATCCCTCTCTTTGCTCCTCAGAGTTGTATTCTCCTTTCCTATAAAATGGAGACAATATATCCATCCACTCCAAATGGTTTTTACTAAATGAGAAAGAAATATCAACTTGTTTTGTGAATGCCAAAGGGTCCTCCAGCTGTGAGGCCTTCAGTCACCTGAAATGGGATCATTTCTGTGCCACAAAATAACTGTTTGATCTCGGCCCTGCACCCTGCTTTGGCACCCCCATCCTCCATTTTATCTATTTATGGTGTCTGTTCCCCCTGACTTGGTCCTGTCTCTCTGATTACACTCCGCTTTCCTCAGTGGGTCTGAGCACAGGGACTGGGGGTGGCTCAGGAGGCACATGCTGGGGTTGGTGGCTGGCTGGGGGTGTCCTGGCAGGAGACACAGGACAAGCCTGTCTCCGGTGGGAGGGACGGTAAGGATGAAGGTGTCGGGAGTCCTGGACCAGCCCCTGTGTCTGCCACACGTCCTGGACCTGCTGTTTGGGGAGCTGGGGAGACCCTGCACAGGATGCTTTCAGCGGAGAGTGGTCTCCTGGCTAGGGCTTGTCAACAGAGCCGCGGTACGGAGATCTTGTCACCTGGAAGCCGACGTCCTTCCTTCAGATGGGAAGACTGAGGCTCAGGGAACCCCAACTCCATCTCCAGTGGTCCCACTGGGCCTCAAATACTTGTTTTGGGGGTCAGTAGGAGAAGCCAGATGGGATGCAGGACCAGACCAGAGCCTGCATGCCGTCCTGGGAGGCAGAAACTTGGTCACCCAGACACACAAAGACTTGCCTACCTCCCCAGTGCCCAGCCTGGCCCAAGGGATGGGTAAAAAGTGCCACGCCGGGTGTTGACCTGTTCCTGGTGACTGGACAAGCTGACCTCAGGCATCCTGGGATGTCCTGATCCTGTAGCAACAGTCCAGCCCGAGGACGGTGGTCCCCTTCCTGCAGCCCACCCCCCCTCAAAGGGCTCTGGCGCCCAGGGGCTACTTCTGCCACAGCCCAAGGGGGATGTCATCTGAACATTATTAGCCAAACGCAGCCCCTGCAGGGGCTCAAAATTGGTTGAGCCTCCCGGTGGGAAGATCCAATTTTCACCTGGGAAAACGTGGAAGGAGGGAGGTGTGTGCTGGCTCCTGAAGTGCCAAGCTCTACCCCCAGTTGTGTCTGAAAGGCCAGAGGTTGCCCATCTCTTGGCCCCACAGAGGGGAAGGGGTGCCAACTGCTCACCCTCTAAGAGCCCCCAGCTGCTCCGAGTGTCTTGGTTTTCGTGCCTGTAAAGTGGGGGGGGGGCGCTTTGTGAACCTCCAAGCCCTGCAGTCTTGCTCTGGGACCACCCCCCTACTTCAGGCTGCTCTGAGATTACAACATTCAGTAGACCCCTGGGGCACCTGCTCTGTACCAGGCATGATGCCAGGCACTGGGTCTCAGATACCAGGCTGACCTTGACCAGAGCTGACCAAGCTGAGTGATACGGATGGGAGGAGGACGGGAGAGTGCAGGATGCAGAGGGAGCTCTGAAAAGGGCCCAGGCAAGAGGCTGCCGCTTAGTCATTCAACAAACACTTACTGACTAATTTACCAGGCAAAAAACCCAGCAGCAGACAAGGCCCCTGGACTCCTGGAGCTGACATTCTAGAGGGTGGGTGGCAATTTGTTGTTCAGCTGCTAAGTCGTGTCTGACTCTTTGCGACCCCATGGACTGCGGCACGGCAGGCTCCTCTGTCCTTCACTGTCTCCAGGAGTTTGCTCAAACTCATCTCATTGATTTGGTAATGCCATCCAACCAACTCATCCTCTGTTACCCCCTTCTCTTCCTGCCCTCAATCTTTCCCAGCATCAGGGGCTTTTCCAATGGGTTGGCTCTTCTGGGTGGCCATCAGTTCAGTTCAGTTGCTCAGTCGTGTCCAACTCTTTGCACCCCCATGAACCACAGCATGCCAGGCCTCCCTGTCCATCACCAACTCCCGGAGTTCACCCAAACCCGTGTTCATGGAGTCAGTGATGGCATACAATCATCTCATCCTCTGTCGTCCCCTTCTCCTCCTGCCCTCAATCTTTCCCAGCATCAGGGTCTTTTCAAATGAGTCAGCTCTTCACATCAGGTGGCCAGTGTATTGGAGTTTCAGCTTCAGCTGCAGTCCTTCCAATGAACACCCAGGACTGATCTGCTTTGGGATGGACTGGTTGGAACTCCTTGCAGTCCGAGGGACTCTCAAGATTCAAAAGCATCAATTCTTAGGTGCTCAGCGTTCTTTATAGTCCAACTCTCACATCCATACATGACCACTGGAAAAACCATAGCCTTGACTAGACTATTACTTTGTTGGCAAAGTAATGTCTCTGCTTTTGAATATGCTATCTAGGTTGGTCATAACTTTCCTTCCAAGGTGTAAGCGTCTTTTAATTTCATGGCTGCAGTCACCATCTGCAGTGATTGTGGAGCCCAAAAAAATAAAGTCAGCCACTCTTTCCACTGTTTCCCCATCTATTTGACATGAAGTGATGGGACCGGATTCCATGATCTTAGTTTTCTGAATGTTGAGCTTTAAGCCAACTTTTTCACTCTCCTCTTTCACTTTCATTAAGAGGCTCTTTAGTTCTTCACTTTCTGCCATAAGGGTGGTGTCATCTGCATATCTGAGGTTATTGATATTTCTCCCAGCAATCTTGATTCCAGCTTGTGCTTCCTTCAGCCCAGCATTTCTCATGATGTACTCTGCATATAAATTAAATAAGCAGGGTGACAATATACAGCTTTGACGTACTCCTTTTCCTGTTTGGAACCAGTCTGTTGTTTCATGTCCAGTTCTAACTATTGCTTCCTGACCTGCATACAGGTTTCTCAAGAGGCAGGTCAGGTGGTCTGGTATTCCCATCTCTTGAAGAATTTTCCACAGTTTATTGTGATCCACACAGTTGAAGGCTTTGGCATAGTCAATAAAGCAGAAATAGATATTTTTCTGGAACTCTCTTGCTTTTTTGATGATCCAGCGGATGTTGGCAATTTGATCTCTGGTTCCTCTGCCTTTTCTAAAACCAGCTTGAACATTTGGAAGTTCACGGTTCATGTATTGCTGAAGCCTGGCTAGGAGAATTTTAACCATCACTTTACTAGCATGTGAGATGAGTACAATTGTGCAGTAGTTTGAGCATTCTTTGGCATTGCCTTTCTTTGGGATTGGAATGAAAACTGACCTTTTCCAGTCCTGTGGCCACTGCTGAGTTTTCCAAATTTGCTGGCATATTGAGTGCAGCACTTTCACAGCATCATCTTTCAGGATTTGGAATAGCTCAACTGGAATTCCATCACCTCCACTAGCTTTGTTCGTAGTGATGCTTTCTAAGGCCCACTTGACTTCACATTTCAGGATGTCTGGCTCTAGGTCAGTGATCACACCATTGTGATTATCTGGGTCGTGAAGATCATTTTTGTACAGTTCTTCTGTGTATTCTTGCCACCTCTTCTTAATATCTTCTGCTTCTGTTAGGTCCATACAATTTTTGTCCTTTATCGAGCCCATCTTTGCATGAAATGTTCCCTTGGTATCTCTAATTTTCTTGAAGAGATCCCTAGTCTTTCCCATTCTTTTGTTTTCCTCTTTTTCTTTGCATTGATTGCTGAGGAAGCCTTTCTTATCTCTCCTTGCTATTCTTTGGAACTCTGCATTCAAATAGGTATATCTTTCCTTTTCTCCTTTGCTTTTCTCTTCCCTTCTTTTCACAGCTATTTGTAAGGCCTCCTCAGACAGCCATTTTGCTTTTTTACGTTTCTTTTTCTTGGGGATGGTCTTGATTCCTGTCTCCTGTACAATGTCACAAACCTCCATCCATAGTTCATCAGGCAGTCTGTCTATCAGATCTAGTCCCTTAAATCTATTTCTCAATTCCAGTGCATAGTCATAAGGGATTTGATTTAGGTCATACCTGAATGGTCTAGTGGTCTTCTCCGCTTTGTTCAATTTAAGTCTGAATTTGGCAATAAGGAGTTCATGATCAGAGCCACAGTCAGCTCCCGGTCTTGTTTTTGCTGACTGTGTAGAGCTTCTCCATCTTTGGCTGCAAAGCAATGCTGCTGCTGCTAAGTCGCTTCAGTCGTGTCCGACTATGTGGGACCCCATAGACGGCAGCCCACCAGGCTCCCCCGTCCCTGGGATTCTCCAGGCAAGAACACTGGAGTGGGTTGCCATTTCCTTCTCCAATGCGTGAAAGTGAAAAGTGAAAGTGAAGTCGCTCAGTCGTGTCTGACTCTTAGCGACCCCATGGACTGCAGCCTACCAGGCTCCTCCATCCATGGGACTTTCCAGGCAACAGTACTGGAGTAGGGTGCCATCGCCTTCTCCATGCAAAGCAATAGAGAAGTACAAAAATGGTTTGGCAGACCATAATCATGTTATGAAGAAAGAAAAATCAGTGATTCTTATAGTATGGCCACAGCTGGTGGGACAGGAAGCTCTTCTAGATGGGGTGGTCAAGGAGGGCCTCATAGAGGTGACAGTTGGGCAAAGTGCCAGATGGCTGCCCAGGCCATGGTTGTGCTTCAACACGCGGGCTGGACACCAAGATTTGCATCTAAAGTTGGACACTCTGCCTCCCCCACTGAGCCCAGGAAGGTGGGCTGGAGTGGAAGGACCTCCCCCACAGGACCTGTCCTTCACAGGGCCTCGGTCTCCCCATCTGAAAGATGTCAGTGTGGACCCACTGTTCTCTCTCCATACATTTTTATTAGTTTTACTTAGGGGTTCAGTCAGCAAATGTGATCTTCTTCCTGTTTTTCTTCCTTCTTTCCCTGGTAAGTGTAGTTTTCAAATTTCTCCCTTCCATCAGACTTTTATATATATATATTTTTAAGATGTAGTCTTTCAAAGCAGCCTAATTTTACTTTTCCTTTGGCAAGATAATTTCGAGTCCTTTTCTCACCACCTATGTCAACTTCCTTTGTTCATTTCCAAGCCTCTGCTTTCAGCAGGGGCCTCACCTCTTAGTACTTAATTGATTTCTTCTATCGCATAATTCCATGGTTTCATCAATAAGCAATTTTAGAACCGCCGTCAACTTCTATTTTTTATACCATTTGGTCTGCTCGGAGGTGAGTACTCGGGTTAGACACAAGATGAGCTTTCATTACCTCGCCGATATCAATTTTCCCTCTGGCCCCTTTCATTGAGGCAAGAATATCTTCGGGACATTCTGTACACCCTTGTAATTACTCTGCATTTTATTCACTCCCCTGCTTCAATCCGGTGGGTTAAAAGTGTAAATTAGTGCGTGTTTCCCATTTCAAATGTTATTTTAACATTCAGAGATTCTATACACGGACCCACGTTCTCCCTAGTTACGGTCTCCCGGTAAGGTTGGACCATGCCACCAGGATGATTTTATTAAGTGGGATTTTTTCCTTTTCCTATGCCTGTCTCTGATGATGCCCTTTGACTGTTTAACACCTTTCTTTTTTCTCTGCTTCCCTTAATACGTGGTCAAGTCCAGAAGGTGGACTTGGCAAAGGAGGCGTTGGAAAGTGGGACACGACAGGGTCTCGAGGGGACTGACCGTGGTGGGCATAGAAGGGCCTTGGGAAATATCGCTTGGCTCTGTGCTCACCAGCGCCTTGGTGTCTGGGCCAAGCAGACAGGATTTAGACACGGCCAAGGCACTGCAGACCCCTGTTAGACTTTCACTATCTTGAAGAGAAATCTGTCAAAAACATTCCAGGCTGCTTTTAGTTTGTATCGACCGTCCCCCGCCTCTGTGTCTCGGGAGAGGGATTAGTTACTGACGAAGTCGGCTGACCTATAGAGCAGGGCTGACGCACATACAACCTGCCTCGTGATCCCACCTGCCCCCAGGGCCCCCGGGGTTCGTGGGAATGACAGAGCCCCTAGGCGCATGGGAATCGTCATTCTAAAGATAATAATCGTTACTGTAGATGGGATGGGGTGTATGTCCGGCCCTCCCAGTCTGCTCCTGAGCCACAGCATGCCACTAAGAAGCTGCAGCCCAGCTCTTGTCAGACCCCAGGGTGGGCAGGCACCTCCAGCCCCTGGCCACCTCCCTCCAACCCTCTCACAATCCCCCTGGAGTCTCTGCCTCGGCCTTAACTGTTCAGTGAGATGAGCCATCAGTCTGTGCTGAAATCAGCTGCACCCAGAGCATCTCTGTGCTCCCCGTGAGGAGGTGGGTTCACACCTGGGGTGGGGGGTGGCAGGGTGGAAAGTCCCTTCAGAAAGACGCTAAGGACCGCCTCCATCTGGTCTCAAGACCACAACAGTCCTGCGCCTCCTGACCCATTGATTTGGCCTGTCTCACCATTGTTTCACTCACAGGCTCGTTTCACTCACTGATTGTTTCTCTCTTCCCCTTGGCTGCCAGGAAAGTCAGCAAACAGATCTTCAGGGTAGGCATTCAGTGAGCCCAGCCTCAGATCTGGGTCTATTAGCTGCCCCTGCCCAGGTCTTCCCCCTGGCCTCTCTTTCCCCATCTTCTTCTCATTTTGCTCATTCATTCATTCAGTCCCTTACTGAGCACAACCTCATGGCAGTCACTGTGCAAGGGGCTAGGATCATAACAACGACCACAGAAGACAGTGCTCAGGGAGGTTATCATGTAGTGACATTCGAGAGTCAGCAGGTAAATAAGCAAGAGCCTTTCAAACCAGTGATGAGCTCTGGGACAAGGATGCAACAAGAACATGGATGGGATAGTAACTGGCCATCAGGCAGGAGCTGCTTCACAGGGGTGGGCAAGTGTGGACAGGGGAGAGAGCTCTCTGAATCGGTGACACTTTAGCTAGAGCTCATTAAAGAGACAGAGCCAGCTGTGGCAAAGCCTCATGCCCAGAAAAGACCTCAAACATTCTGGGAACAGCTCGTATGGCCAGAGCCGAGAAGATAAGAGGACAGAGACGTCAGCAGAGACCTTGTAGGCTTTGCCTCTACCTTTGCGTTTTAGGTCACCTTGTGCACACCCTTCCTGAAATCCTTCCCAGAAATGAATACATGAATTAGCAGATTCATATACAAAGATTGAAGGCAACAGAGGATGAGTTGGTTGGATGGCATCACCGACTCAATGAAGATGAACATGAGCAAACTCTGGGGGATATTGGAGGACAGGGAGGCCTGGAGTGCTGCAGTCCATGGGATCGCAAAGAGTTGGCCACAACCGAGCAACTGAACAACAGCAACAGCAAAATACAAATGTATCTACATTTGGCACCTCTGCCTTTTGAGCTCCCATCAGCAGTCTGTCTCACTCGATTGCATAGTGTGCGTGTGTGTGTAGAAAATGACTTACCCTCCATGCCTCAGTGCTCACCTTAGCAGAACAGGGTCCCAGCAATACCTTCCTCGTGGGGCTGTGGATTATGAGTTAACACTGGCAGCGGGCTGAGAACAGGGCCTGCGCTGTGGAAGGGCTCTGTACGTGTCAGCTCTCTTTACCAGCGTGTGTACATTTGACATATGGGGCTGGTTAGAGAGGGCCTGAGCCTGGACACGGCCACTGACACGATTAGCTACATGAGATCTGATCGTGAATGTTTCCGTGGACATCTGGCAGGACGTAGATAATCTAATAAGAATCTGTAACCTCTTTAAAGCATACGACGTGTTTCCCCCGCTCTTCTCATTTGATGGGAGAATGACCTCAGCTGACAGGAACCCTCCTGACTGTAAACAGCCACGGCTCAGGTGTGTTTTCTTCCTGCTGCGGGTCCACATTCAGCCCCCGTGGGAGGGGGCCAGGGTGGGGGGTCGGGTGGTCCAGAGGCTGAGCCCAGAGAGGGGAGGGGGCGGAGTTGAGCCACAGAGACTGAGTCTGCTGACTCTGGGGTCTCTTTCAGGGAAGGAGGGTGGAAGATGGAAAAGTATTTTGCTCCGTGGAGCTGGGAAAGAAGAGGGGTCCCCAGGAAAGGGATCTCAGCTGTGTAACAAAGGCTGTCTAACCCCTAGGAGTTGTTCTCCGAGAACTCAAGAGGCAGCCTTGCCAGGTGGTGAGCCCCCCGTCTTGGAGTCTGTGAAAGGGTCCTGATGCCTGGGAGCCCCGGACTTGAATGAGGGTCTCCAGACCTTGTGTTTAGGGCCAGGTGGGGCCTCCGAGGCTGTGGGCCCTGCAGACCAGAGAATCTATTCTGGCTTGACTCTGGCTTGCTGTGTATCATCAAGAAGCCCCCTCCCCAGCTGGGCCTCAGTTTCCCTGCCTGAAAAATTATGGGGAGGGGGCAAGGTGGTCCCTGAGGCCCTCCTTTCAGCTGCTTCCGAATTCTCAAATTCCACAAAAACGGTGGGGCTGTCTCATGTCCTCCAAGTCAAGGAAGAGTTCGGGACTTTGCACACCCCCTACCATCAGCCTCTCTGAGAGCCCGGGATCCGGGGACCACGTGGCCCTGGCCGTGCCTGTCGAACCTCCCCCCCCTCCACGCACGTGCAGGACCCCGGGGCGCAGAGAAGCTTCCAGAGCAAACATCTCGGGGCGCAGGGCCAAGCTGCAAACAGAGGGGGCCCCGTCCTTTCCCCTGCTCCTGGCCGCAGGGGCGGCTAATTGACCACGGGACAGTATCTATGGTGCGTATACAATAAACATGACTTCAGCCATCTGGAACCGTCTTCCTGCCGAGCTGTCCATCACCGCCGCGGCTGCCGGCCAAGTGCTGGGAGAAAGTTCTCGCTGTGGGGCCCCACGAGGCTCTCTGCTTGCAGAACACAGCCTTCAAGTTCACCAGCATGGCCATCGCATCTGCCCAGAACTGCTTCTTCCCTGCTGGTCACTCCGCAAAGGCTGATGCAGAGCCGCAGAGAACATGGATTGTTTCTTCCTTGTGATGTGAGGAGATGGAGGAGGGAGATTTCTGCCCAGGAGGCAGAGACCAGAGAGGCCTAGTGATTTCTCAAAGGTCACACAGGAGTTGTTCTCGGACCCTGGATCTAAACCAAGATCCACCTGTCTCCTGTGTTGTCCTGTGACTTCCAGGAGAAATGACCACAGTCTAAGGGGCTTACAACAATAGAAATGTACCTTCTCATGGTTCTGGAAGTCTGAAAGCTGATATCAAGGTGCCAGCAGGGCCACGCTCCCTCCTAAGGCTCCAGGGGTGGAGACTTCCTGGTCTCTTCTAGCCTCTGGCGGCCACCAGCATTCCTTGGGTTGTGGCGGCATCACTCTGACCTCTGCCTCTGTCTCCACGGGGCCTCCTCCTCTGCGTCCCATCTTCTGTCCCCTTTTAGGACACGTGTCCTTGGAGTTAGGTGTCCAAGTGAAGACCAGGATGACCTCATCTCAAGATCCCGTCTCCAAATCTGCAGAGACCCTATTTCCAAGTAAGATCACATTCGCTCACTGGTTTGGAGACTTAGGGCACAGACTTGTCTTGAGGAGGCCACTGTTTAACACATGTTTAATCCAAGCCCCTGTCCCTTTTAGAACCCACTTCAGTTGGGAAGAAGGAGCTATAGGTTTGAGAGGAAGGCTCCAGTGTGCTGGCTGAGGACAGGGTCGGGGGAAGACTCGTAACCTGCTGTAAGCCCCCAACCCAGAACCTGCCGCCCTAAGGACCCTTCCTCCCTGCAGGGGTCCTGGCAGTTGATCCCATCTGGCTTGGTGGGCTATTTGAGGTGGGTGTACCAAGAGGCTAAGGCCCAGGGAAGGGGTGTGGTTTAGGGTACAACAGAGGAATGGAGCAGAGCCTGGCGGTGCCTCGGCTCCACAGCTGCCTGCCCGTGAGCCCTGCAGGCTCTCTCCACCTCCACGTGGCTTGAGGATGCTCCCTGTGCTGCTTGGACCAAGTTGTTGCTGTCCCCAAGGATCCACTCTTCCCTCTATGTGTCATCCAGGCTGTGTGACTGGGGCTAGACCTGGAGATCTGCAGATGCCCACAGAATTCTGTTGGGTGTGGGGGTTAAGTAGATTCTGCTGGGGAGAGTGGGGGACTTTGGGTAGGGCCTTGACATTAAGCTAGGAGCCCTGGGCTCTGGGACCAGCCAGGCCTGCTGTGGTGGTAAATTAACTGTTCTGAGCCTCTGATACCCTGACACCCCCAGGAGAATAAAAGGCCGTGTCCCCTCCCGAGGGCCAGCCTGTGGTCATCAGCTCCCAAGGGGCCCCAAAAGCAGAGGGAACTAGCTGATGGTAGGGGTATCAGGAGACACAGTCCAGACCTGGCGGTCTTCTTCTGGGGGCTTCAGGCACAGAAGGACTTGGGGTTTGGGGGACTTGGGACTGGCACCCCTCAAGTCCATGGTCACAGGCCACAGCCGGGGTCCGTCGACCTGCTTCTGCAACAAGGCCAGGTCTTAGCCTTGCATGGAAACTCACTGGCCCGGCAGTGTCTTGGGGGCTTGGGACCCCAGCTTGGGAGGCCGCAGAGGAAAACATGAGATAATGGCAAGGGCGTGGGGTCCAGATGCACGAGATGGTTCTTGTCAAGGGCAGGGGCCCTGGCTGGGGAGGGACAGTGCTGTGGGAGCCCCACCAGCCCCGCGGGCCCTGCCAGGGAAGGCTCCGGGCGTCTTTCCACCCCCCTGCCCTCAGTTACTCTCCGCCCCCGGCGCCGGCCGACATCAGCAGCTGTCCTGTGTGACATGCCATAAAGCACTCTTCAAGGGAGGCTCAGGATCTTTCCTTTAGAGCCCCCTGGTTTTGAAGCAGGCTCCATCACCCGGCTGGAGAGATGCCTTAAAAATCTTCTCTTCGGGGGGGCACTGTTAACTTCTAGAGGATCCAGAGACCCAGGGGTGGTGTGTGACCCAGGCAGGTCATCAGGAGGCTCAGGCTATTCTACGCTTTGTTTCTTCTGTGGGTTGTTTAGGGTTAAACGAGGACCTTAAAAAATTGACACAATATATACAGAAAAGTGCATAAATCTTAAGAGTGCAGTATACTGAATTTTATATTCAGAGACACTCAGGAAGCCATCCTCTACCCATAGAACATTCCCCTTGTCCCAGGAACCCCTGCCTCCCAGTCAATACCCCCACAGAGACAACAGTAAAGCTGTCACCACAGCATGGTGCTGCCCGGTTGGGACGAGTCTAAAGGGCCTCGAGCACTGTGCTCTTGGTGTCAGTGTTTTTTTATCTCAACAGCAGATCCTGGAGATTCAGCTCTGTTATTGCTTGTACTTTATCCCTTTTCCTAGCTGTGTAGTATTCCTTTGATGGCTCAGTCGTCGGGTCCGACTCGTTATGACCTCATGGACTGTATAGTCCATGGGATTCTCCAGGCCAGAATACTAGAGTATTCATTCCCATCTTTCCAAAATACTGAAGTAGCATTTCCCTTCTCCAGGGGATCTTCCCAACCTGGGGATCAAACCCATATCTACCACATTACAGGCAGATTCTTTACCAGCTGAGCCACAAGGGAAGCCCAAGAATACTGGAGTGGGTAGCCTATCCCTTCTCCAGTGAATCTTCCCAATCCAGGAGTTGAACCGGGGTCTCCCACTTTGCAGGCAGATTCTTCACCAGCTGAGCTACCCGGGAAGCCCTTGATGGCTCTAACATGATTGTATTTGCCTACATTGCCTTCAGTTGGCATGTGGCTAAGACTGTCTCTAGCAATCTGGCCCTTCTGGTTTGTAACCCAGGAGTGCCTCTTCCCCTCCTCTTGATGCTGAAAGCTCAGCTTTTCTGTACACCAGTGCTGAATCAAATCTCAGAGACAGAGTTTTGGGTGAAGTAGAAAGGAATAGCTTGGTGGGAGGGAGGTCAAAGAACGAGGGGATATACGTATATATGCACAGAGAGAGTGGAGGACAGAGAAGCCTGGCGTGATGCAGTCCATGGGGCTGCAAAGAGTTGCACATGACTTAGCAACTGAACAACACCAACAAATATATCGCTGATTCACTTTGTTGTAAAGCAGAAACTAACACAATATTGTACAGCAACTATAACCCAATAAAAAAGAAACTTTAATAAAAAAGAAAGAAAAGAATAGCTTTATTGCTTTGCTAGCAAATGGGGATACAGAGGGCTCCCATGCCGAAAAATTAAGAGTCTCCACCTGGGAGTGTTTGGTAAGGAGTTTTATAGCAATGGTTCAAGGGTGGGTTTGCTGATAAGATTAGAGTGTGTGCACGGCCTGCCCTAAGTCTGGTCTCAGGTAATCCTGATGAGCTTCTCTGGTTCTTAGTCTGACTTCAGGTGGTCTTTGGTATGGTGAATGGTGACATCTTTTATTTGTTGGGTTTTAATTCTATAAAAGGGCTTAAACTGTTAAAGTTTCTTAAAGAAACTGTTTAAATTCTATTGTTATTGTAGTTCAGCCAATAAGTCATGTCTGACTCTTTGTGACCCCATGAACTGCAGCAGGCCAGGCTTCCCTGTCCTTCACTATCTCCCGGACTTTGCTCAAACTCATGTCTGTTGAGTTGGTGATCCTGTTTAACCATCTCATCCTCTACTGCCTCCTTCTCCTTTTACCCTCACTCTTTCCCAGCATCAGGGTCTTTTCCAATGAGTCAGCTCTTCACATCAGGTGGCCAAAGTATTGAAGCTTCAGCTTTAGCATCAGTCCTTCCAATGAGTATTCAGGGTTGATTTCCTTTAGAATTGACTCAAGGGGCTTAAAGAACATATGTCCTTTGAGGCGGTGCCAAGACCCTGCCTCAAGGCTGCACCAGTTTCTTGGCTGCTCCTTCCCTCCCTTCCTAGATTAGCAACAATTCAAATGTGCCCTTTCGAACTCAGAGAAAGTCATTGAGACTGAACACAAAGGCTTCCTGTGCCCAGGAGCCCCTACACGGTCCTACTTGGCTTCACTTCTGCAGCTTTGCACACCTCCTTGAGCCTTCCTGGGAAGGCAAGTGCTCACAAAGACAGAGACCCACTGTGTCAGGTATGGAGAGAAATCACATCCCCTGGGTGACGCCTCGGGGGCTTGAGAGCTGTAGAAAGGGGCCAGGTTCCAAGGGATGGAAGGTCCCTGGAGCGGCCCCCAGGGGCAGCCCATCCTTCCCTCTATTCCAGCCTTAGGACAGCCTCCCAAGAGGTCTCCGAGAGGCAGGCTTTATCCCATTCCTTTCCAGGTTTCTGGGCCACACCTGTTGCTGGAGAAGGAGGGAAATCGGTGTGTTCAGGACCCAGTTCTGTTAGCTGGAACTCAAGGTCACAGCATTTCATCTAGGAGCTGGGCGCCAAGGGCAAGTGCTTGGCTTCCTGAATCTCAGTTTCTCAATCTGGAAAATGGGTATTATTACCATGACAATTAAGCTACAAGCTATTTTAAAGTGCTCAACCCAGGGCCTGACACACAATATAAGCTTCCTGTGTGGTCCTTTCTGTGTTTCACTCAAAGGATCATATTTTTTTTCCTCCCAAGAAACTTCCCCCAAATATTTTGCTCCTTACCTCTTCTCCCTTAACTTTTCAGAAAGTTTAAATAATTGACCCAGTTATCCCACAGCAAATAAAAATGATTTTGACTTCAAATTCAACTTTTTCTACAACTTTCCCCTCGAGGAACTAAAGCGTGGGCTTCTTCTCCTATGTGACCCACCAGAGAAGGGGGCCCTGGAGGGGCTAGGCATGCTCCAACTCTCTGGGGGTCCTGGGAAGCAGAAAGTCTAGGGGTCACCTCCATCCTAACCCTTGGAGCTCCCACTGTTCTGTGATCACCCTTCCGCGATCACCCGAAACAAAGCCTCCCAGCACCCCTCCCGAGGTCATGACCCTGAACCATAGAGCTAATTAATCACTTACTGGAAGCTGTCCACTCCCTGGGGTGGTGGGCGGAACTAGGGATATATGTACATGTGCGTGGGTAAATGTGTGTCGCCAGAAGGAATACTCGTGAACTCTGGGGGAATGGTGGTTTTGGAAGACGGATCTGCATTTCTGAGGGAAAAGACACTAACAAGATCTAGGTGGCCAGCCAAGTTCCCTCACTGGCCTCTCCAGCAAGAGTCTGAACAAGGAGGCCCTATGATCAAGGGCATCTGGGGCTCTCAAGAAACCTGGATACCCCCAGGCCAAGTGTTTGGCTTCTACTGATGGACACTTTAATGAGGGCATTCAGGAGGGCCAGGCGGCCCTGGGGTGAATGGTTGATTCCCCGAAAATAGCCTCAACTGGCACTTGGGCAGAAGAGGTTTAAAAACAGAAACAATCTTCAAAGAAGGATGCCTGGCACTCTCACGGCAGGGCCCAGGGACCCGTTCCCCAGGGAAATGCAGCCCTGTTCCCTGCAGGGGGGTCAGAAAGGAGCTCTCGCGCCCAGCCTGGCAGAGGCCAGCACGGGCTCCTGGGTGGACGAAGGAGCCTGAGGGGTAGTGCCTTTCCCACCTTTGCCCCCCACCACCCCCATGGTGGACACTCTCCTTCTGTTAGTGCAAGTTCACACACACAGTGCAGAGTGAGGCCAAACACACAGAGCATAAGCTTGGAGTAGGGAAAGGTTTATTACAGGGCCCTGCAAGGAGATTCTGTGGCTCCTGCCAGAAAAACCCGCAAATTTGTGTGACTTTTCTAGACCCCATGGACTGAAGCCAGCCAGCATCTTCTGTCCATGGAATGTTTTCAGGCAAGATTACTGCAGTGGGTTGCCATTTTCTACTCCAGGGGATCTTCTCGACCCAGGGATCCAATCTGGGTCTCCTGCACTTTTTAGAAGCCAGGCGAGGGAGGAGGGGGTTGTGAGAGATGTGATGAGCCCCTTCCCAGTTCTCAGATGGACTGATGGTACAGTAACATCAGTGGTGTCATAGGGGTTAACATTATCAGTCCTTAGGCTCCAGGAGGTCTGGGGCTTCCTGCTCTTGATCATCAAGTAGTTAACAACTTCCTTTTGGTGTGGGGAGGGTTCAGGGTGGGGGGCGGGTGTTCATATCTGTAAAACAACTCCGGAAACGTGCTGCAGGTAGGGTTATCTGGGTGCTCCAGAGAGGAGCTAAAGCAGAGGTCAGAGGGGAAGGACTTGCCCCGGAAAGGCCCCATTGGGTCCTGCTCGGTTGCATTTCCCGCCTGGATGGTGGACAGTCTCCAACTCAGCCAGGACCTCTCCGTAGGAGTTTCTGTCCCAGACCTGGGCCACAGGATGAACATGGTATCAGCTATCAGACCCTCCCCGGCAGTATCTCCTTAGGCTGAAAGTTCCCCCATTCCAGCCGTCTTAGCTGGCCATGACCTTCTGGGTCCCTGAACTGCTATCCACATGGGGGAAGCCCTCTTCCGGGGCCTCTCACCCCGAGCAGGCAACACTGATTCTGGAAGAAATTGTCTCGGACTCTTGATGCTGTCAGAGAGAAAATTTTGCACAGGACCGGTTAAAAATGACAAGGAAAGGCTTTTAGTCAAGACAGCTGTAAGAGGGGTGAGGGAATAGACTGAGTGCAGCAAAAGACAGCTGGGCTTGTGTAGCCAGTGGGCAGAGTGAGAGAGTCAGTGGGCAGAAAACTCCCGGGAGGAAGCTGGTCAGGTATGAAGGTGGGCAGGGGGTGGGTGGGATTCTCACCAAACGGAGGTAACAGACTCTTTGCCAAAACTGGGCTCAGTGGGCCCAGGGCAGACTGCACACCAAGGTGGATACTTAGATGGGAAGAGGATTCACGATGTTGTAGCCACGCATTCCGGGAAACAAACTCACTCAGAAGGACAATGCAGATAGCGGAGTGCGGGGCCAAGGCAGAGGCTCCTCTTTGCCAAGGACCCCGACCAGTTTTTTGTGGAAACCTTGTATACCCTAAGTCGACCGTGCACAAACCCGCCTCCCTGAATTCCCTGAAACTAGTCTGAACAAAGGAAAAAGAAAGACACAGAGTTAACCCGAGATTCATATGCCTTAAGCCTAGGTAGTTAACAGTGGACAGTTATCAATAGGCCTGTGGTCATACCCCAATAAGCATAATAGAATGTCTGATTCTATTCGGTTACACAGATAATTAGGGTATTCTTTTAGAAGAAGGAGAGCCCTGGGGCTCTTCCTTCCGGGGGCCTGGTTTTCCAGTTGGTATGTCGTCTCCACAGATACTGGGCATAGAGCTCAAAGTCCACAGTCCGGCCCACGATGGAGTCCTGCTCTCAAGATGGAGCCTGTTCCGTTTCCTCCTTCAAGGGGAGCCTGGCTGAAGTCTAGTCAAGGAGGGTCCTGGTCAGTGGCAGAAGGGGGTCCCTCCCTCTGGTCCTGTGGCCCCCGCCCTGTACAGGGCTCTCGAATTCTGTACATCCTGGACCCACCCCTTTATAACGAGGCAGACTCCTGGGTCTTTGTGGGCCTCTAGGCCAATCGTCTTGCTTTGACCCCTCTGGCTAGTTTGTCTCAGGACCCTCCCCTGGTTGAAAACACGCTCCTCAGTCAAGATGGATTTCTTCACAGAGGTTATATGGGAGGGTGACAGTGAGAAATGGAGTATTTCCTTCCCGATCAGTAAACAAGTCTGTCACAGGGGCCCTAGGGATAAAAAGAAAAACAAAACAAAAAAAACCTGCCTGCCAACATAGGAGACATAAAGGGATGCGGGTTCAACCCCCGGGTCAGGAAGATCCATCTGGAGGAGGAAATGGCAACCCACTCCAGTATTCTTGCCTGGAGAACTCCGTGGACAGAGGAACCTGGTAAGCTACGGTCCAGGAGGTCTCAAAAGAGTTGGAGATGAGTGAAGCGCTTAGCACACAGGGTCGCCGGCAACTGCAGCCACCCTGGATGGTGAGCTGTTGAGCCCTGAGGGAACTCAGGGAGGAAAGGATGCCTGCCATCCAGCAGCCGTCAGACTGCAACCACTCCCTGTAGTGGTGAGCCGGGAGGGTACTCGGAAGGTGGGAAACGCAGCGCTCTGACCCCAGGATGGCTGAGGTGCATGTCAGCGGAAGGATTCAGTGAGCCCAGACTCTTGCATCTTCCTTTGCAAAGAAAAGCACCAAAGTTCGTAACTTTGCGTTGTCTGGTTTTCTTTTAATTAGCAATAATCTTTTGATGTTCAGACTACTTGCCCCTCATTGCAAAACTTCTGTACAACCTGACTCCTCCCCTCACCTCCTTGGAATAGCTCTTCTGGGCTCACTTGAGCGCTGTCTCATGGGCTTGAAGTCCTAAAAATTCCCACCGAATAAAATATAACTCTCAACTTTTAGACTATGAATTATTTTTCAAGCACGCAATAGCGAGACTTATTATGGTCTGGCACCCCCTGCTTCTTTGACCCTCGTGGAGGCTTTTGCGCATGTACAGTGTCTCCTTCGCCCCCGAGGATGGGAAATGTTTGACCTCTTGATCCCCTAGCAAGGTTTTACCCCTCTCTGTTCCTGCCATAAAGTATCCCATGTCTAGTTATCCGCCCTATTCCTGTTGTTGTTTCTTATATCGAAGGGCAGATCTTGAAATGTAGACAGCAGTCTGGTCATAAATATATAGCCGGAACCCATTTGTCTCTTGCCTCAGGAAATGTAAATAGGGGGCTGGTGGCGTCCAGCCTGGAGCCCCCCTCGCATCGACCTCATTCCAGCACTGCTGACACAGCCTGGAGACTTCCACGGGCTAGGTTAACACAGGGGAGGGGGAAGGGGACGCAGCCACAGGGAGCAGTCACGCGTACCCACAGACTCTCTTTCTGGGCCCCACACCCTTTCCACCCCTTGCCTCCATCCTACGGGTGGGTGCCTCTGGCTCTGTCCTCCTGGTGGACCCTCCAACTCTGTCCTCATTTCCCACCTGCCCCCATTTCCAGGCACCCCCCACCCCCGCCCCAGCTTCTCCATGAAGACAGGCGCTCGTTCTCCAAAGCATTCTGAGTTGGGAGGGATGTGGTGACTTCCAGGCTGGGGTTTCTGAGATGGGGTGGCACCCTCTCCACCATCGCATTCCCCATCTGCCAGCGGTGCCCAGAGGCCCCCTGATGTTCCGGGGGAAGGCAGAGGCACAGGAGCGAAGGGACCTGGGTCCCCGAGTCACCCATGGGGGACGGCTGTCCACCGAGCAGGAGGAACACTGGCGTTGAGCTGGCCAAAACCCAGACAGATCAGTGCGGGAGTCAAGTCACAGTGAGGTCTGGAGGTTTTGTGCACTCTCGTCTATTATAATTTCATTAAGGGGGCACCAAGTACACAGACCCTCTCTAGCTGTCCCTGAATAGAGTGTGTTTTCTAAATCCCAAGCTGGAGTTCATTCCCACCTCTTCTGAGTCTCCCCGGCTTGTAGCAGATCACCTGGGGGGACAGGTGACTTTCTAGACCCCCAGGTCTCCCTGCCTGCACTGGAGGGTCCCGCAGACTGGAGGTGGCGTCCTAGGGCACAGGCTGCTCCACGGGGCTGTTTATAAAAGAGGCCGCTCACAGCAGCGTGTCCATCACTGTGGACGCGTATCCATCACTTTGTGCTGCTTCTCCTGTCCACCCCGGAGCTGGCAGACTCCCCTTCCCCTCATCTCCTTCTTCACGTGTCTTTGATGGGGAGAAATCTCCCTGACAGCTGTTTGCACAGATTTTTCCGAGACAAGCAGCCTCATTAGCTCCTCTCCTCTAATCATCTGGAAACGCTGTGTCTCTTGGCATCTCTGCCTCCCCTGTCTTCCATCCACCAGCTGTCCAACTCACAGCGCTCTGCAGAGATTTGGCTCTGGAAGAGGATGCAACCCCCTTCAGAAGGTTCTGGAAGTTAGAAGGCAGCCCCCTCCTTGGGGCTGTGTGGTGTGGAGTGCAGGGGACAGAGGAAGAAACGGGGCTCAGAGTTTACGATGTCCTAGGGACCCCGAAGCTGCCGGCAGGGCAAGACGCCATCAGAGTCAGGCTCTTGGGTCACAGCCCCACTGGACCACAGATTTCCAAACTGGGGGAGACCTCGGAAGCAGGAAGTATGCGTGTTTGGTGCTTACACCCCTTTGTGCTGGGAAGGGGGCCACTTTGCTCTTATCACAGAGGCCGGGGAGGTCAAGTCACTGGGGAACTAAACTCAGAGGGAGAAGCGAGCTAGTTCAAGGCACACAGTGGGTGGTACAAGTGGATTCATGCAGACCCATCTCCTCTGATTCCCCTGCCTCTTCCCCCGACCACACGTTCTAGGCGGTCAAGGGGCCAGAACCCTGACGTCCATCTTTAAGAAGGGGAGACCCAGCCCCAAGCAGGCCCTGGCCACGCCCAACTTTCTGGGCTTTTGTTCTGGATGCTCTGTGACCCCTGCGCCCTCAGGGACCCCTCTCCTTCCAAGGAGTCTCCCTCCTGCAGAGGCTGGTCTAACTTGGTCTCTGTTCTAGGCACTCAGACTCGCCCACCTGAGACCCTGGCTTTCTCCCCTCCAGGACTGCTGCTGTAGCTGCCAGGAGAGCAGCTTTCTTTGCCCTTCGTGGCAGCTGTACGTGCAGAAAGGATCAGCTCGTTCAGGGCCAAGATCGGATTCATTTGGAGAATTTGGAGCAAAGCCAAGGTCAAAAGACCTTTGCAGCACTGCAGTTTTCATCCCCCGTGTGTTTCACAGGATACACAAAAACAGCAACAGTGATGCCTGTGGAAAGGCAAGCAAAGAATGGGAAGAGCCGCCTTCTCGAAGCTTCTTAGGAAGGCAGCATGACGCCACCACACCTTCCGTGGAGCCGCGAGGCAGCGACAGACATCGTCGTGAGTCTGTGGGGACTCTCCACCACATTCTCAGGGAGACGTTCAACTTGGTTCCAAAGAACAAAGTTTAACTAGTTTGTAGGCGAGAACTTGACGAAAATTTGACATTTGATAAGAAACTAATTTTGGTGCGCCTTTTTAATACTTTAAAACGCTAAAGTAATAAACAACATCTATAAATGTCAAGCTTTTCTATTTTGATTATGTTGCTTTGATTTTTATCAACATTTTTTATTAAAAAAATTCACTGTAAATGAAATAAAGAAGGGGAGAAACGGCACAAGGAGATAAATTTTTCAGTTTATCGAGATGTAAGCGACAGCCTCTCATTTTTTTTTTTTCCCAGCACTGGGGATTGTTATTATTTTGCTTCTCACTGTGGTTATCATGATGTTTCTATCTTTGTCTTTGAGTCTAGGAAACCTAGGGGATGCTAGGGGAACCGGGATTAAGTTGCAGCCTTCAGGTAGCTCTCGGCTGGCTAGCAGGGCAGGAAGACACCAGGGTGGGCCAGAAAGGAGATGTGTTTGGATTCTCTGGCCCTTCCAACAGCTGCAGGGAAAACGTGGTGCTGCCTGCTCCAGGCAGGCTCCTAGAGGACCATGCCCCTCCCTTGCTGGTTCTGAAGCTCCCCTCTGGGCCCTTATATAATCCTCCCCAACCCTGAGTTCCCCTATACCACTCTCCACTCTGGGTTTCCATGTTGGACTCTCCACTCCGGTTTCCATGTCGGACTCTCCCATGGCAGTCTAGGTGCGTGGATCTGATTCTGTCTGGGTTTTCTTGTGCTCCACATGGAGCGAGTGTTTGTGGATGCTTGAAGAAGAGGTGGATGGTGGATGGAGAAATGGATAAACGGATAAACAGAGAGCTGGCTGAGTGATGACAGAGATGGATGGATGGGGGAGGAGGAGGAAAGAGAAGCAAGGGAGGGAAAGTCGGAGTTTCAGCTTTGCCTACTAGTTGGCAATTTTAGAACCACAGCCTTTTAAGGCTTTAGACCAGTTCTGATTTTTTTTTCAGCACTCCTATCTCATGGGCAAAATAAAAGGGATAGGAAAGAAAGAACTTCAGATCGTCTCCATGTGCCACGGGGAATGGGCCTCCTACAGGACAACCATAACAATCATTTTCATGTTTCCCAATATGCAGAAAACATATTCACAGCCTCATTTAACCCTTACAGCCACGGAGAGATGAGCATCGTCCCCACTTTACAGGTACTGAGACTCAGAGAGGAACGGACTTGCCCGAGGTCAGGTGACAGATGGCCAGAATTTGACCCTACAGGGTCCAGCCTTCAGGTCGTTTCTCCCCAATAAGTCTGGTCCCTGCCCAAAGGGGCCGCAGCTTGCTGGGTGCCCAGGGTGGGAGAGGGCACGTTAGCTCCGCTTCAGTTTCTGCCATTTCCTGGGGAAGAAGGTGAAGACAGAGGAGGCCGAACAGTAGCGGGTGTCTTGCCTGGGAGTGCGAGCCCCAAAGTGTGATGGGGTTGGTGCATTCACTCCCAAGTCTGGGCAGGTGGGGCGCCAGGCACATGCCCGGTCAGGTCGCCGGGTTCCTCTCTCTGGTCAGCCCCCGAGAATCAGCTGGACCTGAGGTTTGCACACAAAGTAGCAGCGGCTTCCCCGTGGAGCCCAGGTCACCAGGTCACCAGGTCACCAGCGTCAGAACCTGTGACTCCCTGAGAAGCCTGCTGCCTGGGGTTCCCAAGCTGGGGTGCTCACGGTGGGCAAGCGGAGGTTCCATGGTGGAGGCGGCCTCAGGGCTGATGTGTGTGCCCGGTGAAACTCTACCACTCTACCACATTTCCAGGGCTGCTGGGGGCAGGGAGCAGAAGGGAAGGCACCGTCTCAGTCCGGGTTGGCACTGCCATCAGGGACACTGGCCTTCTCCTGCCCCCCTGCCCCCTCCCCGCCCCCTCCCTGGTCCAGCAGTCGCCCCATCCGTGGAAGCAGCTTTCATTTTCCCAGTTTGCACCAAAGGACCCGAATCCCCAGGGCTCGGAGGCTCAGGTCCTGCTTACAGCTGGTTCAGTGAGTTCCTTAGTTCGTACCAAGCTCTTGGTTATCTGAAGGCTGAGGCCAGCCTGTGATTTCCCTCAGAGGTGTTTCAGGAATCTGTAGCCTGGGGGCTCCCTTTCTGTACCCCCTGACTCTCCTTCCACAGCCATCTGCCCCCAAACCATCCAGGGGGGTCCCCGAGGAGATGGGACAGAGCAGCTGGGACCTCATCTTCCCTCCAGAGAGCTGGACTGATACATCAGTTGGACCCTTGAAGCCGACTCTTGAGCAGGCTTAGGACGGGAAGTATCGTCGAATGGGGATTCTGGGTGTGGGGTGAGAGACAACTAGTGATAACCAGAAATAACTGGACGTACCTACTGTGACTAGGGTTCGACCCCTCTCCTCCAGAATGGGTCACCATGGGCCATCGAAAAGGGTCCTCATCCCAGAGTGGCAGGACCACAGGGCACATGATGGGTCCTCCATGGCAGGACCATGGAGTGGGTGTGGGCAGGCCAGCGGATGTGGGGACAGACCTGGGGGGCGATCAGCAGAGGGCAGAAAGATGACGCCAGGGGAGGCGGATTGTTCGAGCTAAGTCATTTCAGTCCCGTCCGACTCTTTGTGACCCTATGGACTATCCGCTGTCTATGGAATTCTCCAGGCAAGAATGCTGGAGAGGGTTGCCATGCCTTCCTCCAGGGGATCTTCCTGACCCAGGGATTGAACCTGAGTCTCTTATGTCTCCTGCATTGGCCGGTGTGTTCTTTACCACCTGTGCCACCTGGGAAGCCCAAGGCAAATTCAGTTCAGCTCAGTTTGGTCGCTCAGTCATGTCTGACTTTTTGCGACCCTAGGGACTGCAGCACGCCAGGCCTCCCTGTCCATCACCATCTCCCGGAGCTTGCTCAAACTCATGTCCATTGAGTCAGTGATGCCATCCAACCATCTCATCCTCTGTCGTCCCCTTCTCCTCTCACCTTCAATCTTTCCCAGCATCAGGGTCTTTTCCAACGAATCAGTTCTTTGCATCAGGTGGCCAAAGTACTGGAATTTCAGCTTCAACATCAGCCCTTCCAATGAATATTCAGGACTGATTTCCTTTAGGATGCACTGGTTGGATGTCCTTGCTGTCCAAAGGACTCTCATGAGTCTTCTCCAACACCACAGTTCAAAAGCATCAATTCTTCAGCACTCAGCTTTCTTTACGGTCCAACTCCCACATCCATACATGACTACTGGAAGAACCATAGCTTTGACTAGATGGACCTTTGTTGGCAAAGTAATGTATCTGCTTTTCACTCATTCCTGTACTGGTTCCTCCCTCCCTCCCTTCTCTGAGTATCAGGCTCTGCTTCAGGACCAAGAGCTCAGAGATGACCACCCAGGGGTGCCCGGGGCCAGTGGGGGACATCATGACAGAAGTCACAGCAGCGAGTGGCCCAGGGGACAGGGTTGGAGTTGCAGCTGTGCCTGATGCCGAGGGGTATCTGGGGAGGTGGCACCTGAGCCAGCTCCCAGGAGGAGGGAAGTGGGGAGAGAGGAGGTGTGCCAGGTGGAGGGCGCGGCCCAGGAAAGGGCGTGGAGGGGGACCTCTGCTGGCTGCTGCCTCCACACCAGCTGCACCCACCTCCTCTGGGTGTCTTTGAAGGGATTTTCTGAGATTGATGCCTGCCAGGGCGGGTGGGGCAGATGGGGGAAGAGAGGAGGGTCAAGCCCTGTGTTCTGAGCTGGGCAGGGAGGTGGGCCAGAACATCCTGCACCAGGCATCTATTTTTAAACCCAAGCAGGGCCTCTTTCCTGGCATCTCCAGGACCCAATGTTCACTCCTTTGTGAGCAGCCTCGGAGGCCCCGAGCCCCTCAGCCCCCTCGGCCTCTTGACTGCTGCTATTTAAAAGCCTCTTGGTCCCTGCCAGAGAAACGGGGTGATGAGGGGCCTTGGAAATGAAAGGGGTCAGCCCCCCATGGGCCTGCCCTTGCAGGGGGTCAACAAAACCCTCTTTGTGGTCCTGCCAACCACAGGCACCGAGGGGGGCACTGGGCCAGATGGGAGCCGTGAGCACCCCCCGCCTCCCCGGGGTGACCTGAGGTCTCTGCTGCCCACCCACAGGGCTCTGGGCCACTGGGGTCAGCTCAGGAAAGTGGTCCCAGGCTGAAGCTCCCAAAGCCTACCCTGCCTGGAGAAGGGGCCTCTGATGAACACCCTGACCCCTCCAAGCTCTGCAGTGCTCCCCAATCCTCAGGGTCCTCCCCAACACAGCCAGTCTGACCCTGTGCTAATTCCAAAACATACAGGGTGGGAGGGGTCATTTCCCACCTCTGAGCCCTTGATCAAGCTGTCCCCTCACCTGAGGACGTCTTCGGGTCTGGAGTAAGCAGAGTGGGGATGTCAGAACTTCACATGGCCTGAGATCCTTCAAGGTCAACCTAGGCACCCTATCCCACCTCCCAAACTCAAGGTAGGTGATGCTGGCCCCATCTCAGACCAGCTGCATGACCCCAGCAACTCCCTTCCTATCTTTGAAACTCACTTTCTCCATCTGTAAAATGGGCCCCCCACATCCACCTTCCTTCCCTGGTGGCTCAGAGGGTAAAGAACCTATCTGCAATGCTGGAGAACCTGTGTTTGATCCCTGGGTCAGGAAGATCCCCTAGAGAAGGGAATGGCACCCCACTCCAGTATTCTCGCCTGGCAAATCCTGGACAGAGGAGTCTAGTGGGCAACAGTCCATGGGGTCGCAGAAAAGAGCACGACTGAGCAACTAACTCTCACTTTCAACCACCTCCTTCTAGTTTGTAAGGGTGAGTGAAATGCGGCACTTGAGCTGCTCGGTGCAAGCAGGCACCTGGCATCTGGTCTTCCCTCGTCCCCTTTTTGGGACCTTTGTATTATTCATGAGGGTCTCGGCCACACAGGAGACCAGCATGTGCAGGGCCAGTCCTTCTGAGTTCACACCTCAGCCCCAGGAACACGAGCCTGTGTCTGCGGATCTCTGGTTTCCAGGGTCCCTTTCCTCCTGGAAGATGGTTACACTTGGGGTCCCCTGACCCTCATCCCCGCTGGACAAGCATGACGCTGACCCTGGTGGGTCAGCCAGGCAGCCCCTGAGAGCACGGTGCTCCCCCAGGAAGACCCTTCTGGGCGCCAGGAGAAGCGCTGGGCCACAGCAGCCTGGGGCCTGGGGGAGGGGGTGGCGAGCGGGGCAGCGAGAGGCCACTCAAGGGGCAGCAGGTTCCCAGGTGCAAGGAAGAGCCCTGTCCTCTTTATCAGCCCAGGGGTGCCTGGACGGACGTGCAGCCACGAGCAGGAAATCAGCCACGCTACAAACAAGCTCAAAGAGAAGAAAACCCGGAAACTGCATGAGAATCCTGACCCAGAGGACAAGAATACTCCAGAGGCTCCGCCACCTGGGCTGTGTGGTGGGACCAGGCCAGGCCATACGGGGCCCAGTGCTCAGTGGACGCCCTGCCCTGCCCTGCTAGTGACCTTCGGGAAACAGTCCAGCTGGGGCTCGTATTCAACACTCACGAAATCCCAGTGTCAGCCCATTTTGCAGATGGGTAAACTGATGGGGGGGCGGTGGGAGTGGAGTCCCCTGTGGAGCAATGAGTCCATTCCGGAGTCTGGCCACCCCACCCACCGCTGGGCAGTTCCCGGAGGTCAGAATAGTCTCTGGATTCGCTGACAGTGCCGTCCATGGACTGAGGCCAAAGGGCAGTCTTGAGGCAAGGCCTTGCCTTGTCCAGGGGCTTCTTACCACTTTCTCCCAGCCATGACCATGACCATCATCGGGTCATGGGACAGTGACTCACCCATGGCGGGTAGGTAGACTGAGGCCAGAAGCCTGCTCAAGCTTAGTCAGCTGCCCTACTGGGCTGTGGGCTGGCAGCCCCGCCAGGATGTAACTCACATCAACTGGCAAGACTCTGGCCAGAGAGGATGAACATGTGACCAAACACTCCCAGAGCTCAGTGGCAGCACCTGTAAGGCCGGGGTCCTCTGCATTCAGGCTTCCTATTCTCTCAGGAGACCAGGCTAAGCCCCAGCCCGGGGGCCCCTGATCCCTACGGTTCTGGGGTCCCTGTTGCATCTGTGCAGCACTGCCTGTGTCCCCCACCGGCCCCCGGGCTCTGCCTGGCTCTGCAGATGAGGGGACATTGGACCAGCTCATCTCCGGACGGTCCCCACCCCATCCCTGAAGGCGCCCGTCCCCTCACGCCTTGACTCTGTGCTGGGTCTCCCCACCTGGGAGGCGAGAGGCCGCACAGGTCGCCAAGGGTCTGTCCGGCTCTGGGCAGCTGAATGTCCTCCACCCTCTGCTTCCCTCCTCCACGGCTTGGAACCTTCTGCCCTGCAGAGCTTTGCAGTCAGGGCCCCAGACCCACAGGGCGTACCTCCTGGCTGGCTGGCTCTGAAACGCTCAGTGAATCTCTCCATCCAAAGAGTGACCTTCCCCTACTCTGGGCTCTTAAGCTCCACGATTAGAGCTCTCACACAGCCCTGCACCCCAAATTCTATTCTGAGGTCCTCGGCCGCCACAAGGCCCTGCCCCTTGGGGCCTCCACCCTCCACCCAGCCTATGTTCTGCCATCAGGCGGACCAGGGGGCCACCGGGGGCTGCGGTCCTGCCTCTGGGCCTGGCCCTCGGCCCTTAGGAGAGGATGAGACTGGGGCGGGGTCTCAGGCTGGGAAATGAACCTTTAGGGAGCACGTCCTTTCTCCCCACAGGCCCCCACAGGCACCCTCTAGCGCTGCTCCTGTGAGTCTGAGCCCCATTCTCCCTGCTTATGGAGGATCCCAGGGCCCAGAGGCCTGCCAGAGACGGTGCGGACTACAGGGGGAGTAGGTCGGACCACAGCCAAGCCACTGGCCCTCCCCAGGCGGTCTGGCCCCACACCAGGGGAGATGGGGGGGGCCTGGGTGACGGGGCTTCCAGTGGCCACAGGCTCTTCTAGGTGTTGGGGCTGGCAGCCCAGCTGGTCTCAAGCTGCGGTGCCAGAGGAGGTGGGTGGTGATGCCAGAACCAGTGACCTCCAGGTGCCCACAGGCAGCCTGCACAGGGTCAGGGGCTGGGGCACGGCTCCACCGGGTTGGGCAGACTATGCCAAGTGGGCAGAGCTGAGAGGGCTACAGAGTTGGGGAGCCCCGGGTTGGGGGGGACACGGCGGGGGTAAGGACGCCCAGGTGTGGGTGAGTCTGGGTATCAGGGGGCTGCCGTGCCTGGCTCAGAAAGCAACCGTACATCCAAAGTCCTGTGCAATGGGCACCTTGGCCTTGATGTCTGTGAGGGGACCCCTGTGTTCCTCCCTGGCCTGGGCTCGGCTTCTCCAGGGGCTCTCAGAGTTCACAAGCCCTTCTTCCCCTCTCCTGCATTCCACATCCTTCTGTCCAGATGAAGTGGCCCCGAATGACCCCCCATAGGTCCCCCTGGAAGCTGGAAGAGTCACTGGGCCGAAGGACGGAGCCATCCCAGGGCGGTGGGCCAGAGGCCTGGGACAATGTGGCTTGGGGCCAGTGATTAGGACTCCAGGACGACCCTGAGAGGCCCCACCTGAGGTCATTCGCAGCACCTGGCTGTGGCCCAAGGCCCCCACCATACACCTTGGAATGTGTCCGGATCACAGGGTAGACACGCCGCTTGCTCACAGCCCAAGGCCATCTGGCTGCCTCGAACCCCTCACCCAGCCAGGACTCAGTATTCCTTAGGCTGTGGCCGACGCTGCCCCACCAGCCTGAGCCCCGGCCAGCTTCCGGCCCTGCCCAGGGCCCTCTCACACCCTGCTCCCCTCCGGAGCCGCCCTGATCTCCCCCGGGGATCCTGAAACCCCCGCCGTGTGGAAAGGCCTGGGGCTCAGCGTCCAGGACAAGCAGGGTGCAGGCCGCGCTGTCTCCTCCTCCCAGGGCCTTGTCTGGTCCGTGCCCGTTTCTCCATCCATGGGATGGGCTGCACTGACCGCGCTGCTGTTGGCAGGCGGCACCCGCCCGCCTTGTGGGAGGCACACGCCTGCGATCAGCCCTTCCTCGGGACCGGCCATCTCTACTTGTCTCCAGGTCCTCGGTAGCCAGCGGGAGCCAGTGCTCAAATGCCCTTAAAAAAACATTCATACTCACTCCCTAACATCTATAAACCCATTTACATTTCAGGGGAAATTGAATCCTCATGTTTCTGATTCACTTACAGCTAATTGGTGAGCGAATGGTTGTTCATCAAGGGGCAGCTTGAGGTCTCTGAGGTCTGAGGTCAACCCTCTGAGGTCTCGAAAGCTCCAAGGCGGAGTCTCTTCTCCCTGCAGGGATCCCCCTAGGTCGACGAAAAACTTCCCCCCGCCAGGGTTGGGGGGGGCCACCTGAGACGCAACACGAACGCCACAGACCTCCGGGCTCCGGACCTCCAGGCTGCGGACCGGTACCTCCTGTCAGATCAGCAGCTGTGTTAGATTAGAAATAAAGTGCGCAACGGGGCTTCCCAGGTGGGCTCCGTGGCAAAGAATCTTCTGGCCAATGCAGGGGACATGGGCTCGATCCCTGGGTCTAGAAGATCCCCTGGAGAAGGACATGGCAACCCACTCCAGTCTTCTGGCTTGGGAAGTCCCACAGACAGAGAAGCCTGGCAGGCTACAGTCCATGGGGTTGCAAAGTCAAATATGACTTAGCGACTAAACAGGAGAAGGCAATGGCACCCCACTCCAGTACTCTTGCTCCCATGGACGGAGGAGCCTGGTGGGCTGCAGTCCATGGAGTTGCTAAGAGTCGGACACGACTGAGCGACTTCACCTTCACTTTTCACTTTCATGCATTGGAGAAGGAAATGGCAGCCCACTCCAGTGTTCTTGCCTGGAGAATCCCAGGGACGGGGGAGCCTGGTGGGCTGCCGTCTATGGGGTCACACAGAGTCGGACACGACTGAAGCAACTTAGCAGCAGCAGCAACTAAACAAAAACAAAAATGCACAATCAATGCAATGCACTTGAATCATCCCCAAACCACGCCTCCCACCCCAGGTCCATGGAAAAAGTGTCTTCTACGAAATCAGTTCCTGGTGCCAAAAAGATTGGGGACCACTGGCTTAGAGATGCCTCATCTTGTTCTCTATCTTTGGGCAGGGTTCTCCCTCTGCCCATCACCCTCTGTGTCCAAATTCCTCTTCTTATAACGATGTCAGATGTGTCGGATCAGGGCCTACCTTCCTGACCTGAACTTCGTGGTGGTTTAGTCACTCTTGCCTGGAAAATCCCATGGATGGAGGAGCCGGGAAGGCTGGAGTCCATGGGGTCGCTGAGGGTCGGACACGACTGAGCGACTTCCCTTTCACTTTTCACTTTCAGGTACTGGAGAAGGAAATGGCAACCCACTCCAGTGCTCTCGCCTGGAGAGTCCCAGGGACGGGGAGCCTGGTGGGCTGCCGTCTATGGGGTCACAGAGAGTCAGACACGACTGAAGCTACTTAGCAGCAGCAGCAGTCACTAAGTCACGTCTGACTCTTGACCCCATGGACTGTATAGCCTGTGAGGCTCCTCTGTCCATGGGATTCTCCAGGCATTCCATTCTCCAAGGTATCTTTCCCACCTAGAGATTGAACCTAGGTCTCCCACATTGCAGGCAGACTTTTTAGCATCTGAGCCACCAGGGAAGCCTTTGTGGGGGTGGGGGGTGCGCATACTCAGCTGATAAAGCTCCCCAGTGAATGGCATGACCCAGAGCCTGAGTCTGGATCTGGGTCTGGGTCTGGGATGGTGCAGCCCAGGTGGGTGCCCAGGTCAGACCAGTGCCCACAGGTGTCTGAAGAGGTGGGTGCAGTGAGCTCCCAGTGGCCGTGACAGAAGGGGCAGAAGGCAGAGTGAATGAGCCAAAAATGGCTCTGAAATAAAGGTCCTTCAGAGGAGCTGGGTTGGGGCGGGGGCCTGTGAACACAGTGAGGACCTGAGTGGGGTCACCATGCTGTGTGGTCAGCCCAAGTTGTGGATCAGAACCCCACGCTTGCCCCCTGAGATCTCAGGCTTCTTAATAGCTGGAGCCTCAGTTTGCCAATCAAAGAAGTAGGGTGGTAACCACTGCTTATGGTGCAGACCCAGTACCTGGGGCCCCAGGAAAAAGCCTGGGCGGAAGGGCGTGTCTGGGGCTTTCAGTGCAGCCTCGGGCCCTGGGCAGCCCTTTAAGCTGCCCGGTCAGACACAAGGCTGCCAACAGGGAAGTCACCGTACGTGCACTGGAGATATTGCAGGAACGGGTGGAGGACAAGGGCAGATTTCAAAACCATAAAATTCTTAAGTTTCTCCTATTTTCCTACGCGTGTTCCCTAATTTCCCCAAAAGACCACTTAGCACTTGGGCCTGTTTTAATGGTGGAGAATTACTGTCGGGACCCACTTGCCAGGAACTATCCACCCTCCTCCACCACCCCCGTCCCAGTCACACCCTCAAAGTACACGCCTGGACTGAGGGAAGGGAGAAATGCACTTAGATGAGCCGAGGTGGATAAGAGCTCTCTCCTCCCAAAGACACTGGGGACTCGGAGGGGTGAGGCCCACCCCCAGCCAGCCTCTCCAGCACCACCAGGCCCAGGGCCATCCCAGCCCTGTTGATGGAGCAGAGTCTGGAAACGGCTTCCAGCCTAAAGGCCTTGGCCTGTTGGCCGCAGAGGCCAGGGGGCTGCCAGGCCGAGCAGGCTCAGGCTGTAAACACTTCCTACCAGCGGGAGTGAAAAGAGGCTCCTGTCCCCAGGCCGCTGTCTCTGTTTCCAAGTGGCTGTTGAGGAATCTGGCGGAGAGCTGGAGGATGCTCCTAGCCTGGCGGGACACGCTGTTCAAGCCCTGGCGCCTGGCTCCGCGGCTCCACACGTGGGCCCTGCCGCGCTGCTGGGTAAGGCCGCCTCGGTTATTTCCAGTATTTTGCAAGGAAACAATGTTTATGTGATGTTTTACCACTGGCAATTTGCTCGTGGTTTTCGATGGGTGCCAAACAAGTCTCGGAAGGCCGTTGTTCTGGAAACGCACGCGGGGTGCCAGGCCTGGGCCTCCCGCCTTC
Source organism: Bos javanicus (assembly GCF_032452875.1). Classification (NCBI taxonomy): domain Eukaryota; kingdom Metazoa; phylum Chordata; class Mammalia; order Artiodactyla; family Bovidae; genus Bos; species Bos javanicus. The sequence goes on along the minus strand of NC_083888.1, from coordinate 65,252,739 downwards.
AACGGCTGAGCCTGCGAGCGGGACTTGATGTCCACGCAGCCTCTGGGGCGTCGCTTGAGGGCTGGAGTCACGTGCTGCCGGGCCAGGCCCTCCCTCTGTCCTCAGCCCAGGCCTCACAAGGGGCCTCTAATCCCAGGAGCGGGACTAGCTGTGTAGAGGCCCACTCAGGAGTCTGGGGGTGGTGGTGGTGGGGTGCCCTGCCCTCGGGGCTCACTGACACCTCCCAGCTGGACGAGAATGACCCGTGGACCCCCCAGGCAAACTGCCACCTTTCCTCTACTGGCCTATCCCTCCTCCAATGGTCCCTCCTCCTAGAAACTCTCTTTTTTTTTTTTTTTAATTTCATTTGGCTGCATAGGCTCTCAGTTGTGGCACGCAGGATATTTGCTGCTGCAGGCAGGACCTTCAGCTGTGGCATATGTGAGCTCTAGCTCCCTGACCAAGGCTTGAACCTGTGCTCCCCTGCATGGGGAGCGTGCAGTCTTAACCACTGGACCACCAGGGAAGTCCCTGGCCCCGTCTTCTTACCAGCAGCTTCAGAGAGCACTTCAGGCTTGAGTCAGGAGCCCCAGGGTTCCTCCCTTCACGCCCCCAGCCCCCACGGTCCTAACCATCTCAGCATCCCATGGACCCAGCAGCTTCTCTTCATCCCCCAGGCCAGGTCACCTCCATCTCCTCCTGACGGGCAGGAGCCTCTGCTGACGCTCCCCTCCAGACCCCCAACAGCATCTAGGGTGGACTCCTGAATGGGAAAACCAGAGCCTGTCACGGCCCACGGGGTCTCCATTGCGTCTCTGGGCACCACCTGCCTCTCTAGCCCCAGCTGCCATGAGCAAGATTCTTCTGTCCTGAAACACCCCGGTTGCTAATGCAGCTAACCTGGCTTCTTAGCACAGTCCCTAGAGTGGGCAGGTCCCCTGAAATCCCCCTCAGCTCCTGCTATGAGTCCACCAGGCCAGGGACTGACCGTGCCCACCCCATGCTCCCCCATTGACCCTGCTGGTCTTCCCAAGGGCAGGACGTCCCCAGCCCATGCAGGGGACAGGGCTGCCTGAGACCCATAGGAACTGTCTGTCCACCATGGGCTGGCAGGTGAGACCCTATGAAAGGGGGGACCCTCACCCCTCGTGTCCCCATCTGGGACAGAGAGGCTCCAGGGAGGGGCGGGTCTGGAGGAGTCTCCTGGGCAGAGTGAGGAGTCAGGTCCCCTTTTTGGGCCTCGTCTGCGCTCGTGGTAAAGAACCCGCCTGCCAATGCAGGAGACACAGGAGTCATGGGTTCGATCCCTGGGTCAGAAAGATCCTCTGGAGAAGGGCATGGCAACCCACTCCAGTATTCTTGCCTGGAGAATCCCAGGGACAGAGGAGCCTGGTGGGCTGCCGTCCATGGGGTCTCAAAGAGCCGGACACGACTGAGCCACTGACACACACACACTGCACCTAATGGGGATTCCAGATGAGTCCCGTGGACTCCAGGCTCTGCACATCGTCCTCACAAGCCTTGGGCCCAGCATCAGCCTGCAAAGGCCTGTGAGAAATGGTGCTGGATTTAGCGTCCAGCCTCAGGGCCCTCCTTCCCTGAAACCTGAGCCCCTGTCCTTGCAGACACATCTGGGCTCCTCACCAGGCCCAGCGCCCTCATAGCTCTGCCCCTTCACACAAGCTCCTCCTCCTGTCTGAGACTCTGTGGCTCCTCTCTGGCAGGTGGGGAAGCTTCCAAGATTGGGGCTGCCCCTCCTCTGGCACCTCTCCCAGGGGCCCTCTCCCTCCTCCTGGCACCCCCACACCTGCCAAGATTACCTGTTCCTTCCCACCCCAACCTTCCCGTGCCCAGGCTGGCTTCGAGCTGGACCCAGAGGGGCAGAGGCAGGTTCCTGGGGTCAGGGGGGACAGCAACCCTTTGCCAAGGAGAGAGACATCATCAGTTCAGCTGCTCAGTGATGTCTGACTCTTTGCAACCCTAGGGACTGCAGCACACCAGGCCTCCCTGTCCATCACCAACTCCCGGAGCCTACTCAAACTCATGTCCATCGAGTCGGTGATGCCATCCAACCATCTTATCCTCTGAAGTCCCCTTCTCCTCCTGCCCTCAATCTTTCCCAGCATCAGGGTCTTTTCAAATGAGTCAGTTCTTCACATCAGGTAGCCAAAGGATTGGAGTTTCAGCTTCAGCAGCAGTCCTTCCAATGAACACCCAGGACTGATTTCCTTTAGGATGGACTGGTTGGATCTCCTTGCAAGTCCAAGGGACTCTCAAGAGTCTTCTCCAACACCACACTTCAAAAGCAATTCTTCAGAACTCAGTTTTTTTATGGTCCAATTCTCACAACCATACATGGCTATTGGAAAAATCATAGCTTTGACTAGGCAGACCTTTGTTGGTAAAGTAATGTCTCTGCTTTTTAATATGCTGTCTAGGTTAGTCATAGCTTTTCTTCCAAGGAGCAAGCATATTTTAGTTTCATGGCTGCAGTCACCATAAGCAGTGATTTTGAGCCCAAGAAAATAAAGTCTGTCACTGTTTCCATTGTTTCCCCATCTATTTGCCATGAAGTGATGGGACCAGATGCCATGATCTTAGTTTCTTAAATGTTGAATTATAAGACAGCTTTTTCACTCTCCTCTTTCACCTTCATGAAGAGGCTCTTTAGTTCTTCACTTTCTGCCATAAGGGTGGTATCTTCTGCGTATCTGAGGTTATTGATATTTTCCCCAGAAATCTTGATCCCCAGCTTGTGCTTCATCCAGCCCATCATTTCTCATGAGGTACTCTGCATATAAGTTAAATAATCAAGGTGACAATATACAACCTTGATGTACTCCTTTCCCAATTTGGAACCAGTCTGTTGTTCTATCTCCGGTTCTAACTGTTGCTTCTTGACCAGCATATAGATTTCTCAGGAGGCAGGTAAGGTGGTCTGGTATTCCCATCTCTTGAAGAATTTTTCACAGTTTGTCGTGATCCACACAATCAAAGGCTTTGGCATAGTCAATAAAGCAGAAGTAGATGTTTTTCTGGAATTCTCTTGCTTTTTTGATGATTCAACAGATGCTGGCAATTTGACCTCTGGTTCCTTGGCCTTTTCTAAATCCAGCTTGAACATCAGGTAGATGTTTTTCAATTACATTTGCTGTCAGGCTTTAAAAATTTTTTTAAATAAATTAATTGCCTACTTATTCTTGGCTGTGTCGGGTCTTTGTTGCTGCGTGTGGCTTTCTCTAGCCGAGGCGTGTGGGCTTCTTTTCACGGTGCCTTCTCTTGTTGCAGAGCACGGGCTCTGGGGCGAGTGGGCTTCAGCAGTCGTGGCACATGGGTGGGCTTCATGGTTCCACAGCACGTGGAATCTTCCCAGACCAGGGATTAAACCCATGTCCCCTGCACTGGCAGGCAGATTCTCAACCACTGGACCACCAGAGAAGTCCCATCAGGCAGATATTGTACATGAGAGCCCTTCCCTGAAAGCGTGAACAAAACCCAGCCTGAGTGGGGAGCGGTCACCAAGAGCGCAGGCTCAGACACATCCCATAGCTCTGGGGCTGGGTCCCGCCTCCACTAGTCTCCAGCCGGGCCACCTTGCAAATGCCCAAGAAGCCCTCTGCTCCTGTCGGGGATCATGTGAAGGCAGGCCCTGGCATCTGTACGTTTCAGCTGCCATCAGCACTCCAGCTGTGCCTGTTACTGCACCTCAGGGATGCAAGGAAAGAATGTACGTGCAGCCCTGACCTGGAATCCTGGTAGCCCCGACAGAGGGTGGGGTGGGAACAAGGAGGCTTGGGGGATTCCCAGCCCCATGGACTTAAACCCAGGTATCTTGTTTTCTTATTGCTTTTGCAATAAATTACAGTGAACTTAGCATCTTAAATAATACAAAGTTATTATCTAATAATAATAATACTTCTAGAGGTCAGAGCCTCAAAATGGTTCTCACTGGGTGTTTGCAGGCCTGCATTCCTTCTGGAGGCTCCAGGGTAGAGTTTGAGTTTTTGCCATTTCCAGCTTCTAGAGGCACCTGCAGTCCTAGGCTGACAGCCCCTTCCTCCATCTTCAAAGCCAGGAGCACGACATCTTCCGATTCCTCTCTTTGGCTTCTGCTTCCGTCATCTCCTCTCCCCCCCCACCCCTCTTTTGTGTCTCTGGCTCTCCTGCCTTGCTGTTGTAGGGACACTTATGCTTATATCGGGCCCATGCAGATAATCCAGGCTCGTCTCCCCATCTCAGGGTCCTTAACTCAGTCATACCTGCAGAAGTGACATATTCACAGGTGCATATATGACACAGTCACAGATACAGATACGGGGACTTGAACATCTTTGGGGGAATTATTTGGCCAACCACAGCTCGGTTGTTGGGTCCCAGTTGCGTTCTGATCTTCACAGCCTTTGGCCCTCTACTGCACCAACCCTAGGGCTAGACTGGGTCAGGATCCTGGTGCCCCTGTTACTCACCCAGCTTTTTCTCACTCTCTCAGTAGGCTGGAAAGCTCCCCAGAGAGGAGCTCAGACTCTAGAGCCTAAAGACCTAAGTTCAAATCCTAGCTGGTCACTTAGCAGCTCTGGGACCTGGGTAAGTTGCTTAAACTCTCTGGCCTCAGTTTGCTCATCAGTAAAGAGGAGCTAACAGTAATATCCACCCCTTGGAGGTAAGGTCAGGACTTAATGAGACGATAGATATAAAATGTTTGAAATATCAGTGCCACGTCCTTAGCTCATCCATGTGTCCCAAATGGCAGTATATCCTTCTTTTTGTTGTTAAGTTGCTCAGTCATATCTGACTCTTTGCGAACTTGTGGACTGTAGCTTGCCAGGCTCCTCTGTCCATGGGATTTCCCAGACAAGAAAACTAGAGTGGTTGCCATTAGTTTCTCCAGGGGATCTTTCCCAGCCAGGGGTTAAACCCATGTCTCCTGCTTGGTAGGTAGATTCTTTACCATTGAGCCACCTGGGAAGCCAGAGATTAGCACATAGCAAAACTCAAAAATTAGGGCCTTTATATTTGATTGAACAGATAAGACTTGTGATTAAGTCAACAGCCTTCCATCTACCATTCCCATGGACTTGGTTGGTAACTGCAGTCTGGACACCTAGATATGTTCTCAATGAGCATCTGGGTTCTGCAGGTCAGGTACTAAGGATCCAGACAAAATGTATTCCCCTGCTTTCAAGACAGTTTACTTTTTTTTTTCCCTTACTCATTATGAAAGTGAAAGTGAAAGTCACTTGGTCATGTCCAGCTCTTTGTGATCCCATGGACTACACAGTCTGGAATTCTCCAGTCCAGAGTACTGGAGTGGGTAGCCATTCCCTTCTTCAGGGGATCTTCCCGACCCAGGAATCAAACCAGGGTCTCCTGGTTTTGCAGGAGGATTCTTTACCAGCTGAGTTACCTACTCATTATACTTTTATAGAAACACAAATGCAAAATTATATAATAAAAATTCAAATCTGTATAGAATCTTGGTTAAAAACTTTGTCTTCACATACTTTCCCTGCAGCAGAGCGTAGAAAGGTATCAGGCAGAGTCTAAGTGAAGCTCCGTGGTTTAAGTGAGGGTTGCCCTCGGGGCTTGAATCCCTACTCTAACACATCACCGCTAACTGCCTTGAAGTTACACTCTTTGTACCTTGCATTCCTTATCGGTAGAACAAGGTCATAGACAGTACCTACCTCATAGGCTGTTGAGGGAATATAAATGGGTTGACTCATGTAAAGGGCTTAAAACAGTGCTGGGCACATAAGAAGGGTTAAGAAAGTATTAACTTTACTCCCTTCTTTTTATGACTGAATGATATTCCAAGGTACATACATACCACAGTTTCTCACCCATTTCTCCATCGAGGTTGTTTCCGTATCTTGGCTATTGTGAATGAAATTGCACTGAACATGGGATACTGACACATTTTCATTTGTGCTTTTTATTTTCTTTGGATAAATAGCTACAACTGGAATTACTGGATCATAAGGTCATTCTGTTTTTAATTTTTGAGGAACACATTCTGTTTTCCATAGTGGTAGCGAATTTATATTCCCACCAACAGTGCACATGGGTTCCCTCTTTCTCCCCACATTCTCACTAACACTTGTTTTGCTTGTCTTTTTATTAATATCCATTCTGACAGGTGAAATATGTGATCTCATAGTGGTTTCAATTTGCATTTCCCTGATGATTCGTGTATAATCATAAGGGATTTGATTTAGGTCATACCTGAATGGTCTAGTGGTTTTCCCTACTTTCTTCAATTTAAGTCTAAATTTGGCAATAAGGAGTTCATGATCTGAGCCACAGTCAGCTCCTGGTCTTGTTTTCGCTGACTGTATAGAGCTTCTCCATCTTTGGCTGCAAAGAATATAATCAATCTGATTTTGGTGTTGACCATCTGGTGATGTCCATGTGTAGAGTCTTCTCTTGTGTTGTTGGAAGAGGGTGTTTGTTATGACCAGTGCATTTTCTTGGCAAAACTCTATTAGTCTTTGCCCTGCTTCATTCTGTATTCCGCTGGATCATGGAAAAAGCAAGAGAGTTCCAGAAAAACATCCATTTCTGCTTTATTGACTATGCCAAAGTCTTTGACCATGTGGATCACAATAAACTGTGGAAAATTCTGAAAGAGATGGGAATACCAAACCACCTGATCTGCCTCTTGAGAAATCTGTATGCAGGTCAGGAAGCAACAGTTAGAACTGGACATGGAACAACAGACTGGTTCCAAATAGAAAAAGGAGTACGTCAAGGCTGTATATTGTCACCCTGTTTATTTAACTTATATGCAGAGTACATCATGAGAAACGCTGGACTGGAAGAAGCACAAGTTGGAATCAAGATTGCCGGGAGAAATATCAATAACCTCAGATATGCAGATGACACCACCCTTATGGCAGAAAGTGAAGAGGAACTCAAAAGCCTCTTAATGAAAGTGAAAGTGGAGAGTGAAAAAGTTGGCTTAAAGCTCAACATTCAGAAAACGAAGATCATGGCATCCGGTCCCATCACTTCATGGGAAATAGATGGGGAAACAGTGGAAACAGTGTCAGACTTTATTTTTCTGGGCTCCAAAATCACTGCAGATGGTGACTGCGGCCATGAAATTAAAAGACGCTTACTCCTTGGAAGGAAAGTTATGACCAACCTAGATAACATATTCAAAAGCAGAGACATTACTTTGCCAACAAAGGTTCATCTAGTCAAGGCTATGGTTTTTCCTGTGGTCATGTATGGATGTGAGAGTTGGACTATGAAGAAGGCTGAGCGCCTAAGAATTGATGCTTTTGAACTGTGGTGTTGGAGAAGACTCTTGAGAGTCTCTTGGACTGCAAGGAGATCCAACCAGTCCATTCTGAAGGAGATCAGCCCTGGGATTTCTTTGGAAGGAATGATGCTAAAGCTGAAAACTCCAGTACTTTGGCCATCTCATGCGAAGAGTTGACTCATTGGAAAAGACTCTGATGCTGGGAGGGATTGGGGGCAGGAGGAGAAGGGGACGACAGAGGATAAGATGGCTGGATGGCATCACTGACTCAACGGATGTGAGTCTGGGTGAACTCCGGGAGTTGGTGATGGACAGGGAGGCCTGGTGTGCTGCAGTTCATGGGGTCGCAAAGAGTCGGATACGACTGAGCGACTGAACTGAACTAATGATTAGTGAGTTGAATATCTACCTTTTCATGTACATGCTGGGCCATCTGTATGTCTTCTGTGGGAAAATATCTATTCATATCCTCTGCCCATTTTTTGATCAGGTTATTTGTATTTTGGCTATTGGGCTATACGAGTTCCTTATATATTTTGAATACTAACCCTTTATCAGACACATGATTTGCACAGGTTTCTCCCATACAGTTGATGGCTCTTATATTTTGTTGGTGGTCCCCTTTGCTGTGCAGAGGCTTTTAATTTGATACAGTCCCGATTATTTAGTTTTGTGTTTACTGCCTGCGCTATTGGTGTCATCTCCAAGACTGAACTGTCAAGACCAATGTCAAGGAGCTTTCCCCCCATCTTTCCTCTAGGACTTTTGGTTTCAGGTTCTACATTTAAATCTTCAGTTCATTTTGAATTAACTTTGGTGAATGGTGTAAGATAAGAGTACAGTTTTAGTCTTCTGCATGAGGATATTCCATTTTTCCAACACCATTTATTGAAGACTCTATCCTTTCCCATTTGGATGCTTTGGGTGTCCTTGTCAAATATTAATTGACTGTATAGGCATGGGTTTATGTCTGAGCTCTCTGTTCCAGTGGCCAATATATCTTATTTTATCCCCAAATCATACTGTTTTGATGACTATAGCTTTGTAAAATAGCCCGAAATCAGGAAACATGATGCCTCCAGCTTTGTTTTTCTTTCTCAAGATTTCCTTGGCTGTTTGAGCTTTTTTTGTGGTTTCATATGAATATTAGGTAGCTGAGAAAAGAAGAGAAGCAAAAAGGAAAGGAGTAAAGGAAAGATAAACTCATCTGAATTCAGAGTTCCAGAGAACAGCAAGGAGAGCTAAAAAAAGACTTTCTAAGTGAGCAATGCAAAGAAATAGAGGAAAGCAATAAAATGGGAAAGACTAGAGACCACTTCAAGAAAATTAGAGACACCATGGAAATATTTCCTTGCAAAGATGGGCACAATAAAGGACAGAAACATATGGATCCAAAAGAAGTATAAGATATTAATAAGAGGTGGCAAAAATACATAGAATAAATATACAAAAAAACCTTAATGACCCAGATAACCATGGATGGTCTGATCACTCACCTAGAGCCAGACATCTTGGAGTGCTAAGGCAAGTGGGCTTTAGGAAGCATCACTATGAAAAAGCTAGTGGAGGTGATGGAATTCCTGCTGAGCTATTTCAGATCCTAAAAAAATGATGCTGTGAAAGTGCTGCAATCAACATGTTAGCAAATTTGGAAAACTCAGCAGTGGCTACAGGACTGGAAAACGTCAGTTTTCATTCCAATCCCAAAGAAAGGCAATGCTAAAGAATGTTCAAACTACCATACAATTTCACATGCCAGCAAAGTAATGCTCAAAATGATCCAGGCTAGGCTTCAACAGTACATGAATCGAGAACTTTCAGATGTTCAAACTGGATTCAGAAAAGGCAGAGGAACCAGAAATCAAATTGTCAACATCCATTGAATCATAGAAAAAGTAAGAGAATTATAGAAACACATCTACTTCTATTTCATTGACTACGTAAAGCCTTTGACTGTGTGGATTGCAAAAAACTGAGAAAATTCTTAAAGAGATGTGAATACCAGACCACGTTATCTGCCTTCTGAGAAACCTGTATGCAGGTTTAGAAGCAACAGTTAGAACTGAACATGGAACAACTGACTGATTCAAAATTGGGAATGGATTATGTGAAGGCTGTATATTGTCACCCTGCTTATTTAACTTATATGCAGAGTACATCATGCAAAATTCTGGACTGGATGAAGCACATGTTAGAATCAAGACTGCCAGGAGAAATATCAGCAACCTCAGATATGCGGATGATACCACTCTAATGACAGAAAGTGAAAAGGAACTAAAGAGCCTGTTAATGAAGGTGAAAGAAGAGAGTGGAAAAGCTGGGTTAAAGCTCAACATTGAAAAAAACTAAGATCATGGCATTCAGTCCCATTACTTCAAGGCAAATAAAAAGGGAAAAAGTGGAAGACGTGACAGATTTTATTTTCTTGGGCTCCAAAATCACTGCAGACGGTGACTGCTGCCATGAAATTAAAAGACTGTTGCTCCTTGGAAGGAAAGCTATTTCAAACCTAGACAGTGAATTAAAAGGCAGAGACATTGGTTTGCCAACAAATATCCATAGTGTGGAAGCTATGGTTTTTCCAGTAGTCATGTATGGATGTGAAAGTTGGAGCATAAAGAAGGTTGTGCAACAAAGAACTGATGCTTTCAAACTGTGGTGTTGGAGAAGACTCTTGAGAGTCCCTTGGACTGCAAGGAGATCAAACCAGTTCATCCTAAAGGAAATCAACCCTGAATAGTCATTGGAATATTCCAATAGAATATATTGGAATATTCCATCAGAATATTCCAACTGATGCTGAAGCTGAAGCTCCAATACTTTCGACACCTGATGCAAAGAGTTGACACATTGTAAAAGACCCTGATGCTGGCAAAGATTGAAGGCAAAAAAAGTGGGCAACAACTGGTGAGATTGTTCGATAGAATCACTGACTCAATTAACATGAATTTGAGCAAACTCCAGGAGGTAGAGGAGGTCAGAGAAGCCTGGCATGCTACACCCATGGGGTCACAAAGAGTTGGACATAACTTAGTGACTGAAGAGCAACAACAAATACAGTATAAAAAGATGTCAATTATGACATCAAATGAGAAGGAAATGGCAACCCACTCTAGTATTCTGGCCTGAAGAGTTCCATAGACAGAGGAGCCTGGCAGGCTACAGTCCATGGGGTTGCAAAGAGTGGGACACGACTGAGAGACTATCACTCACTCATGACATCAAAGACATAAAATACAGGGGATGAATCAAAGTCTAGGCTTTCTGTATACAATCAAAACTAAACTGTTATCATCTTAAAATAGACTGTTATAACTACAATACATATTATGTAAGCTCACGGTTAAAAAGCAGAGGCATTACTTTGCCAACAAAGGTCCCTATAGCCAAAGTTGTGGTTTGCCCAGTAGTCAGGTATGGATGTGAGAACTGGACCATAAAGAAGGTTGAGCACCGAAGAATTGATGCTTTTGAACTGTGGTGCTGGAGAAGACTCTTGAGAGCCCCTAGGACTGCAAGGAGATCCAACCAGTCCATCCTAAAGGAAATCAGTCCTGAATATTCATTGAAAGGACTGATGCTGAAGCTGAAGCTCCAAAATACTTTGGCTCCCTGATCCAAAGAGCCAGTTGATTAGAAAAGACCCTAATGCTGGGAAGGATTGAGGGAAGGAGGAGAAGGGGATGACAGAGGATGAGATGGTTGGATGGCATCACCGACTCAATGAACACTGGTTTGAGCAAGCTCTGGGAGACGGTGAAGGACAGGGAAGCCTGGCATGCTGCAGTCCATGGGGCCGCAAAGAGTCGGACGTGACTGGGTGACTGAACAACAACAAGCTCACAGTAATCGCAAAGGAAAAACCTACAGTAGATACACGAATGATAAAGTGAAAAGGAATCAAAGAATACACGATGGAATGTCATCAAATCACAAAGGAAGAGAGCAAAAGGAAAAAAGGAGAGGAGTAAAGGAACTACAAAATAGTCAAAAAACAACAAGCTCCCAATACCTATGTCTCCAGTTCAGTTCAGTTCAGTTGCTCAATCATGTCCGACTCTTTGCCACCCCATGGACTGCAGCACGCCAGGCTTCCCTGTTCATTACCATCTCCTGGAGTTTGCTGAAGCTCATGTCCCCATCGATCAGTGATGCCATCCAACCATCTCATCCTCTGTCCCCTTCTCCTCCCGCCTTCAATCTTTCCCAGCATCAGGGTCTTTTCCAATGAGTCGGTTCTTCACATCAGGTGGCCAAAGTATTGGCGCTTCAGCTTCAGCATCAGTCCTTCCAATGAATATTCAGGACTGGTTTCCTAGGTCTTACTTATAAGTAATTAAAGTGTAAGTGGATTAAATTTTAAAATAAAAATTCATAGGGTGGCTGAATCAGCAAAAAACCAAGACCAATATGTGCTGCCTACCGGATACTTCCTTCAGCTTTAAGGACACACATAGGCTTAAAGTAAAGGAATAGAGGAGTTTACATGCAATTGGAAAAGAAAAGATTCATCAAAAGTAAGTAACAATTATAAACCTTTATGTACCTAACACTACAGTACCTAAATATTAAGCAAATATTTGCCGACCTGATGGCAAAAAACAGAGAGCAATGCAAAAGGAGGAGAAGACTTCAGTACTACACTTTCAACAACGGATGGATCATCCAGATGGAAAATCAATAAGGATATATTGGACTTGAGATATACTTCAGAGAAAATGGATCTAACACATAAGGCAATTCCACACATTCTTCTCAAAGCACACAAAGAAGTTCTCCAGGATAGATTAATATGTTAGGTCACTAAACAAGTCTTAACAAAGGTAAAAAGACTGAACTTTTGTAAAGTATCTTTTCTGATCACAAATGGTACGAGACTAGAAATCAATAATAGGAATAAAATTGTAAAATTCACAAATATGTGGAAATTAAACAACACACTCCTGAACAAGCAATGAGTCAAAAAAAGTATAAAAAGGTAAATTTTTTTAAATTTTAAGAAAATGCAAATGGAAATGCAGAATACCAAAACTTACAGGATGCAGTAAAACCAGTTCTAAGAGGGGAAGTTTGTAGGAATAAGTCTACATTAAGAAAAAGATGCATGTCAAATAAACAACCTACTTTTACACCTCAAGCAACTAGAAAAAGTAAAGAAACTAAGCCCAAAGTCAGCTGAGGGAAGGAAATAATATAGATCAGGGCAGAAATAAAAAGAAGAAAAACAACAGAAAAGACTGACAAAATGAGCTGATTTTTAAAGATAATAAAATTAACCAACTTTTAGCTAGACTCAGAAAAATAGAGACTCAGATAAGTAAAATCAGAAATTAAAGATGAGATGTCACAATTGATAACAGAAAAATACAAAGAATCATAAGAAACTTACATGTCATTGATTCGCAGATGATATTATATAACATAGGGAAAGTCCTAAAGACTCCATTAAAAAACTTTTGAAACTAATAAATTAATTCAGTTTTGTTTAGTTGCTAAGTCATGTCCAACTCTGTGACCCCATGGACTCCAACACACCAGGTCTCCCTGTCCTTCACTATCTCCCAGAGTTTGCTCAAACTCATGACCATGAAGCTGATGATGCCACCCAATCAGCTCATCCTCTGTTGCCCGCATCTCCTCCTGCCCTCAATCTTTCCCAGAATCAGAGTCTTTTCCAGTGAGTCAGCTCATCACAACATGTGGCCAAAGTACTGGAGCTTCAGCATCAGTCCTTCCAAGGAATAGACAGGGTTGATTTTTTTTAGGATGGACTTGTTTGATCTCCTTGCAGTCCAAGCAACCCTCAAGAATCTTTTCCAGCACCACAGTTTTAAAGTATCAATTCTTCAGCACTCAGACTTCTTTACGGTCCAACTCTCACATCCATACATGACTACTGAAAAAAATCATAACTTTGACTAGATGGACCTTTGTCAGCAACATGATGTCTCTGGTTTTGAAAATGCTGTCCAGGTTTGTCATAACTTTCCTTCCAAGCAGCAAGCAGCTTTTAATTTCATGGCCGCAGTCACCATCCACAGTGATTTTGGAGTCCAAGAAAATAAAGTCTGTCACTGTTTCCATTTTTCCCCATCTATTTGCCATGAAGTGATGGAATTTGATGCCATGATCTTCATTTTTTTAATGCTGGGTTTTAAGCCAGCTTTTTCACTCTCCTCTTTCACTTTCATCAAGAGGCTCTTTAGTTCCTCTTTGATTTCTGCCATTACGGTGGTGTCCTCTGCATATCTGAGGTTGTTGATATTTCTCTTGGCAATCCTGATCCCAGCTTGTGAATCATCTAAACCAGCATTTCACGTGACGTGCTGTGAATAAAAGTTGGATAAGCAGAGTGACGCCATATAGCCTTGATGTGCTGTTTTCTTAATTTTGAACCAGTCCGTTGCTTCATATCAGGTTCTAACTGTTGCTACTTAACCTGCAAGGAGGTAGGTAAAGTGGTCTGGTATTCCCATCTCTTTAAGAATTTTCCACAGTTTCTTGTGTTGTAACCCACACAGTCAAAGGCTTTAGTGTAGTCAGTGTGGCAGTAAAGGTGCAGAATACAAAATCAATATATAAAAATATGTTGCATGTCTATACATTAATAACAAATTATCAGAAAGAGAAACTAAGAAAGTAATTCCATTTACAATTGCACCAAAAAGAAAAAATACTCTGGAGTAAATTTAACTGAGGAGATAAAAAGTTCTGTATAGTGAAAACTGTGATATCAATTAAAAGAATCTGAAGAAGAGACAAATAAATGGAAAGATATCTGATGGTGTTGAATAAAAGTGGTGAGAATCGTCACCCCGTCTTATTCTTGATCTTGTTGTTCAGTTGCTAGGTCATGTCCGATTCTCAACTCTTTGCCACTCCATGGACTGCAGCATGTCAGGCTTCCCTGTCCTTCACCGTCTCCCAGAGCTTGCTCAAACTCATGTCCGTTGGGTGTTATGACATCCAACCATCTCATCCTCTGTCATCTCCTTCTCCTCTTGCCTTCTGTCTTTCCCAGCATCAGGGTCTTTTTTAACCTGTCGGCTCTTCACATCAGGTGGCCAAAGTATTGAAGCTTCAGCTTCAACTTTAGTCCTTTCAATGAATATTCAGGACTGATTTCCTTTAGGATTGACTGGTTTGATCTCCTTGCAGTCCAAGGGACTCTCAAGAGTCTTCTCCAGCACCACAGTTCAAAAGCATCCATTCTTCAGTGCTCAGCCTTCTTTATGGTCCAGTTTTCACATTCCTATGATTTCATTTCTGATCTTAGAGGAAATGTTTGCAGCTTTTCAACATTGAATATGATGTTAGCTGTGGGATTGTCATATTTGACTTTTATTATGTTGAGATGTGTTCCCTCTATGCCTGCTTTCTGGAGAGTTTTTATCATTAATAAACACTGAACTTTACAGAATGCTTTTTCTGCATCTATTGAGAGGATTATATAATTTTTATCCTTCAATTTGTTAATGTGGCATATCACATTGATTAATTTGTGGATATTGAAAAATCCTTGCATACCCTGGAATAAATCTCACTTGATCATGGTGTATTATCCTTTTAATGTATTGTTGGAGCCAGTTTGCTAAAATTTTGTTAAGAATTTTGCCTCTGTTTTCATCCATGATGCTGGTCTGTAGTTTTCTCTTTTGTGTGGTAACTTTGTGTAGTTTTGGTATCAGGGTAATGCTAGTCTCATAGAATGAGTTTAAAAGTGTTCCTTCCTTTGCAATTTTTGGGAATAGTTTAAAAGGATAGGTGTTAACTCTTCCCTAAATGTTTGGTAGAATTCACCTGTGAAGCTGTCTGACCGTGAACTTTTGTCTGTTGAGAGGTTTTAAATTGCTGATTAAATTTCATTACTGGTGCCAGTCTGTCCATATTTTCTACTTCTTCCTGGTTCCCTTTCTTCTAGGTTGTCCATTTTATTTGTATCCAGTTGTCCATAATAGCATTTCATGATCCTTTGTATTTCTGTGGTCTTGATTGTAACTCCACCTTTCTCATTTCTGATTTTATTAATTTGAATCCTCGTTTTTTTTCTTGATGAATCTGGCTAAAGGTTTATCAATTTTATTTATTTTTCCAAAGAACCAACTTTTAGTTTCATTGTTCTTTTCATTGTTTTCTTCGTCTCTATTTCATTTTTGCTCTTATCTTTATGATTTGTTTCCTTCTACTTACTTTGGGTTTTACTTGTTTTCCTTTCTCTAGCTCCTTTAAGTGTGATGTTAGGTTGTTTAAGACTATTCTCACTTCCTGAGATAAAAGTCTATTGCTATAAGCATCCCAACTAGAACTGCTTTTGCAACGTCCCATAGGTTTTGGATCATAGTGGTCTGGTTTTCATCCATCTATGGGCATTTTCCAATTTCCCTTTGATTTCTTCAGTGACCCATTGGTTATTTAGCAGCATATTGCTTAGCTTCCACGTGTTTGTGTTCTTTTTACAATTTTTTCTTATAGTAGATTTCTATAGATTTCTATAGTAGATTTCTCATAATACTGTGGTCAGAAAAGAGGATTAATATGATTTAAGTTTTCTTAAATTTACCAAGGCTTGTTTTGTGGCTTAGCATGTGATCTGTCCTGAAGAATGTTCCATGTGTACTTGAAAGTAATGTGCATCCTGTTGCTTTCAGATATACAAGAATATACAACGGGAAAGACAGGCTATTCAATAAGTGCTGCTGGTAAAACTGGACAGCTACATGTAAAATAATGTAATTAGAATATTCTCCAACGTCATATATAAAGATAAACTCAAAGTGGGTTAAAGACCTAAATATTAGACTGGATTCTATAAAACTTCTAGAGGAAAACGTAGGTAGAGCACTCTTTGGCATAAATTGTAGCAATTTTTTTTTATCCAGCTCCTAAAGGTAATCAAAACAAAAACAAATAAATTGGACCTAATTAGTCTAAAAAGGGTTTTCACAGCAACGGAAACAATCAACAAAATGAAAAGACAACTTCCAGAGTGGGAGGAAATATTTGCAAATAATACCACCAGAAGGGGATTGATAGCCAACATATATAAACAACTCATACAACTTAACATCAAAAGCAAACAACCCAATTAAAAATGGGCCGAAGACCTGAGTAGATAGTTTTTCAAAGAGGACATGCAGATGGCCAACAGGCGCATGAAAGGATGATCAGCACTGCTGTCATCAGGCAAATGCGAGTCAAAACCATGATGAGGTGTCACCACACACTGTCAGAATGGCTGCCATCAAAAAGAACACAAGTAACCAATGTTGTCAAGAAGGTGAAGAAACATGAACCCTTGTACACTGTTGGTGGGAATGTAAATTGGTACAGCCGTGGTGGGAAACAACACAGAGGCGTCTCAAAATCCTAAAAGTAAAACTACCATATGTCCCAGCAATCCCTCTCCTGGTGTATATAGAAAAACAACCCACTAAGTTGAAAACATGCGTGCACGCCAATGTTCACAGCAGCATTATTTACAATAGCCAAGATATGGAAGCAACTTGGGTTCATAAACAGATGAGTAGATTAAAAAGATGTGATTTACACACACACACTCACACACTGTAGAAAACAGTGCTGTGCTTAGTCGCTCAGCCATGTCCAACTTTGTGATCCATGGACAGTAGTCTGCCAGGCTCCTCTGTCCATGGGCGTTCTCCAAGCTACAGTACTGGCGTGGGTTGCCATGCCCTCCTCCAGGGGATCTTCCCAACCCAGGGGTCGAACCCAGGTCTCTCCCATTGCAGGCAGATTCTTTACCATCTGAGCCACCAGGGGAGCCCAAGAATACTGGAGTGGGTAGACTATTGCTTCTTCAGGGCATCTTCCTGACCCAGGAATCAAACTGGGGTCTCCTGCATTGGAGGCAGATTCTTTACTAGCTGAGCTACCTGGGAAGCCCTGTAGAAAACTACTCAGCCATAGGGCAAAAAATCAATATTTTGCCATTTGCAGCAACATGGATACAGTTTGAGGGCATTGTGCTCAGTGAAATAAATCAGAAAATGAAAGACAAATACTGTATGATACATTCACTGGAAAGACTGATGCTGAAGCTGAAGCTCCAATCCTTTGGCCACCTGAGGTGAAGAGCTGACTCACTGGAAAAGACCCTGATGCTGGGAAAGATTGGAGGCAGGAGAAGAAGGGGATGACAGAGGATGAGATGGTTGGATGGCATCACCAACTCAATGGATATGGGTTTGAGCAAGCTCCAGGAGATGGTAAAGGACAGGGAAGCCTGGAAGCCTGGTATCCACGGGAAACACCACCACCACCAACAGGTATTATGACAATACAGATGTTCAATATCACTAAACATTACTGAAATGCAAATCAAAACCACCGTGAGATAACATGCTCTACCTATTAGAATGGCTATTATCAAAAAGACAAGTGTTAGCTAGAATGTGGGGAAAGAGGGAACCCGTGTGTGTGCATTGTTGGTGAGACTCTAGATCGGTGCAGTCACTGTGGAAAGCACTAGGGATGTTCCTGAAAAATTAAAGACAGAATGACCACACGATCCAGCAATTTCATTCATGGATATTTATCCAAAGAAATTACAACACTAACTTGAGAAGGTTTCTTCCATCCCATGTTCATTGCAGCCTCATTCACAATAGAAAAGTTATGGAAACAACTTCGGAAGAATGGGTAAAGAAACTGTGGTTCATACGCAGAATGGAATATTACTCAACCGTGAAAAGAAGGGAATGCTGCCACATGAGACACGGATGACCCTAGCGGACATGTGAAATAAGCTGTGTAAAGAAAGACAGCTACTCTCACTTGCTGTCACTTGTACGTAGAAACTTCAAAAAGGTGGTGGTGGGGGGACTTCCCTGGTTGTCCAGTGGCTAAGACGTCATGCTCCCAGGCACGGAGCCTGGGCTCCTCCCCTGGTCAGGGAAGCCACAGCTAACGACCCCACATGCCACACCTAAGACCCGGCACAGCCAAATAAATAAATCTTAAAAAGGTTACCTTTGGAACTGATTTTTTTTCCTTTCTCTTGCTTCAGATGTTCATCAAGTACATAAGGGTTAGCAACCTTCTTTTTTGCAATATTGAATAATAGGGCACGGCATATGACTGCACTGTGAAAAGCAAAACGAGCATGCTTTAAGCAACTTTTTTTATTGGTAAATTATATTGTATAATTAAAGAACAGAAAGCAAGGTACTGTGATGGAGAACATTGTAGTACTCTTATTTCTTTGCAGAAACCAAAGCAGTGATTTACATTTATATTTTTACCATCACAACTAGAAAGTATAGTGTAACTGTAATGAAAGAAATTAACCTAAAAAAAAATGTTACGCCCATAGAAACTGAGAGTAGAACAGCAGTTGCCAGGACCCTGCAAGTGAAGAGGTTGAGTAAAGGTACAAATTTCCAGTTTTAACATAAGTTATGGGGATCTGATGCACAGCGTGGTGACTGTAAGTAAGCGTTAGCTGCTTGGTCATGTCTGACTCTTTGCGACCCCATGGGCTGTAGCCCGCCAGACTCCTTTGTCCATGGGAGTCTCCAGGCAAGAATATTGAGTAGGTTGCCACACCCTCTTGCAGAGGATCCTTCCGATCCAAAGATTGAACCTGGGTCTCCAGCATCTCCATCATCCAGAATTTGGTAAAGGCAGATTCTTTACCGCCTGAGCAGTAGCTATAGTTAACCGTAATGTTCTGTACGCTTGCAAGCTGCTAAGAGAGTAGGTGTTCTGCACTCTCATCACACAGGAAAAAGGTAACTCTGTCAGATGATGGATGTATTAATTAACTTGATTATGGTAATTATTTCATAATGTACAGGTACACCAAAACCATCACACTGTACACTTTAAATGTATAGCCTTGTCAGTTACACCTCAATAGAGCTGGGGGGAAGAAAAAAAAAATCCTAACCTAATAACAAACGCTTAGAATGACACTGCAGCTAAGTGTGCTCTGACAGTTACCAATACCTGGTTGAGCTTGACTTTGCTCTTTACTGGGGAAGAAGGAGGAGCCCTGCCCCCCAAGAAGCTGGCCTGGTGCTCCCAGCCAGGGGGTTGGGGTGGGGAGGTGTTCTCCTCCTGGACATAAACCATCCCACAGATGCCAAGCTCAGGCAAGGCCCCTGGAGAGGTGGTGGGGGGAGACAAAGCGAGGCCACTTCACGACTCTGTCTCAGCACAGAGAGAAGCAAGGCCTCTCAGCCGCCCGCAGAATACCAAGCAGCCCCTCTCTTGGCTTCAGTGAGGGCCAGCTGCTTCTTTCCCAGTTGCAGCTTCGTCTTCACTCTCGTCTGCAGAAAAGTTTCATTGACATGACCAATCATAGAAACTTGCGCTCTGAGACAGAATCCAGTCCATCTAGAGAGATCTGCCTCCTTAGACACACTCCCTAGTCTCCCACCCAAGCCCACATCAGGTCACACTGAGACGCCCCCAGGCTCCCTAAGGTACATGTGATACCCCTGACTTGTTAAGCTCGGGTGGGATCCCCGATGGCCTCTGACCCAGGGCACTGGCAGGCCAGTTGTGTGGCTCCGGACTCACCTGGAAGTTAGAGGACCAAAGAGGGACCCTCAGTGATTGGAGGCTCTGCATCCTGGGCAGACGCCCCGCCCACCGGGGAGATGGTCGCGGAGGCATCTTGGCCACGTTGTATTCTGCGATCTGGAAACACCTTCCCGGGGACCTCCAGGGTTTGGGGATGCTGGCAGCGGAGCAGGGAGTCCCCAGAGATATTTGGGACCTGCGGGCAAGTGGGTGGGCTCCGTGGCTCGTGAGGACAGCTGTCCATCCCAGGGCACTCTATGCCAAGCTGCCCCTGTCCTTCCATGGTTCAGACCCCTGGACCCGGAGGTCAGCATCTTGAAACCTCGCTTCTCCTTTCTACTGGTCCAGGCTCACAACTGCCCGTGTCCTCCTGCAGGCTTCCGGGAGTGGGGGGTTTTGCTAGTGGCTTAGGAAGGAGGAAGGGTTTGCTGGGAAGAGGATCTGTGGGGCAGCATGGGTGACAAAGAGGGGGACCAGCGGAGAGGAAGAGGAGGCCCCTCTGCAAAAGCTGAGCTGGGGGGGGGGGGTGTGGTCTCTCTGTGGGAAGCACCTGCCCCTCCTGCTTCTGACTGTGTGTTCTAGAAAGTGTGAGAGGAATCCAGCAGCTCAGAGTAGGGGTCCAAACTGGGCCCTGCGGACTTCGGCGATCACGGGGCCCAGGGGGGCAGATTGGCACTAACGTGCCTGCAAAGTAGAGATTCCCACTGTTTGCAGTTTTTCATTTTACCGCCTGGAGACTGAAGGCTCAGAAAGGCCTGAGCCTACCCAGGGTCACGCAGCAGATTCTCGGAGGAGCCTGGGCCGGGTCATCCAGGGGCGTCCTACAGGTATGGGAGCCTCTCACCCTCACCGCAACCTCCAGGGCCCGCCGCCCCCAGACCTGGGCTTATCCCTGGTGGGGACACACCAGAGGACCCCAGGCTGGGTTCTACCTTTCCCATAGCTGAGCAGGGGCAGCCCGCAGCGCTGCTGTCTTCAGGATAAACCCAGCACCACAGCGGGGGTCCTAAGCCGGAGATGCCAAAGGCGCAATTGATCTCCCCCCTCCCCCAAGCAGTTCTTGTCGGCTTGCTGCCCACGTTTCCACAAGTCCCCAAGCCTGGGGGAGGCCCCTAATTGTGAGTGACAGTGGCACACGGTTCCCCAGGGGCGGCCCCCCATCTGGGGCAAGGTCAAGATCTCTTGGAAGCCCCTCACTGCCCACCGCCCTCTCTCGCGCGCCCCCATCCTGCCCGGTTCTGCGTCCCGACCCCATCTCCCCCCGCCCCGCCCCACCCTCCATCCTGCGCCCCACAGGAGATCCACCCCTCAGCTCCCCGCCCCACCCCGCACCCCCCGCGCCGGGCAGGATGGAGCCGTGCAGCCGCCCACACCGTCACCGAGCCTCGCCGTCCCCCCCACCCCAGGGCCCCGGCCCCGCAGCGCCCCACTCGCCGCCCCCGCTCCCGCCCCCGCCGGTCCTGACGCCAGGAGCCGGGCGGTGCGTCAGCCGGTGACTCACACCTAGCGCGCTTCATTTATTCAATAGCTCTGGGCCTGAAAAACACCGGCTAAATTGCATCCCATTTTCCCCAGGCCCATTAGCAACCAGCAGCCTCATTCCCCGTAATTCCGCTGAACCACCCTGGGCAGGCAGGGAGGGGTCTTTGTTCCGCTGCCGCCCCCGCCGCCTGGAGAAAAGCACAGACTTTGCGAAGCCGGGTACAATGGTCTGCCTGAGTCACTGGCCAGAGGGTGGGACACCCGGGGCCCCAGACCTCCCCCCTCCAGCGCCCCCACCCCTGCCCACTCAGCCCTGTTCTGGCCTTTTCTCTGCCTTTCATGGCTTTACCTCCGGGTGTGCCCACCACATCCCCTCAAAGTCCACCTCCCTGGGTCCCCAAGTTGGGTTTTTCCCGGGGGTTCCCACCGGCCGCCAGGGGTCCAGGGTGTCTGTTGAAACAGTCACAGCCAGCACCTTCGTTTCTGGAGGGTTTGCCATCGCATCAGGGGCTCTGCCTGGCTCCCCTGCACCAGCTCCACCACCGTTGCCTCCCCAGGGGACCCTGACTTGGAGTAGCACCCCCTCTTCCTCCTGCTGGTTCCAGACTCTCAGGCAGATGGGTTCTCAAGCCGAAGCTGACATTCTTCCAGCTGAAAATGGGAGGTGTGGTATTAGAAACTGCCGGACAGGAGGCAGGGGCTTTCCTGGAAATAAAAGATGGAAACGGACTTGTAATCAGGCAACTTCCTGGGCCCTTGGTGGGGGGCAACCTGGGGCCTTGGGCTCCTCCCACTGTGCTGAGGGGATTGACCCCGTGGCCACTTCTCCTGAACACTGAGAGTGCATCCCCAGTCCTACTAACTGCCCCAGGCCTCTTGGGGTCTCACACTTTTTGTCTCCAGGCCTTGCACATGTTCCAGACTGCTGGTCCTCTGTCCAAAGCATGGGATGTTCCCAAACCGCTGGTTCCGTGGAAACTACATGCATGAAAAATGAGCATACACTGATGGCTGTTGTCCTGTTACAGGTTACAAAGCTCCAGGTGGCCAGGAAAGGCCACCGAGGCCCCAGGGAGACTCCTTTTGCGGCAAACACAGGCATGTAGAGGCCCAGGCATGGAAGGTTAGGAGGGAACCATACGGCCAACACGTTCCAAGCTGGGAGAGCTCCCCAGGACCCGCTCTGCTGTGCACACACCCACGGCTGCTGGGGCTTGAGGGGCACCGTTGGAGTGAGCCGCCATGGCAGAGGGGTCTGCACCATCTCTGTACCCCAAGCCAGGGAAAAGGAAGCCTTAGTAGAGCCCAGACCCGTGGTCCCGTCTCCCTCCTTGTGTGTATGGAGCAGCCACTAGCCCCTTCCTTCTGGACCGGCCTCAGGAAAATATCAGCACCAGGAGGAGGATGTCAAATGGAAGATGACAATAGACAAACAACAGCCCCACTGACCCAGCCAGGACTCGGCAGGAAGGGGCCCTCAGCCCCCGCACACTGGGAACCCCGGCACTGGCAGTCGCTCGTGGCCCTTCTGAGGGCTCCGTTTGCATCTTCCTCTTCTGTGGGGGAGAGGCTGTGCACAGTGGCCATGCCCCAAGCTCAAGGTGATCTGTTCCATGTACCCAGCATCCCCCGTATCTGCACCAGGCGTGGGGTGGAGGGGTAGGGAAGCAGAGGAGGCTGGCAGAGAGACCTTGGGGTGAGGGAGCACCAGCTATCCATGTGACGCTGCTCCAGGCGTGGTGTCGGGTCTCCTTCCAAAAGACCCAGGTCGTTCAGTAAGGAAATGAAAGCTCAGAGGGTTTGAGTGGCTTCCCTAAGGTCACACAGCACAGAGCTGAGCTGATGGCTTGGGTGCTGGAGGGTGTGATGCTTGCAACGTCAATGCCCCTTTCGTTCCTCTCCTAGTGTTCAGGATTGAAGGGTTAGAACCCAGACGGGGAGTGAAGCACCTTTAAGCCATCAACCCCCTGCCCTCCCCACGCCCAGCTCCTGTCCCTGTCCTGGGGGCTGGAAATGTAATTGTATTCTGGAAAACAAGCTTTCTTCCTGTAACAAAACTTAATTGTTTTCTTGGGTAGGAGTCACCCCAGCCCAGCTTCATCAGCTGTTCGGCCAAAGGAGGGGCGTGTCTGCTGAGTGGTCCTCGAAGAGAGAACTTGCCCCCTGTGACCCTGGGAAGCAAATGAACGTGGCCATTAGGGGAACTGGGTGTGAGTGGAAGTGACTGCCAGCCTCGGAGAAGAGAGGGCTTATCACCTGGAGGCCAGAGTGGGGTCAGCTTCGTTAGCAACCAGCAGGGATGAGAGTCCTGTGACTCAGAGGCATCAGGGAGACCCACGGGCAGCTGCACAGGGGGTCAGTTCCTTTAGTCTCAGAAAGGACTAGTGAGGAGCCATACTTAGAGAGGACCGGGTCCACTCTGACCCCAGAGCTTGCTTCTAGCCCAGCTCCTCATCCAAAATGCTCACTTTCCGCTAACGCCCATCACTCATCCCTATCTCTGGCAGCAGACATTTCTGCTTCCTGACTCCCTTGGCCTCTTTGCACCCTGTCCAGATTTCCTGACCTTGGCAGGCGCACAGAAAGCCCCCTCTTCCTCAAGCACATATCTGGGAGTGTGTGCACGTGCACACGGCGGGGTCTGCAATCCTTCACTCACGTCCACACACATTCCTCAGCCCTCTGACAGTCCGCGGTGGGGGTTGCGGGCTGAAGGACAGAGTGCCGTGTCACAAGGCGCCTTGCTGAGGTTTAGGGCCGCCAGATCAGGGGTTCCCACTGTACCCAGGACCAGCCCAGCCTGAGTCACAGCACTGACTGTTGGGAAGCATTGCCTGAACCTATCTGTCTTGTCCTCTGACCCCAAGCTCTTTTATATAAGGTTCATATGAGGGTTCCCAAGCCCAGGGGCTCTCCATTCCATCACTGATTCTCTGGCTTCTCCCCAAGGCCAAGCCATGTGCTGAGTTCTAGTCATGTCCCCCAGCATCTAACTCTATGCCCCTGGCTTGAATTCCATCTCTGGTCCCTCTTGTCCAAGCCTCCAGCCACCCCTCCCCAACTCCAGGCTCTACGGTCCAGAAGCCAGGACAGGAGGGTCCCTGGAGGGAGTCAGGTCTGAAGGCTGCTGAGAAGTTGACCTCCGTGGGAATCAAATTATGACCTCTCAGTTCAAGGGCCCAAGATGTCAGGGATCTTGGCGAGGGGATAAATAGTGGAGGACACCACCATCTGACCCACAAAAGTAAAGGGAGGAGCCTTAGGTACCTCAAGGGGTCTCAGAAACAGTGCACAGAGAATCATCTCACAGCTAATATTCATCCACTTGCTCGGATTAATTCATCTAATCCTTGCAACAGCTCCATTTGACAGATAAGAAGACTGAGGCCCACAGAGATGAAGTAGCACCACGGTGTTAAACTGGGATAAGAACTCAGGCAGTTGGGGTGCAGAGCCTGGGACCTAGGGCTCTTGCCACACTGCCTTGAGGAAATGGCTGTGCTCTGCATGCCAGGGAACCAGCAGAGCCGCTCTGAGGCCCCAGCATCCCCGAGAGGACCAGAGTCCCATGAAGGGCTGCAGAAAGGGATGAGGAGAGGCCCAGCCCCCAAGCCACAGGGGCTGGACCCAGACCACAGGCCCTCTCCCCATCCTTTGCCAGGACCAAAGCTTCATGAGCAGTGATGCTCAGCTTCCAGCTGTTCCCTCTAGGGAGCTGCAATTCCCCTAGGTAACTTCTAGAAATTTCCATGGACAGTTCTGGCTTGATGGTGCATTGGGAAAAAAAGAGCAAAGGGACAGAGAGCAGAGGCAGGGGAGCCTGGAGCAGAAGCAGGGAGGAGGTGAGGCATCCCAGGGAGGGGTGGGTGGTGAGCCCTGCCCTGTCCCACCTCCTGCCAGTGCTGAGGCTGGGCTTCCCTGGGTGATGGAGGGGTAGAAATTATGGCTGTGTAGTTTGGTGGCAAAGGGGATGGTAACCCTAGAGCTTGCTGAGCTGGTCATGTGGGGTGATGGCACAGGAAGGGACTCTTGGGACTTTGATGTCACAGTCTGATTCAATTATACCCATTTTACAGATGAGAAGACCGAGGCCCAGTACAGGCAAGTGACTTCCCAGTGCTAACTTGGAGCCAGGATCCTGACAAGCTCTGCATCCAGATTTGTGCCGTTTGTTTGCCCGGACCTCCTCCATGGGTTTGGATGTGGCACCCAGCTCTTGCCTGGTGCACAGTAGGTAAGGGTGGTGGCGGTGTCACTCTTGGAATGGTGGGCCAGCCCCAGGGCAGTCATGATGAGGAAGGCAGGGCGGGCTGGGGCCATAGGAGGCCGAATACCCACCCCAAGCTTTTCCCCAGGAAGCCAGTCCCTCAGCACATCTGTCTGGGAACCCTCAGCACCCTTGTGACCTGCTGCTGCATACCTGGATGTGTTTCTGAACATAATGGGCCCTGTTGCTCATGGTTCTGTTTGCAGGTGACCTCTGGAGCTGGGGGACGGATGGGGAGTGCCCAGAACTGGGTGCTGTGGCCAGTAGTAACAGGGTCCTGGACCATCAGGAGCAGGTGGTCTCCAGGTCCGGGTGAGTCAGGCTTGCTGTGACTTCAGGATCCCTGGGGACCCTAACCAGCCATGGCTCAGCATGAGGGAGCCCCCCACTCTAATGAGAACCTGATCCAGTCAGCACTTAGTATATACTCAAAACCTGTTTCCCTCTCACCCCATCAGCAGGATGGGTGCCCATTTTGCAGATGAGGAAACTGAGGCTCAGTGACAATAAGTGACAAAGGCTGGATTTGAGCCTAAGTCCTCATCTGAGGCCCACACCCACCAGACCCCACTCTACCGGGTTTTCCGTTTGAAAGAACAGCACCCTACAGCATCCCCTGGGCGTCCCCGGTGGCTCAGTTGGTAAAAGAAACCACCTGCAATGCAGGAGATCACCTCCAGCACAAGACACACAGATTCGATCCCTGGGCTGGAAAGATCCCCTGGAGAAGGAAGTGGCAACCCACTCCAGTATTCTTGCCTGGAGGATTCCATGGACAGAGGAACCTGGTAGGCTACAGTCCAAGGAGTCGGACACGACTTTAGCGACTAAACCACAGCATCCCTTGCCAGGTGTATACACCCAGTTCCCCTTGAGAAGGCAACTTATACCTGTTTCCCAAAGTCACAGTCACTTTCAAGAGTGGAAATATTTTTCCAAAGGTAGAGTTTGCCCCCATCAAGGGACTCTAGAGAAGCAGAAGATTCCCAGGGGAAGGGGCTGGAGGTTTGAGGGTCTACCACAGCCGGGGTAGACCCTCAAACCTCCAGCCCCTTCCCCTGGGAATCTTCTGTTTCTCTAGACCAAAGGTCTTCTGCTTCTCTTAGACCAAAGGTCTAAGCTGGGCGGTGGGTGGTGGGGGGGGGGGGGTCATTGACACTAGTCAGAGCAACCTCTCTGGACCTCAGTTTCGCCTCTGTCAGATGAGGGGCTGTCCATCTGGAGGTCTATGGTGGGGGCTACAGAATGGGGGGCTGGAGACAGGGCCCTCCACCCAAAGCCTTGGCAAGAGGGTGGCTGCCTGCCTCTCCTTTGCTGCAGAGCTGGGGAAAAAACCAAGCTGCCCCCCTCGCCTCCATGGTCCCCCCAGCCCAGACCGAGGTGGTGGGCAGAGCGCAGGCGAGAGGCTCTGGAGAAAACAGCATGAGTCACCTGCCGGCCGGAGCGTGTCCTTCCCGGCTGAGAACCGGCAGTGGCAGGTTTCATAGGTAATTATGTAATTTATGAGGCTCCCGCTCGCGGCTGCTTCTGAGTCAGCCCGGCTGTGTCGTGACCAGGCGGAGGCTGGCAGAGCGAGGCGTGGGCACCAGCTGTGCCCCTGGGCCCTGGCCTCTCTGCTCGCGGGGGCTGGCAGCGGGGCCTGGGCGAGGCGGTGGGGTGGGGGCGCGGGCGCTGTCTCAGACCTGCAGCTTGTCCTTCTGTGGCCTGGTTCATGTCAGGACGTGAGCTCGCACGCATGCAGTGGGCTGCAGGAAGATGCTCTGTTCAGGGTGGGGATGGGGATGGCTGTAGGGAAAAAGCCCTACCAGAGGCAGAGGGTCTTTCTTTTGAAACCCTCCACTTAACAAATGCTGTCTTGGAATATATAGACACACACATGTGCATTTAGATTTTGATAACATGTATTTATTATTTAAATGGTCTGTATTTGAAGAGTATCTGAAGAGGAAGAGCAGGAATTCTTATATCCTTCTAGCCAGCATTTTCACCTTCCAGAAGCCCCACTATCTGGTGGGACACGGCATGGTTACTGGCCTTGAGTTTGTCTCCCCTGAGTCCACAGGGTCCTCCCCAGGGTCCATGTGAAGGCCTGTCCATCTGCAGCAGGACTGGCCCCCTGGAGATCAGTCTGGGTCCTTCAAATGGTGGTGGGGCGGGGGGTGCAGGGGCCTCCCCCAGCTTCCTGGGTGTGGCAGGCAGGTTGCTGTGCATCGATCTGCTGGGGCATGGGTGCCCTCCGCCTGGTTCATCAGCGGGGACCATGGCGCAGCCCTGTGAAGCAAGAGGCAGAGGAAAGGGCTGAGACTCCAAGATGGGGTCAGAGAAAGCAGGTGGGACCCAGCACCCCCACCACCAGCCCAGTGTCGTCCCGGGGTCCCGGACAGGGCCCAGGACTCCCAGATCACTGGGCCCAGCTGGTACAGGGATCTGCCCCCTGCCCCACTCCTGACTCTGTTTCCCTTCCTGGGCACCCACCGCCCTGGGCAGAAAGCAGAGGGAGACACCGGGCACAAGGGCCCTGGGGGTGTCAGACCAGCCTCCCCTTCCTTCTTTCCATCGCTTCTTCTCCCAACCAGGCCCCCTCCCCACTTAAGCCCTTCTTCGATTTTTCCTGGCTGAAACCTGCCACAGACACCACCACACCCGTAAAGAGATAAATAAATAAAAGAAAAACAACGTCAACTGTGAAAGGCAGTCCAAAGCTGAATGTTTTCCGGCCTGAGTTAATTACACTTTAAATTGGCATGTTTACTGATGGGGGATTTCAAGTTAGCAGAGACACCCCCTCCCCAACTGTTTGTACAGTAAAACTCCGCAGGCTGGCGGGCTCCCCCAGGCCTTGGCAGGCCCTGCCGCTCCCCTGCCAACGAGAGAGCATAACAGAAACATCTACTATTTTTGAGTGTTAGAGAAAACGAAGATATCGCAGATGGTGGAAAGCAGTCTCCTGGCCGCTTTTCCTACACCCTGGACTCTGCTGCACCTTCTCGGTAGCGTCCTGCCCCGGGGAGACCCGGGACCCCGGGCTGGGGGCTTGGGGCACCCAAGTCAGCGCTCAGCCTGATCAGGGCCCCACACGCTAACTGCAGCCCTGCCCTGGGGGGCTTCCCTCCCTTTTCCACAGCCAGAGGGCGCAGGGTTGGCCTCTCCTTGGAGCAAGGCTGCGTGAACCAGGGCAGGGTGTTCCGGGGAGGACTTAGGAGGCTCCATTCCATTCAGTCACTCAACAAACACTGTTTGAAGCCCAGAGGAGCTACTCTGGGTAAGGTGGTCCTGACCCTCCTAACAGTGTGGGCTCCCTGAACCCTGTGTGTCCTGGGTAGACCCCACCTCTGTTCCAGGCCCCAATGGAAGTCCACTGGTGCTTCTGATGGGCACTTACCAGACCCAAAGAATGCCTCCAGGGTCGGGTTAGGCTCCTCAGCTCACAGTCAGACTTCTCTAGGCAGAAGTTCTCCTTGTGGCCAGCTCTGGCTCCGCCCTTGGCTCTTGCTTGGGGTCTACCCAAGGCTCGGCCCGTGGGATGTCTACACACCAGGCACCTGTCGGGTGCCAGGTCCAGAGTGCCTGCAAAGGGCAGACATGGCCAAGAGCATGATATGGTGCCTCCCCCGGGGCTGAGTTCCCAACCAGGCACAGGGGCCCCACCAGGACCACACCAGACACAGCCCCTGCTCCCATAGAGCTTGCAGGCTTTGCAAGGAGATACCTGCTGATCAAAGACTCAGAAGACTGATATCTGACTGCAGATTGACATTTTCTATGGATCAGGCTTGGCGGATCTGGGAGGGCTTCCTGTAGGAAGTGGCATTGGAACAGGGCCCAGGGGACTCATACTGGGCTAAATGAAAACAATACTGCAGCACTAAGGGCATGAGGTGGGCACTGAGATGCCTGCCTACTCCCCCAGCCCAGCCTGCACTTCCTCAGGGTCCTTTCCCACCCCAGCCTGGCACTCATTCTGTCAGGTGGGGGGCAGCTTGGCTGTGCACTCGTGGGCTCCTCTCCATTGCCGCCAGGATAATGTGAAAATGATGAACGAGGTTCCATCACACCCTTGCTTCTTGGCCCTTGAGCCTGTCCCTACTGTGACAAATGGCCCCTCAGCCTCTGCAGCGTCTTTTCAGAGGCCTCGACTACAGAGCCTTGGTGGCACTCGGTGGAGATTTATGTCCATCTTCCCTAGATTCTTTTCAGTTTCTCTGCTTCTTTATTCCCTCAAAGAGCATGCTTTTATTTATCCATTCCACAAACGTCCTCCCCGCACCTCCTGTGTGCTTCCTCCTGGTAATAAAGACCTGATTCAACACACTCCCTGGTTGACTACCTACTTTGCACTGTTGTCTGAGGCCAGCTTCAGTCCAGCTATTCACTGACCACTGACTATGAGCTGAGCTGACACTGCAGAGTGAGGGCCCCGGCTTCTAGAAGCTCTGTGGCAAGGCAGCAATGTCACACACCCCCCCCCCCACACAACCCCTTGAGAACCAAGGTACTGAGTCCCACCTGGGATTCCCTCTCATAGCCTTGGGGTGCTGGGTCACCCCCTGTCATCCCCCTGTCAATAAGAGGGAAACAGCTTATTTGCCAGAGATGGGTCTTGATCCCATAGTCTGAGACCACCCTCGGGAAAAATAGCCACGACAAAGCACTTTGTCCCCTTGGACTGCAGTTTTCTTATCTGTATGAGGATGTGAGTGGAGGGACAGAAGAGAAGGGGAATAAACTCAGGGGTCCCACTCAGCCCTGGGACTTGGGGCTGCGGGGCTTTGCATCCTCAAAGGCCCATGAGGACTGAGACCTCTGTGGGTCCCCAGGGCTGCACCAGGCGCTGACCCTGGTGACTCGGGGTGCAAGTGAGGGTTGGGGAGAGCACAGACGGGGGAGCCGAGCCCGCCCGGCAGAGCCCCACAGCTGGTCTGAGTGCTCATTCTGACTAGATCTGTACTCACGTAGGGGCAAACAGAGCCATCAAATGCGCTCGAAGCTGCTCCACATGGGCCCTGGGTATTCAGATCCCCACCGTGCCCTGGTGTCCCCAAGGGGCGAGTGGCCCACCCTCTGGGCCAGAGGCGGTAGGGACTACACCCAACTGCAAACACCCCATTCCGAGAGGAACGGCACTAAATGCAGTTACCACGTGGGTGCAGGGACAACCATGAAAAGCACGGCCAGCTGAATGTTGGGGAAAGTGAGCCTACGTCATCGCGCAAAGAGCATTTGCGGCCGCGGGGGCCCGTGCCCACTCAGGCACCAGAAAGCGGTGAGCGGCCCTGAGTCTGGACCCACAGCTGGTTCACTGACACAGTGCCTGGGCGGTGGCCCCAAGGCACTGATGCTCTGGCTCCGAGGCCCACTGTGCCTTTCCTGCTGGCCTCTGTGTGGACATTTTCATTTGGTTTGTCAGATGAAAACAGGCCCTTTGTTTATTTTCTCGTCTCCTCAAACAATAGATAAACCAGTAATTTGGCTTTTAATGAAATTCTGCACCGAGCAGCGCAGGGTCACCCGTCTTCGGGTCTAGAGTGATGTGGGACGCCGCACGCTGCCCAGTGCCTGGTACCCTGGGCTGACACTTTGTCTCATGCATAATTCGCGAGTGGTGGCAATGTACCCAACGCTTCTCTGCGCGGCGGCCTGGGCGATGAGGGGGCTCAGGCGGCTGTGCTCATTACTGCTGTGTTGCGGTGTGGAGATGGTTACATTGGAGCTATTAAATAAAGGCTAATGTTGCCTCCCATCCACCTACATACATTTAATGTATTCCAAAGATGTGTGGATGCGTTAACAACAATTTTCATCTCCAAATGTCCCCATTCTCTCAGTTCCATGCATAAAATATTAGCCCCAACACTACACTCCAGCCTGTTGCAGATGTAGTTCCCATAACACCTGGCTCTGGGTGCTGGAGAGTTGGCTAGAAAGTGGGGAGGGGGCTCAATTGGGGTGTGTGGGGTTGTACTGGGGCTTATCACTCCTTTTGGGGCCCTGGGGGCACTAGAAAGTGGAAAGAAGGGCCCAGACCCAACAGCAAACCCCTGACTCTCAAATGACATCCTGCAAGGGGCAGAAAAACATGGAAAATCAAACAGCTTTTAACAAATGTGAAGAAATTCTAAAAACCGATTACTATATTCCTATGCTTATCACCACATCTTTTGAGTGCCTTGGCACTTTCCTAGAGATTCACTTGATAAGGTCCCAGCCCTCAGGGAGTCGGTTAGTCAATCAACACTCACTCACCTTTTCTCTACTCTGGTCCTGGCCTGGATCCTAGGACTGGGGGCACAGCAGGGAACATGACAGAAAAAAACTCCTGCCCTGAGAAATTTTACAATCTAAGGGGGAGAGAGAAAGAAAATATTAACATCCATTTAGTTTAATTTCATGTAATTTCAGATAAGCTAGGAAGACAGTGTTAACAGGATGATGAAAGAGGTGGCTAGGAAGAGGTAGGGGCCAGACTGGGTGATCAGAGACAGCTTTGCCAACAAGAGACATTTCATCACCTCTGGAATCCCAAACCCCTGCTCTAGAAAGGGGGCAACAATTGGTGCGGGAACGGGGAAGCAAGAAACTCTGCTGAGGGTCCCCAAAAAGGAGCATGAAGAGCATGCTTAGGACTCAACTTGATCAGAAAGATGGATGGACCTAAAAGGGGGATAAACCATAAAGTGTGGCAGGCAGGGGAGGTGGGCCAGTCTGGGGGCTCTGAGACACTAGTTACTGTTTTGGAGCCCAGCATGAGGGCAGGGGGTGGCCAAAGAGGGGCTCTGGGCAGGACAGAGAGAGCCAGACTGCACTCTGGAAGGTTCTCCCTGGCAAAAGAAGGAGAAGGGAGCCTGGAAGGACACCCATGTGGGGGGGGTCTGTGTAGTGGTCCAGGCCAGAAAGGGTGGTCCCTCTGACAGGGTTGTGCCTGGGGGCCTGGAGAGGGAGCATGAGGACCTCATGAGAAGGAGGAGTGTCTGTAGAACTTAGAGTCCTGACGCTCCACTGGCGTGGTCATTGATGCTCTTCCTGGAGCTGGGGCAACCCCTCTGTGCCATGGGCCAGAAGAGGAACCAATGGGGGGGAAAGCATGCCCAGAGAGGAAATGTCAGAGGTTAAGGATGTTGCTTCATGGGGGTGGGAATGATGCCCATGTCAGAAGGGGCTTCCGGTAGCTCAGGAGGCAAATAACAAATACCAAACAGCCCGAGGTTATCCTTTGGAGGTGCTCCCCTTTCCAGGGGCCCTGGACCCTTCCCACGCCCTGGGTGATCCTGCCTTGCGGGGTCTGGGCAGGGTGGGGTGGGGGTGGGGGTAACAACTTGAAGGAAGAATCAGCAGGTAAACCCAGCCCAGCACCCTGGCAGTGCGGCAGTCAGGGACCGCGGAAGCTGGGCGGGGGGTCCGCTCCGCGCTGCTCTCAGGAACCCTCCAGAATGGATGCAGCTGGAAAATGAACAAGCCGGTGGCTTGTCCTACATCAAGTCCCCAGGTCAACCTGTATGGAGACTTCGGAATCAGCACCGGAGGTGTCCAAGGTAGGATTCGATATCGGAAAGAGGTTGACTGTATAATATTCATCGCTTAGAAAAGTGAACACCTCACAGGCAACCTATTTCAGGTACCACTGAACAGGGTTGACTGCAGAGGCTGCTTCCCCAGACGTCCCCGCCCCGACTTCACAGCCCCGCCCACAACCCCGCCCTGACCTCGAAATCCCGCCTACAACCCCGCCCCAGCGCCCCCAACAACCTTACCCAAGGCCCCGCCCACAGATGAGTCAGCACGTGCTTGGGCCTCGAGGACACCAGACACTGGTGAGCGTGCGGGAGGCATGCAAGGCGGGATTTGATACCGAAGAGAGGCCGACCGTGTATTGTGCGTCATGAAGAATGCGAACGGGCCACGGGCAACCTCTCCTCAAGCATCAAGTGGAGCAGCACGCATGGCAGGCAGACAGGCCGGCCCTGGGGCTCTCCTCCAAGGGGGTCGTCCCTCTGCGTCTCAGGGCTTTGGGATACGAGGGGAAGCGGCCAGGACACATGCTCAGGCGCAGGCCATACACAGGGTCCGCCCCAGGCGGGAGGCCTTGCAGAGTGACGGGTGCGGGCCAGTTGGGGGGGGGGGCCCTGCAGGGACCCCCCTGTGATTCAGTGGCATTGGGCGTGGACAAGAGACTGAATCCGAGCCGTTCATCACACACCAAGCAAATGCTTCATTATCAGCCTCCCCGGGCAAGCCCCGCCTCCTCCTAAAGTCAGCCTGCCCTCCAGGAAACTCTTGCAGGATGAATATGGAGCCCATGCATTCACATACCCTGGATGGGGCGGGCTTCAGGCCTGGCCCTGCGCACGAGGGGTGGGTGGTACTGAAAACAGGCCATCTGTGTTATATTCGTCATTAATAAAGCGAACTCATCACAGACAACCTCTCCTCAAGTACCCAAAGTGGCGCCTACTGCACAGACTGCAGGTGTGTACCAAGGATGCTGGCCTCCCAGGAGCCGTCCTGAGGGTGGATCAGATGCCACAGGTGAGAGGAGGCAGGGAAAGGACACGGCCAGGCACCGCCCCCCTCCCCTCAAGAACGTGGCCTCCATCTGGGCACCCCGCCCGGGCAGTGACATGGGAAGCCCCCACCCCATTCTCACCCCAACATGGGCTTCGTCAACAAGCGTTCCTCCAAGGTGAGATTTGATACTGAGAAAAGATCAACCATGTATTATTCGAAGTCAATAAAGCGAATATAACACGGTCGATCTCCCTTCAGGTACCAGGAGAGATGCTGAGCTGAGGAGCCAGTGACTTGCCCTGGCCCGTGGGCCCTGCAGGCTGCAGTGGGTACGGACAGCTAGTGGACCAGGTGAAGTACATTAGAAACAATTACTTTCCAACTGGTCGACCATCCGTCCTGTACCCCAGAGTGGTTGCCGGTACTGACGTTCTTCCCCGAGGTGCCTCCCAGATGGCCTCTCTGATGGATTTTGATACCGAAAAGGGGTTCACCGAGCAACATTCGTCGTCCAGATGCAAAGTTGCTCGGGTAACCTCTCCCCGCGTACCATGGAGAGGCTCGGACGCGTGGACTAAGTCGGATGCTTCAAGGTGGCTGAGTTTCCAGACGACCCTCCCCACTCCGGGGCAGCTTGAATGCTGCGGACATCACCCTCAGCAGGAACCCTCCCAAGTCTAAGGCCAACCCTCCCAATGCATCCCTGGAAGGTAAGCGAGAGACCCAGGTGGGATCTTATCCTGCAGAGAGGTGCCCACGCTTGGGCACAGTGCCCTGGGGGCTGCCCACAAGCATCCATGGATATCTGAGAATGCTTCTTTCCCCCAGCCATCCCACCCTTGGGCAGTCTGCAGGTGGAGCGGACCTTGACCAGAGTTAACAGAGACAAAACCCTGTGGGGCCAACTCTCCAGCCCCAGAACCCAGAGAGGGTGACTCCGGGCGCCCACCCCCAACCCCCGGCACAGGGGCTCCCCTTGGAAGACGTTGCTTTGGAAGGAGCTCAGTGAGGTGCTGTGCGTGTGCCTGACCCTGACACCCACAGCTGCACTCTCCGAGCTCCCACCAACACTGCCTCTGGCCCACGCGGGGGGTGGGGGTGGGGTGCCACCCCAGCATCCTTCAGTGGGTGATTTAAAATGGAGAAACCAGTTGACCCTTTGATTAGCCTCATACACAAATCAAGTGAAACACCAAAGACAAAGGGGAGAAAGAGAGAGAACGGAAACAAGCAGATGAACCACAGATGACTGCTCTTCAAAACAAAGCAACTGTCATCAGAACTGCAGACTTTCCCAGAGTTGAATATGCTCGGAATCCGCCCCCCAGTCATGGGCTGGCCCCTGAGGGTTGGGGAGCAGACGACATATGCCACAAGCAGAGGCCGGATTCTGTGCCCACCACCCATTTTTTGAACTTTGGAGTGGGACCGACAGCAGAATCCTTTCCCTGACGTTGGCACAATTTCAGAAAACCCTGTGGGTCTTGCTACGGTTGGAGCAAGAGGCCAGCCACACAAGGTCTGTCCTAAAGAGAGAAAACATATTACGGGCAGGTGCCCTTCAGGAGTCACGGATACTGACCTGCACTTCTGAGACTTTCCCAGGGCTGGCACCACCTCCCGGAAGGGCTCATGGGGACCGTCTGGACATTGATGGCTAGCGGGCCAGATGACATACATCAACAGTACCTCCGGGGCATGTCCTGGGGCCGCACCCCTGCACCTACCCGGGAGAGGGCTCCGGCTGCTGGCCACCTCCTATGGGTAGCATAGCTTCTGCAAATACTCCGAGCTGGGGATTGTTCTGGAAAGAGACCCACCATGCCGTGTTGATCATCTGGGAGGCCTGCCCGCAAAGGACAATCTTTTCTTTCACGTCCCAGGCAGTGGTTTTGACCCCAGAAGCATCAACTCCAGAACCACCTCCCAAATAAGGCTCAGCCTTTGTGACCATGTGGCATTCAGCACCAATGCAGAGCATGTCTGTGGGGCCAGCACGGAGCCCTGAAAGGTGGCCACACCGGGACCCTAGGAAGCACCGCACCCGGGGATGTCACAGCCCTCCTCTGTGTTCAGCAGTACTGGTACAGTGGTCCTGAAGGACCAGACCCCACTGACCAAGGAACTTCTCACTTCTAGACTCAGCCTGTCACTCAGAGCCCCACAAGGGGATGGAAGGAGAGCACAAGGGTGACCAGGTGAGATGTGTCCCCATGATGGCACCTACTCTGGGGACAACATGCACCCACTTTACCAGCATGTCACCCCCAAGTCAGCACGTCACTCTGGAAAGCTTTCTGGGCAGATGTGAGAAAGAAAGAAAGGTGCATAAAGGATGCTGAGATCTGACCCCGTCTTCCTACTGACCCCATTGATTCCCATCCAAATACATGTGAATTTAACCATCTTAATGAGAATTATACCAACATTGATTTCCATAAAAACTTGTTTTTCAGACTGAATTCCATTAAACTAATCCAATTCCCAGTTTAGCTTTCCTGGCTTCGCTGTTGAACTGTTTTCATTTCTTTTATTTCCCTTGTTACATTCTCCAAATCATTTTCATTAGGATCAATTCTTTTCCATTTAAAAATTTGAATGAAGATTTGATTTCCTCAACTTGCTTCTGTCGACGTCAAATCTCACCATCTAGCATGGCTGCCACTATCAATTCATCATGTGGCCGCTGTGTCTGCAGGGTTCTGTTTCCCCAGGTTAAATGCGGTAGCTGACACGCGGTCAGGAAAATTGGATTCTGCCAATTTGTAGTCTGTTGAACACGTTCTGCTTTGCTGTGTGCTATTTTGGCTGTTTTTAATTTTATTTTGTGTTGATTACTTTTATTACTCGTTTAATGCAGATGAGATGAAACATTGATAGCCTCTATTAATTTCATAACCCAGGAGAAAATTGAGAACAGTGGTGAGGAGATGGAAAGAGAGAGAGGAAGAAACAGAGGATGGGGAGCTATGGCCTCTAAAATTTCCTGGGGCAAACTTGTGCCTAGTCACAAGATCAGAGTACCTGCAGAGAGGCAGAAGGTCTTTGGGGTCAGCGGTAAGATATAAAGGAGATCACAGAGGGTCCGAGGTAAGAACTGAAGTGGATTCAGCACTGACACCCTCCTTCGGGGCCCTGAGTGACCCACATCACCACTGTCTGTTCTTGATCAAGGGAGAGGTGTAGACCCTGAGCTTGCCACTGGGTCCCAGAAGCCATGCCAAGCAGGATTTGATACTCAAACAAAAGTTGCCTTTGTGTGATTCAACATAAATAAAGCGAATTCACCAAGGGCAACCTCTGCTCAAGGATCAAACGTCAGCAGGGCCAGAGCACCAAGATACCTCTTCAGAAGAGGCAGCACTGTCTCCAGGGTCTAGCTGTGCATGTCCACCCGGGTGGGCATCTAGCGGGGTACTGATCCCAACTATTCTATCTCTGGAGGCTGGCCCTACATCCAGGGGACCCTTTGCATGTGATCGAAACATACTTGTTTTTGCTTTCTTCCCATATGGGAGGGTATCACGCACCAGCTCTAATGGCACTGTGGGGAGGGATGGGCCCCCGAGCTGGCTTAGGCCAGGCCTGAGTGGTGGATGAGGTCACGAGCTCACAGGTCACGAGTTTGGCCCAGGCTTGGGGCAGCATGTGGTCCCTTACCCTGGAGAGGCGCAGACAGCAAGGTCCTACCAAGGCCAGCATCTCCTCCAAGGGGTCCCTGAGCTGCAACTGAACAGAGAAGGGAGCAGCTGTTTAACATTCTCTGTAAGTGTTGTGACCAAGGCAGGGTGTGTCTAGCGCCAAGCTCGCAGGATCCTGACCTAAAGACCAGCGACTTTCCTTCAAGGTGGGCAGGACTGCAAGGGGAAGGAGGCCTTGTCACCAGGGAGACACGGACTCACCACTGTCCTCTTTCACTCTTCTGCGCAGGAGGCCTCCAGGAGGGCATTTCGTGGAGAAAATATGTCACCTGCCATTGACTCACTCACCCAACACCGCCTTCACTGAGTGCAGCTGGGGACACAGCAGTAGGTAAGCAAAGACTCTGCCTCCAGGAAGCACAGTCTAGTGGGTGAGGGGACAAGAAAGGAAGATCTAAGGTGTAATAACAATATCATAATGTCGGTGATCGTCACAAGAACCAGTGCTTTTTCAGCTTGACTATGTGCCAGACACCGTCTACACCCTTTGCACATGATTGAGTTTTTTACCTACCCTGTGAGTGGGCATTAACCCCATCTTACAGATGAATAAACTGAGGCACAGAGCGGTGACACATCAGGTAACCTCAAGATCACGTAGCTAGCAAACATAAGGTATTAATAAATGTGTTACTGACTCTTATCTTGCGCGAGGAATACATGAATCAAGCCATGGAAACGTATCTTCAGATTCCGTTGATTCTCCCTGTGGAGGAAACCCATCCAACCCCCACAAACACACCACCATCTCCCCATTGCTGGGTTTGATTCCCAGAGGTCACCCTGAGGATAAAGATACGTTAGGGGTAGTAACACATTGCATAAATAAAGTATGCGCCTTCTACTCATTCAGCCTCTTGGGATAATGCAGAAGGCCCTTTCCCTACAAGGTGCGTCATATCCAAGGTGACCTCATACCTAAAAAGAGGTTTATCAAAGATGTTTTATTCACCAGTGAGTCTTCAAGGAAGGCAGGACAACCAAGGTCTCACCTAGAAAGTCAGCACCATTCCTGGGAATTCTGGGCAAAGTGGCATGGGCCACATATCAAGCACTCATCATGGTTAAATGGTTGGCTTCCTTACCCTGGAGAGGCATTTGCTGAAACTTCCCCTTGTGATGTCTTCCCATGAAGAATTTAGTACTGAAAGGAGATTGGCCATGTAATACTCATCATAAATAAAATGAACACACCATGGACAACCTCCATTCGAGTACCCGACTTGGATGCTGGCTTCCGGCGTGTCCTGGACATCGGGCCTGAGGACGGATGGGATACCAACAGTGAAGATGCTGGCAACACACTGTCAAGGAAACAGGCGTGGACCCTCCTGCCCCTTCCTTGGAATTAGCACCCTTTCTGGGGAGCCATTCAGGAAGGACACACTGCAACCGAGAGGAGCAAAGCATCATGTTGCACACAAAGAGAGCCGCATGGGGATGACTTCCTGTCGGACAGGAAGTGGATCTGCAGTGGAAGTACTGCTTCCTTGGGGAAGTCGGCATTGTGGACCAGCAGTACCCCAGAGGTGGATGACACACGGGAGTGAGCAAACACGGGTGACCCACACGTGGGGCGACACGCACACATTCAGCTCAACCATCCATCCAGGTGTGCGGACATCGACTCTAGTTGCCGGCTGCTTTAGGGCCAGATTTGATACCTAAAAAAAGGTCAACCATGTATGATTCGTCAAAGAATAAAGCGAATGCACCATGGAAGACCTCTCTTCAAGTACCACCAAGCATCTCTGGTAAGAAAAGCCCACTTCTTGCTTCATGTTGGCACCACTTCCAGGCATCTTCCTGTGGATAGTCTCACACATGCACACGATGAGGACCAGGAGACCGCATGCGCTGCCATCCAGCTGTGATCAACAGTCCCTGCACTTACCATGGAGAGGCGCTGACTCCAAGGTCCTGCGCCCTGAAGTGCGGGGGCTCGGCCCCCAGGAAGCTCTCCCAGGCGCGATTTGGTACTAAAAAATAGGTGAACCGTGTATGATTCGTCACAAGTAAAGCGAAGGCTACACGGATAACCTATCTTCAAGTTCCGCAGATTAGCACTAACCAGGTGCCAGGGTCTCATCTTCAAAGCTGGCCTCCTCCAGAAAGTCCTAAGGACAGAGGGAATACTGAGTGTTAACAAACTGGTAGAAAGGGTCATGAGTGAAACATACCCCCGAGTTCATTCAACCGTCCCATCCTAGACCCTGAAGTAGCCCAGACATCAACACCTTTGCCTGTTTGACAGGATATCTAAGAAGCACTTTCAAGGGTATTGCATGGTGGAGAGACCAAGGGATAAGAGTTCATTTTTTATCATAGCACAGAACACAGCCTCATTTCACATTTGCATCCAGGCTGACAGCAGTGGTCCTTTTCTCACTTACACCTCGTGTCCAGGAAGCCCTCCAAAGCTGGAGTTCATTCCAAAGAAGCTGAGTTTGCAATACTGCTCATAAAGAAACCAACACCATGGAACACAAACTTTATTATATACCAAGGTGTATGGCACTGACCTCAGAGTTGTGACCTCATCTCTAAAGGTGGGTTACTTCCAAGAAGTCTCCCTAAGGATAAAATGCATACTTAGGGTTACTAGACCAGCAGGAATATGATGAAAAAAATCCTCCACTGTTAAAATAAATTCACATACCTAGCAAATGGTACTGACTCCATGTACATCCCAGAAGGTGGCGCTACAATGAGGCATCCTGCCAAGGTGGAAGAGGATACTGAGAAGGGGGAATCTGGGTGTAATTCATGTTAAACAGATACCTCCACACACAAAAAGAAATGATGGATAAAATGAAATCAAGGCCAAAATCAACTGAGAAATGCACAGCTGTAAAGAATAAAAGGGAAACCTGCTGTCAATGAAGAGAGAAATCTGGACCAAGGGATCTAAAGGATGCTGCACTAGAGGCTTAGCGGGTCTTTAGTCTTAATGTCCAAACGGGAACAGGCCATGCGACATAGGGATGGAAAGAGGTGGAGGGCTGGGATGGGAAAGAGAGTCAGAAAATGCTCTCCTGGCCTAGAGAGATGACAAGAGAGTTTATTTCCAGGCAAGTTGTGGGTAGAATGTGCTCCCCTGTGAGAAGCCAAGCTCCTGGGCCAAGATGTGGCGAGGATTTGTACCAGATATAAGGTATGGGACTCCTGAGGCCAACAAATGAGTCCTGACTGTTGGAAGCCTGATGCCACACAAACCCAAATGCAGAACCACAGTGTTGTCAAGGGAACAACAAACCACACAGACATTAATCCCCCTGATGAGAACCTCACAGAAAAGAGTTACAGAACCCGTGAAGCAAAGTAGTATTCTGAGTCAACCAACTCACCAAAGACTAGCACTTACACCCTTAAACCTGAGAGAAATGAACTGTAAGTATTGTCAAAATGTCTAAGTGTAAAAAGAACTGAAAAGCATAGAAGAGTATGAAAAAAACAAGCAGATGAGTACAAGTGTAACAGTCATGGTTAGACATTCTCAGAGATGAAGACCTCACAGAAGACAGTGACCCAAAGCCTTTCTAACAAAGTGTATGAAGGTCCACAGGATGTGTATCTAGCTAAGCAAGAGGTGTGTAGAGAATTCATAGTTTAAGAATTCATAGTTTAAAAGCTATTATGATACTAAGTGCAGAAGACAGTGGAGCAGCATCTACAAAGTTCTGAGGGGAAAAAAAGTAGACTAGGAATGTTATGCCTAGCTAAGTTGTCCCTTGTGGATATAAACAAGAGGCAGGTATCCCCAGACGTGCAAGGACTGAGCAGTGTTAATGAGCCATTCTTGATGAAACAGTTATTCTGATATGAATTAAAATTAAAAGCAATTATTCTGAGATAGGAATTAAAACTTAGGAAGAAAGGTTTAGTTTAAGGGGGGAAAAACACTAATTGTCAGCAATGAATCCATTTAAATATAGAACAATGATTTAACATCTATAAGAATTGTGATTATAGAACACAATGCAAATATTTATAATGAGAAAATTATATTGTACAGTATAGCTTTAAAAAAAGCAGGAGGTAGAGCTGATTTCCTTATCTTTCAGAACCTCGAGTGAAATTAAAACAGTTAAAAAATATGTAATGATCCCAACTATTTCATGTTTTACACAATGATTTTTCT
Organism: Bos javanicus; assembly: GCF_032452875.1. Classification (NCBI taxonomy): domain Eukaryota; kingdom Metazoa; phylum Chordata; class Mammalia; order Artiodactyla; family Bovidae; genus Bos; species Bos javanicus. The sequence goes on along the minus strand of NC_083888.1, from coordinate 65,210,857 downwards.
TAATCTTATAGGGATCTTTTAGGAATTAGTACTTCTTTCAGAAGAGCAAGAAATATTTATTAATTCTTCTAATTTTCTTAAGCATATTCTTTGTGTTAAAATGGTGGTTGACGTTTTTAACAAAAAACTTTAGTAAAACTACAGTTAACATTTTAACAAAAATTACATATTGGTAAAATATTTGTGTCTCACTTTGTCTATCTTTCTATTTGGATATATGCTCGGGCAAGTATTTAGAAATTTCTAAAGCCCTGATGGTTACTTCTGGGTTGCAGAGATTGGATATTATCTCCCTTTTTTACTTATATTTTCCCACACTGCTTGAATTTTTACTGTTAAGTATGTGTCATTTTTATGTCCAATTCTTTGCAACCCTTTTTTATATGTATGGTAACAATGTAAAATAATTAGTCATTCTTAAATGAAAAACAAGAAATTGAAACTAGCACTGCCCTCTGCCCTCAAATTTGGTAGGACTTCCAGGTCAACAGATACGATGATTTGTCCCTTCTTAGCCCAGAAAATATACTAATACTGGTTCCCCCGCCGTGACTTTGCCAGCATGGCTCAGAGGTCCTCCACTCCAGGACAAGATATAATACTAAAACAGAAGGGAACTATCCACTGGGTTTTGGTTTGTTTTTCTTTTAGAAAAGCCAGAATCCCCAGAAGCATCATGGACATCCCTATTGCCCCAATCACTTGGGTCTTAAACCTAAATCACATGGTCATCCATGGATTGACTGAATGATAGGGATGCTGGCGGCACCTGTCTGGTAGTTCCAGGGCCAACTGCATGTTCAGGTATACTGGCGTGGAACCCACATGAGTGTGTCTTCCCTGGAGTCCCCATGAACTCTGAGTAGATGCCCGGTGCAATGTGATACCGAAAAGAGATCGACCACGTATTGGGCATCATTAAATAATGCAAACTCACCACGGACAACCTCCCTCCAAGTACCGTGAGGCAGTGCTGCTGGTGGCGTTCCCGCATCCACACGGCCCGGGCAGCCTGGGGGTGGCCACTAGGGTGGACAGGATCCTGAGGGTGAGGATGAGCGGACCAGCTGGGTCAGTCCCAGGTCAAATCCATGCCCCTGCTTCACCAACCCAGGATTCCAGTGGACAGCAATGCCACTTCCCGCACTTGGGTGGCCATGCAAGCAACACGCAGCAGTGCAAAGAGGGCAGCCGCACGCGAGACATCGCCAGGGAAGCCAAGAGCTCTCGAAAGACCACGCGTTTGCAAGGACAGGGAAACCACTGCCTCCTTGGTAAACCTGGCCTCACCCTAGAGGAGGTCCCTGGAGGGTGTGAGGCTACAGAGGATTAGGAAACCAGGGGCCACACAGTCTCCTGGTCTCACCTCTATTCTGAGAGCTGACTCATGAAAGATGCTTCTAGGCGCCCCTTCTAGGTTAGCCATGTGTATTGTAATATATATATATATATAATATTTTAAATTATGGCATTCCTGCAGCCTCGCTTGCTTGTCCTAAAGTTGACAGCACCCCAGGAAGTTGCCTCAGGGTGAGCAGGGGTTAGCGTCAGTAAAGCAGGCATCCTCAGGAAAGCACACGTGGGCTCAGCCATCCAGGCACCTACCTTGGAAGCAGCACTGGCCTGGGAAGCCCTCCGAGGCAGAATTTGACACTAAAAGAGAGGAGAGCCGTGTATGACTCGCTTTGATGAATCGAATTCATCACGGCCAGCCTCTCTTCAAGTACCATAAGTGAACACTTGTGAGAAATCCATTGCCTGTCCTGCCAAGGTAGCTGCCTGTAAGGAAGTGGTGGAACAATCTTGGGTAGTGGGCCGAGTGACATGCGAGCACGTTCATTGCATGCTCACCCGAGACGCACTTACCCTAAGCAGGGGTGACTCCCGCTCGTCCTCCTGGACCAGGAGGGCTGCCGTCTCACTGCCGTCGTCACGTCAGCCCATCATGGTAGCCCCTCGAATCCTGTGACGGTTGCACCGTGGCTACTTCCCCACGTGAGCATCACCTCTGTGGACCCTTCTGTGGAGAGATGGGAGGCCAGGAGTTAGAGGATCAGGTACAAGATCTAATCAATAAGTATGTATTCAGGGAACAGTCACACACCCCCAACAGAAGCTGGCCACTGGCTTCTGGTCCCTCAGTGGAAAGCAATGCGTTGTCCCAGGAGCACTTCAAGGAGGCTGTGGCAGTGACACGGATGCCACCACCACGACTTATCACTTTTAAGTCCATGTGCCCTCCCTGCCATGGTTGTCCAAATCCACAGAGCAGCCGCCAGCGCACGTCCACCGCTGTCCCCAAAGTCGGCAGGACCTCCTCCGCGTCTCCCAGGCAGGTGGGGCTGGTGCTGAGGGTTGGTGACTAGGTGGCCCAGAGGGTGAACCAAGTGCTGGCCGCTCTGGTCAACCAGTCACACACCCTGAGTGGCGCTGACACCAGGGTCTCCTCGGGAAGATGGCCTGGGGCCCAGGAAGCCGCTCCTCGACGTCGCGTGAGGTGACACTGGTGAGAAAACCACAGCTGTTTCCCCAGAGGTGCAGCGGCCCTTGGGAAGGCCTCCTGCAGGAGGACACCCAGGCGAGGGGCCCAGAGGACTTACAGCTTGGACAAGCCCACGGCCCCGGCCAGCCGGCCAGCCAGTCGCGTCTTCCACGAAGAGCACGGAGTCTTCTCTTCCGGAGTGGCCGTCCCATCCGGGGTGGGCATCCTTAGAGGTAGTATTTGGTACTGAAAAAAGTGTTGTCCGTGAATGATTCGTCATAAGTAAAGCGAATCCACCACGAACAACTTCTCTTCAAGTACCACAGAAAGGCAGAGGCAAGACAGAGCAGGGGCCCCTTCCACTCCTCCGAGGGGCGCCGCCTCCGACCGCGGTCCTGCGGGCAGACGGGACACGGAGCGTTAGTGAGGTGGACGACGCGCATCCCGAAAACACACTGGGGTGCCGGCGGCTGGCCACTTACCTCCCCGGAGCGGGGCTGATGCCCTGCCTGCCCCATCCCTGGAGCGGTGATGGCATTCCGGAGTCTTCGGGGGCAGGGCTCAGAAACGAGGAGAGAGGGGCTTCGCAGTGCCAGCTTGTCCCAGCTCAGGACCCTCCGTGTGGGTGTGGACCCTGGGCTTTCAGAATAGGGACCTTGGACATCTCAGCACAGCACACTTGGTTCTCTATCAAGCAATTGAAGCACCAGCCAAGCTCCTTCATGGGACTTGTGGGGTCTACCAGATGAGGGGAGTTCCAGAAGAGCCACCATGGGGGGCTCCTGGAGAGTCTGCCCAGCCCTGGGCCCTGAGGTCCCCTCAGAAGACCCCGGGATACCCCAACTCCCTTCCCACCCCGCCATCCCACTGCTTGTCTCATCCCGATGAACCACCCAGGAACACAATTCCCAGAAAGCTGGCATCAGAGGTCACCACCTTCCCCCCAACAACCTGAGGCCAGCAGGACTGGGTTCAGTTTCCCAGACTGACCACCCAGTGCCCACACCCCACAGCCCTTCCACATTTGGGACCGCGACTCATCACCAGGTCCTCACTTCTCCGGAGGGATTCACTGTCCACCACCGAGGGCTATCTGCACCCCGCCACCTCCTACACTGGAGGCTCGCAGTAGACAGATGGCCTCCCGGCTCAGCCTCACCTCCAGACCATTCTTCTCCTCTTTTCCTTTTAAAATCTCAGCTCACAGCATTTGCTTCAGACTTCACTGCCCACTACCTGGATCACAGCCACCCAGGTCCTCCTTCTGGTTCACCATCCTCCCCCCGGAACACCTCCCGACCTCCTTCCTGGCAATGCCCACCCAGTGATGCTGTCCCCAGCTCTCTAGCATTGGCCTGGAGGCTGCCTCACCTCCAGTTACCTCTGCCAACATCCCACCTGACCCTCAAGCCCCATGGTCACTGCCTCCGCTTGGATCTTGGCAATACTGGTAATGATAACTTCTCCCAAAGCTCCTGGGAACCCGCTGACTCACTCCAGAGCCCCAATTCAGCAGTGGTCACATCTGTAGACCCTCGGGTTCATCCCCTGCCCCCACTTTGTCACTCCTGACCCTGGCTGGGCTCATCCAACCCATCCCTGGGTCTGCTGGCTCCACCTGTGGGACCTCCTATGTTCTTCATGTGGAGACTCCCGTTCTCTCCCTAGCTTCCATCAGCAACTCAGATCAATACAATAGCCATCCATGTGGGCTCTCTATCAGCACCCTTGTGGTCAGAGTGACCATTTCAATGCAGACCACACCTCCCTCCCCACTCAGAATCCACCCATAGTTTCCAGCACACTCAGAATAAAGTCTGGAGGTGCCCGAGCCTCAGGGGCTGCCTTTTTCACCCACAGGCCAGGCCAGCCCCATCTTCCTTCTGCTGTTCCTCAAAGATGCTGGAGAGCTTTCATGTGCCACAAGCTTCTCCCGAAAATCTGACTCCCAAACCTACTTCATTTCCATTTCCCCTCCCCAGAGAGACTTTCCCAGACCCTGTATTTAACATAAATGTCTATTCTATCTGTGCCTCTTCCTCACAGCTTAGCCTGCTTTCCTTTCCTTCATAACTCTACAGTGGATAGAATGATATCGCTTGGCTTCGATCATCCATCTCTCCCACCAGATTGTCAAGTTCACGGGAATAAGGACTTTATCGTGCTCACTGCTCTACCCTCAGCTGAGCGGACCCAACTAAGGTCTAGAATCATCTAGAAGATAGTATGCTTGCTCAGGATTTGTGGAATGACGTTCCTCATTGATTGATCAACTGATGGAAAATTCATTGGCAAAGTGGTTACAGTCATTTCAAGAGAATCTGACAATGCAGAGAAAGAGCCCTGTTGAAAAAGTATCACAGTCCAAGCAGACATCCCTTCCGCAAAGCAATTATCCAAAGGGCTGAGTCTTATGGGAAAGGAAGCCAAGTGCGACCCACCAGAGACAAAAATGAGACTCTGCTCAACTCACTCTCCATGTGTACAGGAAAGATGCCGTGCCAGCACGTCTTCCTGAGGTTGGCACTGCTTCCAGAACGCCTTCCTGGGCAAGAGTGGACCATCACAAAGTCTTTCCTGGAGCAAATACCATAAGGATGACCAGTTAGGTTTTCAGACGGTATCACCCCACATCGTCATAGAGCATGGTCTCCAGGAATTCATTTTATAAAAGGTCTGGTTCTCTTGGGAGAAGACAGTGGCACCCCACTCCAGTACTCTTGCCTGGGAAATCTCATGGATGGAGGAGCCTGGTGGGCTGCAGTCCATGGGGTCGCTAAGAGTTGGACACGACTGAGCAACTTCACTTTCACTTTTGACTTTCATGCACTGGAGAAGGAAATGGCAACCCTCTCCAGTGTTCTTGCCTAGAGAATCCCAGGGACGGGAGCCTGGTGGGCTGCCGTCTCTGGGGTCACACAGGGTCGGACACGACTGACGCAACTTAGCAGCAGCAGCAGCTGGTTCTCTTGGGACAGGTGGCAGGTGTTCTGTGTGAACGAGATTCTCGGGTCAATCTTTCAGATGGGTTCGGAATCAATGACAACATCCCTTCCAGAAATCACAGCCCTACTAGGCAGCCACCTCCTGCCTAGGTTAGATTCCAGTCTCGGGGCCAACAGGTGACAAGCATCTTAAAGGATGCGCCTGCACTGTGATCCACCAGCCACGTACATACCTCGGGTGGGCACGAAAACCAAGACCTCCTCCTGGAAGGTGGGATGCTGTCGGGGAAGCCCTCCAGAGCAGTATTTGATACTGAAAAACTGGATGTCCCTGTATGATTCGTCATAAATACAGCGAACACAGCAGGGATAACCACTCTTCAAGTACCAAAGGCTAACGCTGATGAAGCGCCTGCAGCTAATCCTCCTAAGGACGAATTGGGGACTGGGGGTTAGGAGGATTGGGTATGGCCCTTTGTAAATAAAGCCAATCCTGCATTCCTGTCCCCTGGGAAGGGGTGGAAGCCAGCAGCTCTTCATAGGAAGCGTTCCAGGCAAGATCAATACTGAGGAACAAACCTTCCCTTAGTGACTTAGCATAAAGAGAGGAGAAGCAAGGAGAAGGTCTTTTCAAGGGACATGTGCTAGCATGGAGGAGAAAGCAGCGCCTCTTCTTCAAGTCTGTCCTGAGAAGTGACTGGATAGGGAGGGACTGTGGATCAGTTGACATACATCATTGACAAAATGTATGTTCTCTGATCAACCATCCACTCCCCTATCACGGACCACGCCCTGCCCTCAGGTTGGAGTCCTGGTGGAGCACCTCTCCAGGTGGGAGCTCATCCTGCAAAACAGCAGCTCGGATGTGATCAGCCACACAGGCTGTGATGACATGACTATGAACCCCGCCGATGCTCAGCCCTGGGGGCTAAGCATTTAAGACCTCAGTGGGGGGTCTGATCACATCTGATCGGATGTGATCAGCCACATAGGCTGTGATGACATGACCGTGAACCCCGCCGATGCTCAGCCCTGGGGGCTAAGCGTTTAAGACCTCAAAGCTGGGGGACGGGGTCGGGGGGCTTCATTCTAACAAAGGCCCAGGGTTTGAGACGGGCCATTCTTTCAAGAGTCATGGGAGGTACTTCCTTCCTGAAGGTGGAATCAGGTCCAGGCAGGGTGTAACCAGGCTCTACATTTATGACCGAGCAAGCACTGAAGAGGGACCCTGCCATGGACCGCACCTGATCAGGTGTGGCGGAGTAGAAGCTCCCCCCCTCTGCCTCCTCCTGTACCCAGACTAAGATGCCAATGGTCAGGGGTCACATTAGTTCTCCCTAGACTCAGGATTGGTACCAAGAGCCATAACCTTTCGCTGGATCAGAAGTGGCCTCCAGGAACTCATCCTGGACAGAGTAGGGATAACCAGAGCTGAAGGAATGGCCAGCCATAAAGACCACACTCCCAGACCGAACTCTCTCTTCGAGGGAGATGGAGTGGACCTGAGTCCCGAAAAGGCCTGGCCCCCCCAAATCCCCTGTGGACGATTGTGTTCTGAGGGCCCAGGGGTCCTCACAGGCCACCTGCGGACCCAGTGAAGGGGCCACCATATATCCCTGCCTGAAGGTGGAGCCCCACAACTCAGTCTTCCGTGGTACCAGAACCTCCACCACAGACGACAGATGAGTGCCCAACAGACCCCGCGCTGACACTGATGACAGCGTTGGCGTCTGTGTCCCAAGCTTGTGTCGCTCCTGGGCGTCACTGAGGGTGGAAGGCATTCTCGGGTTCATGGATGGGGGCCGTGTCCATCCTCCGGGCACACCCTGGGGGGCAGCTCTGCAGTCACGTACCTGAGGGGTGGACAGCCCTCTTACTGGGAAGCTGGGGTCACCAGTGGGTGCTGGACTGAAGCTGTGAAGGACTCCACCAGGCTGGCCAGGAAAGCCGCAGAGACCGGAGCACAGGGCTTCTCGGGAGCCCCCAGAGGTCCACATGGTCAGGACTCTGGAGGCGGCGGATCACGGGGGCCCCCATCCTCCACCAAATGAGGGGTCCGGGTCAGCCTCCCATCCCCATAAGCAGGGGGGATCCAGTCTCAGAGAGAGCACTGCGTGCAGGCTGCAGAGGTGGAGAGATGTCGGCCGGGCTGTCCTCCTCCGGAGGGAAGGGGCTGCAGCCCCACCAGCCTCTTCGTGAGCCAAGCAGTAGGACGGGAACTCTGCAGGCTCTGCCAGCAGCGCCTCGGGGAAATCTGCCTGGACAGGAAGTGGACCTGGAGGGTCAGCGCGGCGAGCAGAGGTGGGCCTGCCTTTCACACACCTGGGGAGACAGATGCGACCATGTGTGTCTGGGGAGCCAGCCTGGGTGGGACCTGACCCTTGAAAACAGATGGCCCTCAGAGGAGTCTTCGTGAAGGGAGTGACCTCTCCTGGAAAGTCCCAGGGGAGCAGAAGGCACACAGTCTCCACAGGGGATGGTGTAGCCTCCAGGAAGCTGCCCTGCAAAGGGCCAGTCTGGTCTGGACTGGGGCAAGCTCTCGCTGTGGGCGAAGCTCAGCCGTCAGGCCCCCACCGACCGGCCCTGCAGGAACAAGGACTCAGGGGCACTGTCTCAGCCCCTCACCCCCAGGCAGGCTGGACTGAAAGCTGGGGCGACCTTGTCCAAATCAGAGAAACACACCAAGTGCACTGCAAACCACTGCAAAGCGAGCCTGGGCCCCTCCCCCAGCCAGCCTCCCTTCCAGGAAGCATGCCTTCCGCATCGCAGCTCGCCCCGGGGTCACGGCTCACACCAGGCACACGCTCTCACGTCTCCTGTGCGGGCAGCCCTCGAGGCAGAGTCTGATATTCAAAGAGAGGTTAACCATGTATTATTCATGATGAGCCAAGCGAACATAACACGGATAACCTCTCCTCAAATATCCCTGAACAGTTCTGAAATGAAAACCATGGCCTCTTCCCCATTGTTGGTTGTCTCTGGCTCCGGAAGGTTCTTCTTAGGAAGACCTGAATCCAAGGCTCAGAGAGCTGGGAACTCAGATCCTGTAAAGAAAGCCCACATGTGGGCATCAATCATGTGTCCCCCATACCTGGGTCCCAGGGCTTGCACTTGGCCTCGATACCAGAGTCCAAACCCCAGAGCTGGAACCATGCTCAGAGACACTCCCAAAGCACGTTCGGTCCTAAAAACAGCAACAATGGCAACAAACACAGCGACAATGAAGGCCCTTCAGGGACTCCTGAGACGGAATTTGATGCCAAGAGAAACAATGACAACAAACACAATGACAATGAAAGCCCTTCAGGGATTCCTGAGACGGAATTTGATGCCAAGAGAAACCCAAGGAACGTGTGTGACAGGTGATGCGAAGCCGTCGTGATAATACCTTTTCAGATAAAACGAAGCATATCACGGGTCCCCAAGATAGGGGGTCCCCAAAAGATGGCCTCGGCCCCAGGAATGCTGCAACGGATGACTGCAGAATTTCACAGTCCCAGTCATCAATACTGCTGATGGTCCAGTACCTGATGAGCCTCGATACTGGTGGCCTCTCCCCGGCGAGGGTCTTGTATCCAGGAAGCCCTGGGAGGTGGAATTTGACTCTAAGGGAGAGTCATCTCATGACATTTATGCATAAGAGAGCTGGGGGCTGATAACCATTGCGCACGAACAGAAGAGCGGTGTGTTGGCCTGGGAAGTGCCCTCACGATACGGAAGGTGGACGCAGGGGACACACATCACAAAGAAACCACATCCTCTCCAGCCCCGAGCTGTTCCGAGTGTTGTCCACAGGCCAGAAGCATTAGCATCACTTGGGAACTTGCTAAAAATGCAGAATCTTGGTCCCTGAATCAGAATCTGCCTTTTAACAAGATCCCTAGGTGATGAAAATCTGAGAAGCATATTAGAGTTTGAGGAACACCCCTCTAACTGACAGTTCACAGACACACACACACACACACGTGCATGCACACATACCCCAGAGGTGCCATTGACCACAATGTCTTATCCCAGGGTCTGTGTTCCCTTGGACTGCAAAGAGATCAAACCAGTCAATCCTAAAGGAATCAACCCTGAATATTCATTGGAAGGACTGATGCTGAAGCGCCAATACTTTGGCCACCTGATGCAAAGGCGGACTCATTGGAAAAGCCCCTGATGCTGGGAAAGAATGAAGGCAAAAGGAGAAGGGGGTGACAGAGGATGAGGTGGTTGGACAGCATTGAGCCAACACCAGGAGATAGTGGAAGACAGAGGAACCTGGTGTGCTGCAGTCCGTGGGGTCACAGAGTCAGACATGACTTAGCAACTGAACAGTAACATGTCTCACAGGAGAGTCTCTAAGATGAAGTGGCTCCAATAACAGGCACATAGCCATGCCGTGTCCACCGAGAATAAGATAGACATTCAATAGATAGCTCCTTAGTAGCAGTGGCAGGAAATGGACTGTGATTTCCTTAATTTTGCATCTTCTCTAGGACATCTTCATGCTCAGATTTATGCCAAAGATCAGGGGGCAGGAGAACCAAATGACACAGTTCATCTTCCAGCTGCCTAGAGAGATGCTTGACAGTGGTCTCTCTTCCAGGAATTCCTCATGGCTAAGATTGAGTAACAAAAAGAGAAAGACAGATGAATAATTACCAGCATCGTCCAAATGGCCCTGAGCACCCGAACTGTATGTCCACCCCAAAACTGGTGTTAGTTCAAGGGGCATCACACTGCAGGCTTGCATTCCCAGGTCACTGAATTAGTTGTCAGAGATCATCAACAAAAACATGCTCCATGGTAAGTTAGGCCCCCGTGTCCTCTTGCTGAAGTCAGCACCATCCTCAAGAAGAACTGTGAAGCACATCTGGACATTTGAATACTAAAACAATGGTTGTCCGATACTCAGTTCAGTTCAGTTCAGTCGCTCAGTTGTGTCCGACTCTTTGCGACCCCATGAATCGCAGCACACCAGGCCTCCCTGTCCATCACCAACTCCCAGAGTTCACTCAGACTCACGTCCATCGAGTCAGTGATGCCATCCAGCCATCTCATCCTCTGTCGTCCCCTTCTCCTCCTGCCCCCAATCCCTCCCAGCATCAGAGTCTTTTCCAATGAGTCAACTCTTTGCATGAAGTGGCCAAAGTACTGGAGTTTCAGCTTTAGCATCATTCCTTTCAAAGAAATCCCAGGACTTATCTCCTTTAGGATGGACTGGTTGGATCTCCTTGCAGTCCAAGGGGCTCTCAAGAGTCTTCTCCAACACCACAGTTCAAAAGCTTCAATTCTTCCAGAGACCATACTATGGACAACCATTCTTTAAGCATCAATGAACTGTGCCATTCAGAAGAACTTGATGTCCTCTCCAAGGTCAGTGTCCTTTCCAGAAGGTTTTTCTTGGGTGGTCCAAACAATGAGGGTTAGTGGGTCAGTTTCACACAGAGTTGGCCACATGCTCAGCAATTGCTCACGTCCTCAGGCAGGGGACAGGGGAGCCGACAGCAATGACTTGATCCTAAAGTCGGCTTTGTGTCCAAGCAGAGCCTTCAAGAAGCAGGATCTGATGAGCCTTGAATGCTGGGTCACTCATGACACACACCCATGACGAAAGCAGGTCGAGACGGTACCAGGGAGCTTGGTGGCCCCTGGCCAATCTTGGCCCCGCCGCTAGGTTCCTGAAGGTTTGAGCAGTGGTCCCCCAGCATGAGTCCCTGCAAGCTCTCAGCCCCCAGCCAGGCAGGAGCCCCCCAGAGGGTTGACACATGCATCTCTATGGAACTCGTCATGGGGTTCAGCAAGTCCGCTGAGGCAGGATTTGATACTCAGAAAGAAATTGTCCTTGTATGATTCATCCTAAATAAAGCGAACACACCAAGGATAATTTCTCCTCAAGTATGAAATAGCGACGTGGACAGGAACACTGGCACCTCCAGGTCTTCGGTTCAAGAATGGACAGTGACTGCAGCTCAGCAAACCCGAGCGCACACACACACACACATATGTGTGTGCACACACCACACACACACACACACACACACGCGCGCGTGCACATGCATCATGGACCATGTGTCTCCAGGTACCGGGGAGGCGGAACTGAACCGCTGCTCGCTCTGCTTGGTGACCACGCCCTGGTGTTCTGCGGAGGGCGGCTCAGGCAGATCGCCAAGGACTGTCCGCCTTCCCTGGGGCCAAGGTTCCGGGTGGCCCTTGGTCACGGCCGAGGGCCCCACTGTACCCTGCTTTTCCAAATGCCGTCAGGAGAAGGGCTTAGTGACTGCACTTCCAAAGCCTTGGCCACCCCCGCTGAACACAGTGGGCTCAAGCATCCACTCACATACCTGAGGGTGATCTGCTGTCCACATCTCAACACCACTCCAAAATGCCAAGGAGAAATTTTGATAATCGCATCACCATTACCAAGCGTTTCCTAGCACACAGTGCCCCAACTGTGACTCTGCTCTAAGCCATGTACGAGTCTTCACGCACCCAGCCCCCCACAGCCCTCCGGCCCCCCTTCCACACGAGACAGCAGGCACGGCACGACGAAATATCCTTGCCCAAGGTTGCCCGGTTAGTAAGTGTCAGAGGCGGGATCCAAACACAGGAAATCGAACTCTACGGTCTGCGCTCTTGATACTGAAAAAGTGGATGACCCTGTACGATTCGACATGAGTAAAACGAACAGGACAGGGATAACCACTCTCCAAGTACCAAAGGTTAGCACGGGAAAGAAAGCCACTGCCTTGGGAGGACGTGGAGCGTCTTCAAGGCACAGTCCTGGGGACAAATTAGACGCTGAGGGTTAGTGCATCAGTTCACAGGCGCCCAGCATACACGTGCAGTGCCGATGCAGCCACCACCCACACCAGGCCCGACCTGGCCAACTCAGGACCCGGGTCCTTCACACGCAGGGCATGCCTCCTAACCGCCCCCGCCCCCGCCCCACACAGAACCGGGAGGTGTCACTCCCCAGGGCCCATCAACTTCTCTAAAGGCAGCCGTGGGCCTGAGATGTCACCTCTGCCAAGTGGTGACCCTGAAGCCATTTGCCACACACCACTGGACACACGGCCATGCACACATACCGAATCCCTTGTTGCGTGTGGACTGGGTCCAAGGTTTGATACTCACAGAGAGCTTGCCCTTGTATATTCTACATCAAAAAACCGAATATACAAAGGGCAACCTCGCTCTGAGTACCAAACGGTAGTAGCATTGGGCAGGTCCATCGCTACTGTTCACAGAGCTGGCCTCGTCTCCCGGGGAACGGCCTAAGGAGGGCTGGGGGATGCAGAATCGGCAGACCAGGGGGCAGACACCGCCTGCCAGGTGCGTGCCCGCTGGACCGCTCTCCATCCCAGCTTGGGGATGGGCAGAAGCCAGTGCCCCTTCACTGACATCAATATCATTTTCAGGAATCACTCCAAATCAGAGCTTATTCCTGAAAAGATCAACCCCATGGCCTTCCAGAGCATGCCCAGAGCTCAGCTAGCTTCTTGCTTTCTGCAGAATGACGCTGGAGGTGGAACCAGCATGGACAACTCCTCCAGGATGTCCTCCTGACTACGCACCCAGGGTGAGGGGATTGGGTGAATTTACATCACGGATGAAGTCAAGGCCCCGTGGTCACTGTCATACCTCCCACAGGGGCCTCCTCCCCACACTCCCCATTCCCTTCCGGAGGTTGGCATCACACCGGGAAGCCATGCTAGGAGAGTCGACATTGAAAAGGAGTCTAACTCCACGTACCACAGAAAAATGGATTCAGCACAGCACGACCAGCTCCCCACGGCAGCCTCAACGCCAAGGAGGCCCTTCGGAAGGGGTAGAAACAGAAGGCCACGGGCGAGCAGGAAACCCAGCTCCTCCCCCAGGGGAAGGCACCCACCTCTCGCAGACGACACCTGCTCTCCTCGATGGGGCCACGGCAATACGTCTTCCCCGACGCTGGCCTCAGGGTCTGGGGACCCCCACGGTGGTCAGGCTGTCCACCAAGTGGATGGGTACACAGCCCAAGAAACGTCTCCACAAACACAGAGCCAGAGCCCTCGTCTTCTGGCCGTCATCCTAGAGATGAACGGGATGCAGGAAGGTCAGAGGACTGGAGAACACATGTGGAGACAGAAGCACTTCCCTCTGACCTTCAGCATCCACGTACCTGGCCCAGGGCGATGGCTCCCATGCTCCGCCCCAGAGCTGGGTGCTTCCTGTGGAGGACACTGTCTCCAGGCAGGACTGGAACCACGAATCACAAACAGAAAGAGTTCTTACAGATTCATCTTGGGGACCTTGAGCAGGAGGGTGCTGTCCTGAACATCGAAGAGGAGCCTTGGCCAGCAAACCTCAGCCTCTTCCCGTGAGCGAGTGCCACCTCTAGGAAGCCCTCTGGGATGGACTCGCAGGTGTTGGCCCATCCTGCTTGGAACTGTCATAAATAAAGCCTGTGGTCCACCATCACTCATGCGTCTCCTTCAAAAGGGGCTGCATCAAGGTCTCTCTTCTGAGTTAGACGTGGTACCGGGAAGCCTCCCGGGTGGGGCTTGGTAGTGACAAAGGGCAGGTCCACGTGCCTTTAAAAGAGCAAATCGCTGTTAGACTCAGGACAGACAGCCGACAGCATGCACAAAAGGCCACCGCTGTCCCCCACCAGCCTGGCACGGCCTCTGGGGAGTCCCCCAGAGGAGGACTGGGGCTGACGTCATGGCCAGAGCCCACATCTGGGCCTGGGAAGTGAGGACATACCTGTGAGGGGCCGACAACAGGGTCTCCATCCAGAAGGTGGAGCTGGGTCCAAGCGCCTTCCCGGTCAGAGTTTGATACGCAAATAAGAGTCTCCCTCTGTATATTCGCCATTAATAAAGTGAACATACAAAGGGTATCCTCTCTTCAAGTACCAAAGAGCAGCTCCAATGAGGACCACGCCGCAGCCTCCCCAGAGGGGGTTCACCTCCTGCAGGCCCTGAGACCAAGGGGGAGGAGCCGGTGGCGACCCCGCCCCTGCACACTGAGACCCGGCCCTGGGATGGCTGGGCTCCCCAGCATCTCTCCAGGACAGGACTGCCTCCCAAAGCCAGTGCTGTCCTGTAGAACTTGACAGTGAGCGTCAGATGACTGACAGTCCTTCAGAGCCTGCGAAACCGCCCTTCCACCCAAAGTCTTTCCCTCCAGGAAGTTCCCCTGGTGACAGGTGGGCTGCCGGGGTTAGAAGACACAATCGCATGCATCACTAAAGAGCAAAAGCAAAAGAAGAAAGCAACACAGTCCATGATCTGCTCCTCACTCACAAATCGTGCAGCAGCGGTAAGGCCAGCATCCTCCCACCTGCAGCTGACACTGTGTCCAGAAAGTCACCCGAGCTGCCACTCAAAAGCACTCATCTACGGCAAGATTCAATAAAGGACAGAGGAATCCCCAGGGGCCAACTCTCCAATGAAACAGATAATGACATCAGACATCCCAGGATCCTCCCATCACAATTATGAGGCCAAGAGAAGGACTATGGACTAAGAGAACACTGGGCTTATGGTCCCAGGGCAAATACCATAAAATATGGCACTCAGGGCTACCCGGTTCCTTTCCTCTAGACTAGCAGCCACACCTACTCCCTTCCCTCAAAAGGACATTAAAGCCCAGAAGTCAGCCCAAGAATAGCCTGGGTGTGTAGAGTAGGTGGGGCTTCCGTGGTAGCTCAGACAGTAAAGAATCTGCCTGCAATGTGGGAGATACAGGAGCCGTGGGTTCAATTGCTGGGTCAGGAAGATCCCCTGGAGAAGAGAATGCAACCCACTCCAATCCTCTTGCCTGGAGAATTCCATGGACAGAAGAGCCTGGTGGGATACAGTCCATGGGGTAGACCAGATGAGTCAAGAATGAGCCAGACCCTGACTTGCTGTTGAGCCTTCTTTCCTCATACTGGGAGACACACTGACTTTGAGGTCTCCTTCCAGAGCCTGGCATCGTAGCTGGGGACACTGGACAGAGTGACAGCTCATGGCAGCTTCAGCATCACACTAAGCAGTCTTCCCAAACTGAACAGAAAACCACCGCATCCTCTACAAAGCCATCATCTCTTCCAGAAAGTTCTTGGGAGGATGCAGGGGATTAAGAGGAGGAGAAACCAGGTCACAGACAGCAAGATAGAGGCGCATACACCGTGGTCAGCATGCATTTGCCTACCCTGTGGTGGTCCTGACCTCTGATTCTCCAAGAAGCCCTCCCAGGCAGGCACTTGCTTCTCAGAGAGATTGCCCTATGCATGTTCATGACAATCAATGCAAACCCAAGAAGGATAATCTCTCTTTGAGCAGCAAACACCACTACTGGCAGGAAAGCCATTTGCATTGTGGCAGAGCTGGCCTCTGCTCCAGGAGTGAGTCTAAGACAGACAGATTGGACAGGCAGGGTTAGTAGGCAGGCAACACGGGGCTGTGGGCAGAGTTCCTGGCCGTGGGTGAATCCCGCATCCCGGAAGTGGTACCTCCACCACGGCCCCCTCCTAACGCTGACCCCCAGGTACTCTCTAAGATTCCTGCAGAAGAGGGGGCTCTGGAAAACGCTATATAAACATGGCAAACACACAGAGAACAAAATTCATTCAGACTCGAAATAATCCCGAGAGCAGTCTCAGGACCGCACGACCAGACCGAGGGCAAGTCAGCTGAACGGCACACCTCACACAGAGCACAGGAGACCCCTGACCACCCACTTCCTTCTTTGACGGCGATGTTGCATCCTCCGAGGTTTCCAAGCAGCATTTGATACTGAAAACGTGGATTTTCCTCTATGATTAATCGTAAATAATGTACTCATAGAAGGAGAATCTACCTTTTAAATACCAAAGAAGGATTCTGTCCAGGAGAACTCCAATCTGTGCTTCAGTCATCAAACATGAAAGTCACGTCGGGCAGACAAGCCTCCACGGATGGACGGACAAGAGACCCACAATGTGCATCTCACCGAGTGGGCTGCTCGGCCAGAGATGGTTCCCGAGTATGGATGAACCCCAGGCGTCCGTCCTTAACTAAGACACGGCATGCCACCCACCCACCAACCTTCCACCTGCCCAGGCCTCGGGGCCTGGCCCTCCAGTCTCTTCCAGAAACATTTCCAGAGTAGCATTTGATACTGAAAACATGGATTTTCCTCTATGATTATCTATGAATCACGTAAACATAGAAGGAATATCCACCTTTTAAATACCAAAGAAAGATGGAGTTCTGGATAAGACTTGCGTGCGTAATTTACCGAACATGGAAGCAAGACGGCCAGGGAAGCTGTGTCCAGTCCTGTGGCAGAGCTGCGGCCACACGCCATGGCCTCCTTGGCTGGTGGGCTCCTCAGCGAGAGGGGGCTTCTAAAGGTGATGGTCAGCAGACATATGACACGAAGGAAGCACATGTTCTGCAGCCCACCACCTTTCCACTAACCCAGGTTGGGGGCTCAGCCCTGCCTCCTGCCCCCACCCGCATGCCAGTCCCAATCACGTCTCCAAAGCAGCATTTGATACCGAAAATGTGGATTTTCCTCTATGATTAATCACCAAACCCGTAATCATAGAAGGAAAATCTACCTTTTAAATACCAAAGAGGATGGATCCCGGGAAGCGTCGCCCTGGGCACGATCCATCTGAAATGAAAGACACATAGCAAAAACTGCTGAGCTGCCCTGGAGAAACCGGGACCCCAGCCTCTCCCCCCGAGTTGGCCACTCGGCGGGAGGGTCTCCCCAAGACAAGCGGGTGGTCCGCAGACATGTGCCAGGAACAGATCACATGTGCTGGGGTCCACCAACTTCCACTTACCCTGGAGGGGCTTAGCCCCACCTGGCTCCCCTGATGGAGATTTCAGTCCGGGAAAGTTTCCAAGCAGCATTTGATACTGAAAACGTGGAATTTCCTCTATGTTTAACCACAAATAACATAAACATAGAAGGAATATCCACCTTTTAAATACCAAAGAAGGATTTAGTCCCGGAAAGCGTGAACCTGAGCACATCCGTCAGAAATAGAGAGAACACAGGACAAGCCCACTAGGCGCGAGCCTCTGGAGCTGGCGGCCGGGAAGGCGCCTGTCCCGTCACTAAGGGGGAAGGAGGCGGAGTACAGGTACTCCCTCCGCGTGTGTGTGTGTGTGTGTGCGTGTGTGCACGTGTGTGTGGTTGTGTTCCGGGCGACAGTTAACCTTCCTCTTTCTTCAATGAGGGGGCGGATTTTGTGTGCAGAAATGTCTCAAAAGCAACTTTAGATACTTAAAATGTGGATTTTCCTCTATGTTTAGCTGTCAATCCTGTAAACATAGAAGGAATATCCACCTTTTGAATATCAAACATTGAGCAGCCCTGGGAAGCACAAGCCAGAACATGATACAGCTAGAAAAGATGCAACTGCAGGCCATCAAGTCCTTTCTAAACTCCAGGATGGAACTATGACATCAGACCCTGGCCCCTTGGGGTCTGCCTTGCTGTCAGCCCCCCTGCTGAGGGAAACCCTGGTATCTCCACCCCAATCAGGTCTGGAAAAGCAGAATCTCATTCTGGAAAAGTGAACAGGCTTCAAAAAGTCACCATAAATAAAGCAAATACAGTAGGAATAACTATCCTTTCAGTAAGTCCTGAAAATATCATAGTGAAGTCGCTCAGTCGTGTCCGACTCTTTGTGACCCCACGGACTGTAGCCTACCAGGCTCCTCCCTCCATGGGATTCTCCAGGCAACGTTCCTAAAGTCAAGGTCAATTCCGTGAAGCCCTCCTGAGGCATCCTACAACACCGAGTGCAGGAAAGTGTGCAGGGTCGTCAGGCATCCTTTCTCATACCTTGGAGGGATGAGGACATCAAAGAACCTTCTAGAAAGTGAGATTGTATTTGGAAGGTCCCAAAAGGCAGGACTGGGTAAATCAACAGGATAGGCTGTTGGGGTGCATTAGACAAATACAGTGTCACTTCAAACCCCACTGAGAGGCTTACCAGCCACCCTCCCTCCCAACCAAAAAATTTTACAACTTCCAGAAAAATCACTCTTTAGGTGGACCGGGGGGATACAGAGACTTACCGAAATAGGTGCTGTGAATTCCTGGTAAAGCGTGCTTCCTAAAGTGAAAGCACAAGTGTTACTCACTCAGTCGTGTCCAACTCTGTGTGATCCCATGGACGGTAGCCCACCAGGCTGCTCTGTCCATGGGATTGCCCAGGCAAGGATACTGGAGTGGGTAGCCATTTCCTTCTCCAGGGGGTCTTCCCGACCTAAAGCAAACAACACATCAGCAATAATCCCAGACTCAGTCCCTGTTCTGCACAGCTGGCATCACCTCTGGGAAGTCCTCCTAAACCCAGATTCGATATTGAAGACAAATGAGCCAAAAGGCAGTCTTCAGAAACAAAGCACGTATTCTGTGGTTGACCCTCCGTTCGTATTCCACAGAGAGGCGCTGATACGGGTATTGCTTTTCTAAAGTTGGAATTGGTTCAAAAAAACCTTGACCTGGAAAACTAGGGCCTGTCACAAGGGTGGAGGCAGGCACTCTTTCTAGAGATGAACGGACCCCACGGGGAGGGGACCAGGTCACGCCCATCATCTACAGAGCCAGAGCCCCTCCCCTACAGCCTTGGCTTGCTGAGGAAGCAACCCTGAACCCCTGACGTCCCCCAAGCATCATTTATCATAAATGAGGCAAACATACACAGCCCAGCGCTTTCCACAGGCCATTGGGAGCTGTGCCACACCATCCAGGTTGGTGTTTCCTCCATGAAGCCTTGTCCAAAATAAGTGGGCCGTGGATGTTTAGGGGATCAGAGGGTCTAAGTTTGTGACCAACATCGCTCAAGTACCCAGGAGTGAGTCTTACAAGCATGGTCATGCATGAGGAGGACATGCTGTTTAAGGAATAATTCCCAGCTGGGCTGTATTTTTTTAAAAATTGAAATGTAGGCAGCCAGTTGAGATTTGGAACAGATGTAGTGACTAGCCATGAAACTCCTCTGCAAGGGTCCTGGGGAATCTATGTCAACTCACCTGTTGTCTCTTCCAAGAAGCAGGCATCATGCCCTGAGTGTCCTGCTGAGGATAACATGCCAGGTGGGCTACCAGGGGTCCATGAGCTGATAACCATGTCTGCTCACTGTTGGGCTTAACCCCCTCCCTCTCCTGTTACCCAGACTTCCCTCTGGAATGGTCTTCCTGGAGAACTCTCCTTGAATAATCCACCTGCCTACAAGTCTTGAGGAACTCTTCTCCAAGTTTAGGATAAAAGTACGTATTAAAAACAGCACTCTGCTCCCCAGCAAAACTACAAAAAGATAAGTCAGAGACAATTAGATGAGATACAGCACAGGGGCCTTTGAGAAGTATGTAAAGACTTTGTAGTCTCTTTCTGTTAAGAACTTTAATATTGTAACTTTCCCAAGAAGACTGGTATTTTGTCTTAAAAAAGTTATTATTAAAATAAAACAATCTGAAAAATAAGTTTTATACTAAAGCATCAGTACACCTGCCACACAGTCATAACAATTCCCACGATCATCTCATCTTTATCATTATAATTTGTTCAGTGTATTTCTGGTGGCTCATCTGTTCTTTCAGAGGTTAAGCTTTGGAAACCAAAACACTGGAGGTTTTGGTTCAGGATTCTTCTAAAACTCCAAAAAAAAAAAAAAGTGCTAAACAACTTTTTGTTCACATTTATTTGTCAACTGTTTAAAAAAAATTGGTGTTACACAGCCTAATTTTTCACACTGACAGATTTACTGTAAAAAACAGGATGATAGGGTATCATTTAATACATTCTTAATTTGCAAAAGAAGAAATGAAGAAAAACAGAGGAGAACACTAGCCATCTGGTCAACCATCTGTTCCCATGCCCTCAGAGTGGGGCTAACACCTCCCCACTCCCCATGCCAGAACTTGACCCCCCACTTGCAGCGAATCCTTCAAGAAGGCATTTGATGAAGAAAAGAGATCAACCGTGCAATATCTGCCACAAATAAAGCAAATACATCACGGACAACCTCCTTTCGAACATCTCAGACCAGCTTCTGTGACATGTTCCTCTTCTGTCTGCTGGACATCCTCCTGCAAAAGAAATGGATGGTGAGCTCTCACACGCAGAGAACAGATGCCATCAAAGACCTCACGCTCCCTCCGAGCCTTCCTTCGACCTACCTGGTACGCAGGTATAAGTGGCCCTCCCTGACATCAGCTGCAGGATGTGGACAGCCTCCCAGGTGGGAAGGAGGCTCAGTTCTGAAGGCTGTACCTTTCCTGTTTCCTTGGGCATAGGACAGAGGCATCACTGGGCGACTTCACATCCCATGGGTGGCTCAGAACCAGAATCCCCCTCCAGGAGGTCCTCACGGCTGCGGAGACTCTGGGGCTCTGGGGCCAGCTGCCCTCCATCTTGGTTCAGAAAGCCTGGCAGTGTTCTTGCATCTGAGCCTTCCCATCATCCAGGAGGGTGGCCCTTGACTTGGTCAATCAGGCAGGCTCTGTGAGCCACATCTTGGACAGCCTTTCTTGATGGACCTCTGGCGATAGCTGCTTCTTCTCCAAAGTTGTTTCTGTCCCCATGACAGTCTCTGACAGGAGGACAGGCCCCCAAGGATGGGTGGGGCAGGAGTCAACTGTTCCGCAGGCAGCCACTGAGCCCAGCATCACCCAAGTGCCACTAATGGGGTTCGTCATTAACGTCTCTTCCCGGAAGCTGGAGCTGGGCTTCCGTGATGAGGTATGATACTCAAATAGAAGTGTATCCATATTTTTCATCATAAACAAAGCTAAGAAACACAGACAACCTCTTTTCTAGTACCGAACAGAGCACTGAAAGGAACCAACCCTGCGGCCTCTGGTCCCAGTTGGCAGAGCTCCAGAAACTCCTCCTAAGGAAGACAGAAAGTGAGCGTCAGGGGACCGGCTGTCCAGGAATGCCACTCGAACTCTCTAGACAGCAACTGGCCACTTACCCTCCGGACCTGCCAACGCCAAGAGTCCCAGCTCTGATGGCCCTTCTTCCACGTCGGATTTGATACTGCAAAGAGGTTGGCCAAGACCGATTCGTAATAACTAAAACGAATTCACCTGGGAATACCTCTCTTCAAGGACCACAGAATAGAAGGGTCCACGGGGCCCTGTGGCGCCTCCTGCGGGAAGATGGCGGCAGCTGCATGGAGCCAGAGGCCGAAAGGCGTGACAGCACCAACTTTTAAGAGGCGCGTCCACTTGTTGGTCCCGACCAGGGGGCTGACACCAACGTTCCTGCTCTGCCAACGACATCTGGGAACATGTGCCTCCAGGGCAGGACTGGAACCTAGAAAGAGGGGCTGAGCAGAATTAGTCCCAGTGAAATGGCCGTCCTGGGAAAACCCCTCTTCCAGAACCCCAGGGACCGCCCCCCTCCACAACATCAGGTGTCCCTGATCAGCCCTCCTAGGAGGGTGTGGGGGACGGTCCCCCAGGGGACGATCACAGCTAACATCCATGCACCTGGGCACCATCCACCTCTGCCTCCGGAGAGGGCTGGTGGATCGTTTGCATCGGCTCTGAGTTTTTGTAGTTGTCACTGCCACTATTTAGCCGTATTATTTTGGGAAGGGGGCCGCTTCTCATCTGAACCTCCCCCTCAAATCCTGGGTGAAATTCTTCACCTGGACATGTTTACCCAGCCTCTCTTGCAGCGGGAAGTGGGAACATGACCGAGGGCTCTCACAGTCATGCCCGTTCTTAGAGGCAGGCATGACCTGTGATCAAACCAAGGATGGTCAGTGGATGAGGGGCCAGCCTCCACGTACGTGCCCAGAGAGGCAGGGGCGCCAGAGCCCTTCCCGTGACGTGCCCTGGGGGCCAGGGGCTCCTCGAGCTGAGATGAGGGACCAGCCTCCACATACATACCCAGACAGCAGAGACGCTGGAGCCCCTTCCGTGAAGCGCTGTGGGGGCCGAGGCTCCTCCAGCTGAGATTTGATGCCGGAAAAGAAGTGCACCATGTTTGTTTCGTCACATATCAGCGAAAAGAACATGGGCAACTTCTTTCCAGGCACCAGTGGTCAGCCCCGACGGGCACGGACATACTCACAGCCCATGGTCCGCCTGTGTGGAAGGGACACTGCGCGTCAGGGTGCGGCGGCCGGGCCTCGGCCAGTACCATCCAGTCAGTGGGGGCTTGAAGGTGGTGGGGCGTCTGCTCACCTGGGAGGAGGCAGACGGCGCTCGTGTCTGCAGCGTCCGGGCAGCCCTCACGGGCGAGGCTGATGCGGGGCGGAGGTGGGTCACATGGCCGTCATGGATGAAGTCAATCAACCCCAGCCTCTCTCTCACTCATGATTCCAGGGAGAGCTCACGGGCAGAATCCAATAATCAGTATAGCCAGGTTCCGTATGTTTGTGATAAAGTCCGCAAATGGTCAAGCAGAGCATCATTTCAGAGGAAATGGGGTGGTCTGGGACCCTGAAATAAAATCTCCTCCGTGAGTCAGTGGTTCTGCAAGGCATCCTCTTGAGAAATGTGAAGCCAAGGACCTCAAATTAGGTGGGACAAGCTGCCGAAGCAGCATTTGCTGTCCATGGACCACCCCTAGGGTGCCTGGCAAGCTCCTGATTCCAGCATCCCCTTCTTACAGACACTCCTGGTTCCTTTGAGAGATGGTCTAGTTCTACAAGGCAGTCTGTTCAGGATGACTTGTGACAAATACAGAAAATCCATCACAGAGGGCCACTGGACAATAGGGATGAAGAAATGATGTCTTTTCCCAAGTCAGCATCACTTCCAGGAAGTCCTCCCAGGGAGCGAGGAGCCTGCGGGCGAAGGAGGCAGGGGAGACGTTCTGGGGTCCAACCGTCCTTCAGGTCTCTGGGAGAGGGGCCCATGCCAATGGTGTTCCCTGGACACAAAGCACATGAATTGGGGATTACTTGTCATTCATAAAATAAACCAAGAGGACAACATTTTTGAAGTGCAAACACAGTAAATCCGTAAGAAAAAGGCATTTTTCACCAAGACTTCACCTTGGGACATTGAAGATAGCTGAACTAAGAGACATATATCCTTGAAAGATAAATGCAGGGTTTTTGTTTGTGGATCACTGCAGCAGCACGGTATCATCTGTTTATATCCAAGTAAGATAAAACCCAACTCAAACTGGCCAAAAATAAAGGGAGAGAGAGGCTTCATACAACTGAAAACCGTCAAGGCAGGGCAAGCTTCAGGCAAGGTTTGATTCAGGGGCTCAAACATGAGAGAAATCACGGGACACTGGGGAAGAAAAAAAGATTCGGCAGGCGGGGGGCAAAAATCTTGACCAGAGTCTACTACAAGCGCCCACATGCCTTCCATGAGGTCGGCACCGGAACCAAGAAGTCTTCGAGGCTGAATTGGATACTGAAAAAGAAGTGCACCGCGAATGTTTCGTCACATATAAAGCGAAAAAGACACGGGCAACTTCTCCTTAAGCACCACACGTCAGGATCGTTCAGCAGCTCAGCTTCTCCGCGTGGCATCACTTCTGAGAGCAAATGGGTCCCGCTGGCACATCAGGTGACATGTCATCATGAAACGGGTGCCAGAAGGGACGTTTCACAATTGTCAAAACACAGAAGACGGCTCAAGGGCAACACTGCCTCAAAGGAAGGGGAACGACCTTGGGCCTGGCAGTGTGGCCACTGCTGACTGCTTCAGCTCGCAGAAGTGCCCCCATGCAGACAGGACACGGGAGGTATGTGAATGAAACCCGAGTTTCTGGTGGCCCATGTGGATGACTGGCACACCCTTGCCTGTCTCCACATCCCACCCTCGTTGTAACCTCCTCGTGGTGCCGTGGACCTCCCATCACGTGTCTTTGGGCTTGGCTGTGTGACTTGCTTTGACCAGTGAGACACGGACAGAGATGTGCCTGTTGCAAGTTTCAGTCTTCAGCAGCCTCTGAGTTTCCCCTCACTTCCTAGGGCCCTGTCATGGCTGCGAGACCCACACACCAGGCAGTGCAAGAGGAGAGTGACAGACGGTGAGTCCCACCTTCACCCCCTGGAGCAAGCCTCATGTCCAGAACGTGTTTTAGGTACGGAAAAAGTGAAAGCCTCTCAGTCCTGTCCGACTCCTTGCAACCTCATGGACTGTAGCCCGCCAGGCTCCTCTGTCCATGGAATTCTCCAGGCCAGAACACTGGAGTGGGTTGCTGTTCCCTTCTCCAGGGGATCTTTCCAACCCTGGAATTGAACCAGGGTCTCTTGCATTGCTGGTGGATTCTTTACCAGCTGAGCTACCAGGGAAGGACACTCAGAATTAGTGGACCAGGAGACACATGTGCTACGCTGAGCATATGGTCTTGAGTGAGATATCAACATCCATACCTTCACAGATGGTGAACTCCAAGGCGTGTTCTCTGCCATAGGTGTCATGTCCAGAATGCATCTGAAGCAGTATCTGACACTGACCAGTGTCCATCCTGGATGAGTCCTCCTAGGTCAAAAAAATGCTGAACAACAGACACAGAGATGAGTGACGACAGCAAAGCCTCCTCCCCAGGCGATGAACGTGGGTTTGAAATGCACTCAGGGAGAGGTTGGGTTCTACAGGTGGTAACGATCCAGGAGGCGCACATTGAAACCTGCCTGTGAGCACACACCGAGGCCGGTGCCTCAGCTACTCGCTCACTGGCAGCGGCACAGATACCAGTGGTGCTGCCTGGAGTCAGGCATCACATCCGGGAAATCCTCCAGGTGGTTTTACTACTGAAAAGAGATGGACCATGTGATATTCATCTCATACATGACAACCTCATCAAACAGCCTCTTTTCAGACCCCGCAAAAGAGAGCTGACGTCACGAAAGAAGGTGCTCCCAACATTAGCACTATCGGCCATAGACACACACACACACACACACACACAGGCACACACTCTGGACAGACAGGACCCTGAAGCAGGTAACACTCAGGTCCTGTCTTCAACCTGTGCTGTGGGCTGGGCCTCCTCCCTAACGCTTGCAGTGCAGCTTAGCCATCCGCCTGGGAGAGGTTTGGGAAGAGACGATTGACTGACGATCGCTTCTACTTATTTTTTAAAAGGTGGGAGAGGGAGCCCCTGAGAGGGCGACCCCTCTTCCCATACAGCAGACTCATACCGGTCCCCCATCCTCCTGTATCTTTTCCAAAGTCGCCAAGATGTCATCCCACAGATGGACTGGGTGCTGATGGATAGTCAAACGGGTGACCTACATCGTAAATGAAGTGCACGTCACCGGCCTACCATCCCCTCAGCTACCCTGGAGAGCGGCTGGTGTGTCCAGAGAGCCATCCTGGCTGGATCCCACCCTGAGGCGCCACCACCCACCGTGAGTCACCCCGCAAGGGGCAGCCTCCCTCCAACACAGCAAGCTGGGCCCTTCTCCAAACGTGGCTTCCCTTCCAAGCAGCTGTCCCTGCGACACCCGACAGTCCGCCTTCCCCCGGCTACTCAGAGTGCAGCTGGCCACGTCCCTTCCCTGAAGGCTGCATCGGGAACAGGACGTGCCTCCAGGGTGGGATTTGATACTAAAAAAGAGGTTTCCCGTGTATGTTTCATCATAAATAAAGAGAAGACAACACGGATAACCTCTCCTTCAAGTATCGAAGATTAGCCCTGGTCAAAAACACACACCAAAAAAAAACAAAACATCGTGCAGCCTTCCGCTGATGCTGGAGAAGTTTTCCAGAGTC
This sequence comes from Bos javanicus, assembly GCF_032452875.1. Classification (NCBI taxonomy): domain Eukaryota; kingdom Metazoa; phylum Chordata; class Mammalia; order Artiodactyla; family Bovidae; genus Bos; species Bos javanicus. The sequence continues at coordinate 65,184,767 of NC_083888.1, read as the reverse complement.
TGTGTGGCCCCGGATGGACCAGTTGACATGTGTCGTATACAAGCGAAGAGTCTGAATTGAGTGTCTTGGGGTTGCTTCCAGAGGTCAGCCAAGAAACCCTTTAAGACTTAACACTGCATAGAGGTCACTTGTGAAATATTTTCCACCAGTACAGAGAACATTTAGTTACAACTGCTTTCCAGGAATTGGAGCTTTCCTTGATGGGGACACTGTAACCTCCTTCTGGAAATATTGATATATCAGGCCTCAGGAAGTGTCCCAGCAATGGTTTGTATCCCAAGGTCAACGTTATCAGGAGCAAATTCACAGATAAATCCCACATTTTGTGGTCAAGGGGCCGGAGATGTGGTCTGCAGTGAACAGACACCCAGGCCCTGCAAGGAATCGGCTATGGGTCCAGGTAATCTTCCAGGTAAGCTGTGGTTCTAAAAACAGATGCATGATATCAAGTTAGTCCTAAGTAAAGTGAGCGCCAAGGCAGGGTAGGGACAGCTGGGAATAGAGCCAGGCCTCCATCTTCCACATGAAACACCACTTAACTACTTTCCACTGCCTTCCATTTAATTCAGCAGAATTAAGGAAGAAAAACAACTTTCATTTCTGGAAGTCAGTTGGCCAAATGTTTGTGCCACACCTGGGTTAGCTTTTCTGTTTTACTGCAAAACCCTTTTGACCATAATTCTTTGATGGGGGAATATTGATCTCTGCAGACTTTCATTTCACTAACGAGGCAGGCCCACCCCAACAGGCTGGGAGAGCTAGGGCTCAAAGTCACAGAAAAAGAAGCCCAGGCTTTCTGTTGTCAAGTGTATAATAGTGCCCTCCCCTCTCTCTGTAGCTGGCCTTTAGAGCAGAGGACAAAGAGGGTCACCACTCAGGCTGCCCAACTCCACCCTGACAATCTGTCTCTGATCCCTGGTGAGCCACCAGAGTGCCCAGCCTGCAAGAACGCAGCAGCTGCTACCCTGGACACATCAGAGGCGATGGCCCCCGCCACGACCCCACTTCCTCACCTTTCTCTCTTTTTCCCCTCATGGCTCTTTTCTGGTGAAAGGAATAATGTTTGGGCGTCAGCTAACAGGATATTAAAGACTAGTAGTCTTTCCTGGTGGCTCAGATGGTAAAGAAGCTGCCTGCAGTATAGGCAGCTAGGTTTGAACCCTGGATTGGGAATATTGCCCTGGAGAAGGAAATGGCAACCCACGCCAGTATTCTTGCCTGGAAAATTCCATGGATGAAGGAGCCTGGTGGGCTACAGTCCATGGGGTCGCAAAGAGTCAGGCACAACTGAGCACTAACACTTTCACTTTCTTCACTGCTGTTTATGGCTACCACCACAACTGTTCTGACACTCATCAAACCAAGTGGGGATGAAGTGGAAAGACCTGGGGCTTCTCAAGAACCCATGTCCCTTCCCCAGCTGCCACGAAAAAGCCCAGAACTGAGACACGGCCTACTGCCATTGAAACAAACACCATGCAGACAACCTACCTCTGTGTCCCGGCTTTAGAGCTGACCAAGAACCACTTTCTTCCCCAAAGGTTGGCGTCACCTCCATGGAGTCCTACTGGAAAGGATATGAAAGGAGCATCAGCATCAGATACACCACGCAGAGCAAGGGAAACAGACGTGTGGGCTCACTTACCCTGGACTTGAGCTGACAACTTTTGTCTCGTTCAGGAAATCTTTCAAGCTGGTATTTGATACTGAAGAGAGGTTGGTGTGGATGCCCCCTGACGTGTGCATGCTCAGTCATGTCCAAGTCTTTGCGACCCCATGGGCTGCAGCCTGCCAGGCTCCTCTGTCCATGGAATTCTCCAGGTAAGACTACTGGAGCAGGTTGTCACTTCCATCTCCAGGGGATCTTCTTGACTCGGGGATTGAACCTGTATCTCTTCTATCTCCTGCATTGGAAGGCGGGTTCATTATCAGCTGAGCCACTGGCGAAGCCCTTTGGTGTGAATAATTTGTCATAAAAGATGGAGTATACTGAAGGAAACCTCTCCTTGAGGACCGCAGAGAAGAGCCACCTCCAGACACACAGCTTCCTCCTCGACAGCAGCCCTGCCCCCTAAGGATGAAGTAGATACAATGGTAAGTGAACCAGGTGTGTCCCGGGTAAAGCGCATGGCCTGCGGTCAGCTATGTGCTCATTTCTCCTGGACCAGGGTTGATGATAAAGCCCCCTTCCCTGAACTGGTGTAACATCGAACATTCCTAAAGAGGTACATGCACTCCAGAATTCCTACTGGAAATAAACAGCTCCTATCCCAGACCAACTCTAGAGACCGCCAAGGCCTCGTCTTGATCTCAGAACTGGTTTTTCTCCCCAAAGATGTCATTATGTCTAGGACATCTTTTCGGAATAAACCAGAGATTGAGGGGCATGCTGGCCATGCAACAGGCATTCGCCAACATGGGTTTTTGGGCTAAGTCCAAGCTAAATGCAACCACAGATGACCTACCTGTGTGTTCCAGGCATGGAGCTATCTTGGGGACCATGGTCTTTCTCTACATGGGCATTCCTTTGGGAAGTACTCCTGAGAATGGATAAGATACTGATGGTTAGTGGAATAGGTAACTAAAATCAGAAATACGGGACAGGCTTGTGGGCAACAAGTTATTCGTATCTACAGCACCCCATCCCACAGGCTGAGGTCTGGACCAGAAGGCCTCCAAGGTGGGATCTGATACTGGAAAAAAGGTTAACCAGGTGTGTTTCATCCTCATGAAAGAAACAGAGACCTAGAAAACCTCTCCTCAAGTACCACCAATTACACTGACATGAGCTGGTTCTTCCTCAGACTTGACAGCCAATCCCAGAAGCCCTGTTAATACGGATTGCACACGAATGGTTAGTAGAACAGGTGACATGAGTCATACATACAAGGCACAGGCTTTGTGGTCAACCACTTATTTCTGTCCACTGGGCAGGAGCCGACAGTAAACGTCTTCCCCGGAAGCTGAGGTCTGGACCGGAAGGCCTTCAAGATGGGATTTGATACTGGAAAAGAGGTTAACCAGGTGTGTTTCATCCTCATTAAAGAAACAGAAACCCAGAAAACCTCTCTTCAGGTACCATGGATGAACACTGACCAGAACACCAGTGATTCTTCTCCAGACTTGACCTTCAATCCTGGGCGTCCTATGAGTACGGAACTGGACTCTGGCGGTTGAAGTGCCGGTTTAAGCCACTGGTTGAGCGCATGCTGTCCATCCAAGTACCCCAGTGGAGCACACCTGGTGGCAGCCTCAACATCCTGAAACTGGCATTGTGGCCAGAGGCTGCTGAGACTACAGAGATGCTGCTCAGAAGAGCTGTCACATTTTTGGTTCACCCCCGGGGCAAACTTTTCTCAGTTACCATAGAGACACATATGCCCCCAAGCCAAGGTGGGTTCCCCCCTCCGAATTTCCCCCCAAGGATTCCCTGGATACTGAGGTGTATGACCTGGGTCATCAATAAAGTCCACACACCCTGGTCAGCTGGTCACTCCAGTACTTTGGGGTGGCGCAGACAGCATGCCCCTTCCCCTGAGTTTGGACGGCCTCACAGCTGGGAAGCCCTCCAAGACAAGATCCCCTACTGCAAACGAGTCCAAGTCTGTAGTATCTGGCACGTGGGTGGCAGACGCCTTGGCGGTGTTCTCTTCCGAGTCTAGCGGAGGCCCGGCTGATCCTGCAAAGTCTCCTTCCCCCAGAGTGGACACTTCTTCCGGAAGTTCTCCAAGAGGGGATTAGATACTGAGGGTTAGTGGACCAGGTCACAAACGGCACAAATAAAGCGTGTGCTCTCTGGTCAACCATCTCATGTACCCAGGCACGTGGTGAAGCCATTCTCCTCGTCCGCAAGTTAGCCCTGCCCTCGAAGCCGCCAAGCCAGCAAGGTCTGCTGAGAAGAAGGCTGCCGCGCGATAGTCATCAGCACACACAAGACAAATGCATCACAAACAAACCCCACCGAGTGGCAAAGAGCGCAGAGCTAGTGTGCCCACCCGCCGCAGAGGTTAGCTCCAGGAAAGCTCGCAAGGCGGGATTAGATACTGCAAAGAGGTCGACCGTGTAATGTGCGCCATAAATAAAGCGAACGCGCCACGGACCACCTCTCTCCAAGTACCAAGCAGCGGCAGTGCTGACACCGGGGCAGCGGCTCTTCCTCAAAGCTGAGATCACCTCCGGGAAGGTCTTCCAAGGCGAAGATGTGATATCGAGAAGAAGTAGACCATGTGTCCTACGTCATAAATAAAGCGTACACACCATGGTCAACCGCGTCTTCAAATACCAGGAAGCCGACCTCGCCTCGCCTCCCTTCATCTGGGACCACCTCCCGGAAGCCCTGGCAACCTACATCATGAGTTACCAGCCATTAGCAAGGGTGGCCGTGACCACACACACCCACGCCCAAAGCCACTACCACCACCTCCAGGCTGCCCGGTAAGGCTGGGACTGAGTGCTGAGTGCTGGCCGGGGGAATAAAGCCCGTGGTCTGTGCTGGATGCGCCTACCACCTACTTCCGAGCTGGCGTGGCCTCCAGGAAGTCCCCTCAGGCTGACTGATGCTGAGAATTAGTGGACCATGTGACATACGTCATAAAGCACACGTACGTTTTATGGTCGACCATCTCTCCACATACAGCGAAATGGTGCTGAAGCCAGACCAGCGCGTCTCCCACGAAGTTGGCTTGGCCTCGGGGAAGCCCTCTGCGACTGAATTTGATATTGAGAAGACGTGGACCACATTACATACGACATAGAGACAGCGCATGTTCTATGGTCAACCATCTTTTCAGGTACCGTGGGAAGGGCTGATGTCAGAACCGGCGTCTCTTTCCTCTCCTTAGCATCACCTTCCGGAAGCCCTCGGAGGCCAGATGCAGTACTGAGAAGAGGCCCCTATGCAATGTCTGCTAGAGGCGCAGTGGACGCGGCACAGAGAAACCCCTCAAGGACCCACAGTGGAGATGACGCCGGGACAAGCACTATGCCTGATACTCAGCACTGCCTACAGGAAGCCCCCCTAGGTGCAGTGGCTGTTACGAAAAGGCTGACTGAGTCACATGCTTTGTAAGTAAGACGTATGAAGCATGGTCAACTTCTTCTAAGTATCTCAAAGCAGTCCTGGAGCCAGAACCAATACCTCGTCTCGGAGGTGGACATGACCTCCCTGGAGACTTTTGAGGCTGAACGCGATACTGAAAAGAAGCAGACCACATTACATACGCTGTTAATCAAACACATGCAGTGTGGTGGAACCCTTTCCAGGTACCGTGAGGTCGGCGTGGGGGCCAGAACCAGGGCTCCAACTTGGCTCTCAGGCTGGCAGCATCTTCGGCAAGTTCCTCAAGGCTGGGTGGGAGATGGGGGAAGAAATGGGCCTGTGGACCGCACATCGTCTGAAAGCACTTGAGGCCAATCAGATCTTCGTGGGGGCTCAGTGTTGAATCCAGAGCCGAGGCGTCTTCCCCGAGAAGACTAAGCTTGATATGGAAAAAAGATAGACTGTACACGCATCGTCAATGAAAAATACGAGTCAGTGTGTCTCTTCAAGTACCTGGTGTGGCATCGTCTTGTGGGCGCCGTATCCGCCTCTACATGGGCACGTGGTCCTGAAGTCAGTGGAGCATAGCCTTGAGACTGATGGGACGCAGAAGGTGGCACAGCCCTGCGTGAACATTCTCCGTGCTGGCCACGGTTTCTTCAAGGACCTGGGCGAGGGGTGTGCCACAGTGGAAACGGGATCGCTCCCGAGAGGTGAGCATTGTCCTAGGGAAGCCCTTGAAGGCTGCATTTGACAGTGAGGAGGAGACGGCGTCGCAAGCATTAACAGATTAAGTACACATCTACCAGTCTACCATTCCGCCAAGTACCATGGAGCGGGGAGGGCGCGGAGACCAGCGTCGCCTCTCTTGACTTCAGGCTTTCTCCAGGAGGCTTTTGATGGCTGGGCTGGATACCAAGAAGCGGTTTACCGTCCCACATACATATTCAGAATGTATGTGGGACGGTAAACCATTTCTTCAAGTACCGCACGATGGCAGTGACGCTGGACGAAGGCTGGCATCTGCAAAGTTGTCTCTGGGGACCTCTTCACGGCTGTTTGATGCTGAGAAGAAGCAGGTCATGGTGTCATACTAAACAAGAGTTTCGAAGTCAATCATTGTCACTGAATGCCAGAGAGCAAGCAGCACTGATCCCGAAAGAGAAGCAAGATCCACTCCCCAGAGACGGTGAGATTTCCCGAGGCAGAACTTGATATAAGAAGAGCGAGAGTATGGAATTTCGCATCATGCAGAAAAGAACATGCCATACAGAAAACCATCTCTTCGAGTGTCATGGAGAGGCCTGATGCTGGGTCCGAGGGCGCCTCCCTGAAGATGGCGTCACTTCCAGGGGCCTCGAGGATGGATTTGATACTGAGGGTTAGTGGACCGTGTTACATACGTCACAGATAAAGCGTACGCTATACGGTCTACTATCTCTCCAAGTACCACACAGGGACGCCGAGGACAGAGGCTGGGGACACGTCCAGAAAGTGTTCCAGAGCTGGAGAGAATCAGAGGGCAGGCCGACTACAACACATACATCATGCGACAAGCACACACGGGCTAGGAGTCTTGTCTCCACAGTCAGGAGCTGGCGCGGGCGCTGGAACGGGAGGCTTATCCCCAAAGCTGGCAACTCCTCCAGGAAGCCCTCCAAGGCTGCATGTCCCACCGAGCAGAAGTGGACGATGGTCTGTTTCATCATTCCAAAAATATCGATCAAATGCCCACTAGGTGTCAGGCACTGTGTTGGATCTGAGAGGATGGGTAGGTGGGTATGGCAGGAGGGTGGGCATGGCATGTGGCAGAGAGGAACATGTGAGGGGCTGGTCGTGAGCAAATTGATGAAAAGAAGACGGCATGTGCGCCATCACAAGGAACACCTGCCTAGTTCTCCTGAGCAGGCCAAGCAAGTAGTCTCCGGGCACATGAAGCCCAGGTTGTGAGCCCTAGTTCTGAGCATCAAAAAAAAAGAAAAAAAGAATATATATATATATATATGCCACAAGATTGTTCCAGGCCAGATGGGCTCTGAGCAGTAACCACTGTGCCATCTTCGGTAAACCAGGCAGATGTCATTTTGGTCAACAGACTCCCTAGGGTCAGAACCTCCATCTCATCCCCAGTCTCGGCATTGCCTCCAGAAAACCTTGGAGGAGGAATTTAATATTGATCAGAGGTGGACTTTCATACAAACATAGGAACTTCAACATAGGGGACTATCTCTCCAATACCGTGATGGAAGCTGGGCTGCTGGGTCTCCCTGAAGGTGGTGTCGGTTCCATGGAGCCCTCCAAAGTCTGGCTGGGCTACTGGGACGTGGTGGCCCATGTCACACCAGTCTTTCCTCATGCACAGGCCACAAAGCAAGCCATCTCTCTTCAAGGACCATGCCTGAGGCTGGAAGCAGGGTCTCTTCCCCAGGCAGTGTCACCTCCAGACAAGCCCCCAGAGGATGCACTTAAAAGGCCTTGTTGCAAGATTCGGACATCAGACACGGGCCCCAGGGGTGACCGCAGAGTAGGGCCACGGCTAAACCCAGTGTCCTCTTCCCTCACGTTGGCAACACCTCCGGGGTGCCCTCCGAGGACGGATTGGATACTGAGAGTTAGTGGACCATGTTACATAGGTCAAAAATCACAAAGCCTACGTTCCATAGTCTACCATCTCTGCAGGAACCATGGAGTGGTGCTGACCCCAGAATCAGGGCTTGTCCCTGAAGTTGGTGTCGCTTCCAGGCTTAAGGTTTCTGAGGCCCCATTTGGCATTAGGAAGCAGGCACGTGGGGAACACAAACTGCTCCCCTCAATTGTGGGGGAGCAGTTCTGATATGGAAGACGTGCCACCCTCCTGAACTAGCATCTCCCATAGGAAGGCCACGCCAACTCGGAAAGACCGAGAAGAGGCAAACCACACAACGCTGACTGTGCTTTGGCCATGGCACGGTCAACGGTGTCTTAATCACAGGGATGGGCAGTGGTTTGCTCTGCATGGCAGAATGGGAAGCTCTAAGAGCAGAGCTCATGTGTGAAAGGGGGCCCTTGACTTCTGGGTAACGACCTACGCAAGCTCACCCAGGCTCTGACAGTCCTCACCACATGCCACACCACCCTTGTAGACTTGAGCTGCAGGGCTGGGTGTGAAATGGGCTCTTCGTTATCCTGCTGAACACCTCCACCTCCTCCCTGAGGTCTTCCCTGGGTCTCTCCATCCCTTCTCATAGCCCAACTGCCAATACAACCACCTTGGATGAATGGGAGGCACAGCCGAGAGGTCGGGTAATCACCATGGAAAGGGTAGGGCCGGCTCCAGGCAGCACAGTAGGGCACGGCTGTCCCGTTAAGTCTTGATGCCCACTGCATGGCACCACCTGCTCACAGTCCAGCTGCTGAAGACCAAACTGCCTGGAACTGCATTCAAGGCATCAGCCTTTGCCCCCATCCTCATCCCTGGGCTCCCTGAGCCCTGACCCCACCCTCCAGCTCCAACCTTTGCTTCCCCTGGCCCTGCAGGGGGCAGGCTCCACAGCTCCCTGCCCACGTGGTCAAAGAAACAAGCTCATGTTTATCAAACACCCATGAGCTGCTGGAACTGTGAATAACACATGATCTCTGTCCTCCTGGAGCTTCTAAGCTATCAGAGGAGACTCATGTGGAAATAATTAAGGCAGAGCATTGATTTCAAAATTAAAAGGGGCCAAAATGTGAAAAACCAGGGACGTGTAAGAAGAAGGTCTGACCGTTTTAGAGAAAGCTTCTTAGAAGAAGGATAAAGTAAAAGATGAAGGATGAGGAAGCTAAGCCAGGAAGAGAAACAAGAGAGGACCGTGCAAGACTGAAGCAGAGGCATGGATGCAGTGTGGACTAGAGAGGGGTCTCATGGACCAGATGGAGCATGAGAGCCAGAAATGTGCCAGAGATCAAGCCAGGTGAGGTCTAGATCATTTAGAGCCTTACAGCAAAGTTTAAAGATTACGGATTTTATCCTCAAGCCAAGAAAAAGAACGGATAAAGAACTTGAGTTTGGCGTTTTTATACGATATCTCTTGCAAATGTGAAAAGAAATTGCTGGGGGCAAAAGTGGAAGCAGGGAGAAAGAATACAGGAGGCTCAAAGAACAGAGTGGTGCCCTGGACAGAGTAGGAGCCATGGACATGGGGGGAAGTGGGATGTTTGGGAAGTTAGGAAGACGAGTGGAAGAGACGTGGTAAGGTCCCAGGTGTGGGTGGGGAACGGGGAGCGGTAAGACCATGGAAAGCATCTGGGCGAGTGTTGGTCACAGAAGCCAGGAGAGGGCCTCTGGGCTGGGCAGCACACCTCTGGGCTTGGGAGCACGCCTACGAGCATGGGTCGGGGGCAGGCGTTCACTGCTGAACACTCCGAGTTCAAAGCGCTGGTAAGAAATCCTAGTCCAGATGCTGAGTCGGCAATCGGATGCGGGTCACCGACGGTCCTAATGGAGGCACTTCTGGGGGAAAGGTAGGGTCAGAGAGCAAACAAAAATGAGACATGAAGGATCCACCAAGAAGATGGTGGCTCGAGATTTTTTAGACTCGAAGGATCACAGCCTGGTAGGAGCCCATGGGAAGGCTGTAGGAAGTGGGGGCTGGAAAGGGCAGTGGGAGACCCCTGAGAAGCTGAAGAATGGAGTCAGGCTTTGGGGCAGGTGCTGCTGGGCCAGAAGGAGGTCACCTCCTCCACTGGTCCTAGGGAAAGGGAAGCAAGGGGCCGGGGAGGATGTGGGGAAGCCACGGGGGTTCTCTTGGATGGCCTTGATGTTCTCTGTGTCCGGGATCGGGGAGGAAGCCAGTCACATCGCTCCTTGGTATGGGGGCTCCTCTGACGCAGGGAGGGGGTCCCTGGCCCAGCATCAGATATTCCACTGAGTAGTGGGCGAGGAAAGAATGGACAACTCTGAGTAGCAAAGATGGACCCAGAAAGTACCCTTGTCCTGGATAAAGTGACATGCCACTCCACTGGCATCCTGGACCACTAGAGACACAAGGAAGCCCACCTTTCCCTCCCCCCCTCCAGACCCCAGAGGGTGGCTCTTCTCACTTCCCCAGACCCCAGGCATCACTCCACTCCCTTGCACGTCTACTGGCTCACCCACTCTTTCAAGGGCACATCGACCCACCCATCCACTCGCGTATTCCGTCTCACAAACTCACCCCCTCACACACATCTACTCCCCCACTAATTCACCTGTTCATTGATGTCCTTGCAGACACACAGCCATGAACACACATGTGCCAACATCAGTCCCGTGAGGAGCCCAAGGTGGCCCTGGAGCGATTTCTGTGTTCCTGCCTCCCGGGAGCTCACAGGATGGGAGAGAGACAGACACAATCCGCAGAGTGACGCGTGATGACGGAGCAGCACTGCGGCGAGGATTTTGAGTCCAGAAACAGGACAGGGTTTCAGCTCCTGCAGGATGGCCCGGACACAGAAAGCACCGTGTTCCTCCCAAAGAGGAGGGCAAGCAGGCGGGGAAGGCAAGCAGAGGAGATGGTGAAAAGACCCACTCACCTCTTAGTATTTGGGAGGGGATACACAAGAGGAAGGAGAAGAAACAGATACATCCTCAACTTAATAATTACACAGAGGGCAGAGGGAGCACAAAATCATTTCACTTAAAAAAAAAAAAACTATTTCATTTTTACTGTAGAGAAACTTAGATGTAAGCTGTTTAAAAAACAAGCAAACAAACAAAACTGAGGTGTAAGCACTAATAGACTTAGAAACTGATTGTATACTTTTTGAATCATCAAAAAACAATTTTAAGAAAAACGTTGTTGTTGTTGAGTCACTAGGTCATGTCCGACTCTTTTGTGACCCCATGGACTGTAGCCCTCCAGGCTCCTCTGTCCATGGGATTTTCCAGGAAAGATACTGGAGTGAGTTGCCATGCCCTCCTCCAGGGGATCTTCCCGACCCAGGGATCGAACCTGCCTCTCCTGCACTGCAGGTGGATTCTTTGCAACCGAGCGACCACTGAAGCCCAAGAAAAACGTGGTGTATATAAGACAGCAGGAAAGAAACTCAGGGTGAAAAAAGAAAACAAGCCTTAAGTGCAATTTTCTGAAGTTAAAACAAGAAAATCCAGAAAACAAATGTGAGTTATACACCCTTAAAAGGAGTTTCCAACTCAAGTCAAAAATCCTCAAAGCCAACTCTATGTTGTCTATTTGAAGCACACATTCAACAAATTGAAAAAATAATCAAACCCAAGGAATGGGCATCCATTTTCATGCATTTGACTCTCAGGCAGCCCACACAATCATGCAATGACATCTGAAAAAACCACGGAATTCATACAGCAGCCGACGGCCAGCAATCAGCTTCCTGTCGGCAGCATCCTCAGTTTTGCATATACAGCAATTTGCTCAACTTATTTGTGCAATTCCTTAAATGATTCATTGTGCAGGTTTTCAAATGGTATTTTAGGGGTGCTTGAGACCCCCACCACTGTCAGGATGGTGCCCACAGCTCAAGGTCTCCATCCAGCTCCAAACAGGGCAGCCTTGATCTGATCTATTTTACTTCTTGGGCTTCTGGGTAATATTTGGACTGAATAAAAGGCTTGGCTGCCGTTGAAAACCAGTATTTAGTTACATTTTGCTCTTATTGTTGTATAAAAATAAGTGGAAAATGGAAAAAAGAAAATCAGTGATATCAGTGGTAAGAGTACAGATCTCATATGTACTTAAGAAATTAAGAAAAACACGGAAATCCTTAGGCGAACCCAATATGGCCAGTCCTAAGTTTCAATAATTGAATTTAAGGCAGTCAACTATGTGTTTGGAAAGAATAAAATTAAAGAACATCCATGGAATGCTAGAAATTGCCTGGAAAGGTACAGAATATTGAGCTCTCGAGGAGCAGAATTCTTTGGAACACACAAGTCTCTGATTCAACTTTCAAACAACACTTTGCCTTGAATACAGACTTTCAGAAACAATTATATGAGAAAGCAGGGTTACCAGACTCAGGAAAACAAATGAAATGAAGCAGAAGTGCTTCTGAATTTCAAGTACCCAAGAGCACAGTCATTATATAGGTTGATGAAAAACACCTCTCAGAGACAGAAGGTACCATCCATAGCAATGACACTCACGAACATTTACATTAGGAATAAAATAGCATCCAAAGATGGGGAAATAGAAGCACAGTTTCCAAAAACCTCTCAGTCCAAAGTCATCAAGTGGGCAAAAAGAAAATGAGAAAAATACCTCGGATCCAGAGACAAGCAACATCATATTTAACAGAAAATGAGAAATAAAGAAAAAGGTTTACTTCTTCAATATTAGTTTATACTGTTCAAAAAGTTCTAATCAATATAACAAAGGCAAAAAAATAGATAAATGTTATAAACTCTTAGAGTGAGGTTTAAATTATGATTGTTTTATAGGTTACATAATTTTTTACTAAGAAAATCCAAAAGAATAAACTGAAAAGCCTGTAAAATGAAATGCCTTTACATCAAAACCTATAAACAAGATGTCACCTTACTTTTAAAGGCCCCTCGAGTCATTCAAAAAAGTGATAAAAGAAGGCACAAAGAAGACATCCATAAATTCTCAAAGTAGTTTGTGTGTCCACGTTTTCTAACCACGATAAAATAAGATCACAATTTAATAAGAAAGTATAAGCAACAATACAACCCAAATAAAGTAGAAAATAATTTAAAAAGTAAGTTCCATTTTTGCACATTTTATTCAGATAATCATTTCTTCTAAGAACAAGAAGAAATGAAAAGCATTAATTACAAGAAATTGAAAGCATAATTACAAAGAGTTTAAAATTTTGAAAAGACTACATATTAAAACTCATCACATGCAGTCAAAATTGCAACTAGAGGCAAATTCATATTATGAAATGCTTTCATTATTAAAGAAGAATAACAGAAAGGACATATGAACAGGTCCACAAAATAAGGAAACCAGAAGGCAGGAGTCCATAAGGATAAAGGCAGATATTGGTGAATTTGAACACACACACAAAAAAGTTAAATTGACAACTTATTCCAAGAACTGATTCCTTGAAAAATCTCAAAATAGACACTCCTGTAGTTCATCTAGTAAAAAACAAAGTCCACACGTCCAAAATTAAGAATGATAAAGACGATATAGAAATAAATTTTATTATACAAATAGTACTTACAATTCTATACTAAGAAGTATTTACATCTCAAAACATAGATTATTTCCTAGGATTAATATTGGCTTTAAAAGAATCACAGCGCACTCACTATGTTCCAGACTCAAGGCAAGACACTTTATCTCTTTAATTCTCACAGCGGCCGTCTTGTTATCCATTTAACAAGTGCACAAACTAAGAATTAGGGAGAAGACATAGTTTTCCTGAGGTCACATGAGAAATGAGAGAGCAAGAATTTGAACCCAAGTTGTCTGATTCCAGTGCCTGCACACGTAAACACTAAGCTATATGAGAAAAAGAAGCAAACAATCTAAAGATTTAGGAAATCTAAAGTATCCAATAAATACAGAAGAAATAGAAAAGGTTGCCAGAATTATCCCAGGAGAGTTATATAGCTATGTTTTTTCAAGTTTTCCATGAAATAGATCATTTAAATGATGTACATATGGTACAGAACACAGAAAAAGATGGAACACTCCCTAATTCATTTTACAAAGCTAGCATAACTTTGATATCAAATGACCAAAACTTTAATTCCAAATACTAGCAGACCAAATCATGAAGTATATTAAAAGAACAATAAACGAAAACCAGGTAGAATTTGACCCAAAAATGTTTCAAAGTTATGAAACATTATTATAATTCATTTCATCAATAGATCAATGGAGAAAAACAACACAAGTATCTCTACAGATATCAAAAAAGTATTTCAGGAAATTCTAATCCATTCCTGATTTTAATCATACATGAAGTAGATACTTAATTAGCATTATAAAAAACATACAGCCTTAAAAAGTACCTGTTATCATAGTTAACATGAACCAGAAATGAGACAAAGATTTGTTATCAACAATTTAATGTTTTGGAAGATCCAGACAATACTATAAGACAAGAAAGAAAAGTAAAAGAGATAAAATATTTTCAAAATTTTTCTATAATTGTATATGACACTTTACCTAGAAATTCCAAAACATTCAACTGAAAACTTGTAGAACATATGAGAAAATTTAATGAGATAGACAATAATAATAGATACATAATCTCTTCCCTACATACCAGTAATAACCAGTTAGAAAATACAAGAAAAATTCACAACAGAAGCAATACGTAGTTCCTTGAAATAAACTCAATAACAAATTGTGAATTCGTCAAATTTGATGAATTGTGACTATATATTATAAACTATAAAAGATGTAAAGCCCAAGTGTCAAAACATACCAATTCTCTTTATAATTTATAAAATTTCACAGAAAATCTATAAGGAATGTTTTTAACTTCACTATATCACTAAAATTCACCTGGAAAAATAACAAGTGAGACTAATCAAGAAAATCTTGAAAAATAAGAATGAAGGAAGACTATTTCTATCAAATAATAATACAAATTTTAACAATATGATCTATTAAAACAGCAATACTAGGATAAGAATAGACAGATTAATGTTAAATAGAAAGCCACAATGAGGAACAAAAACTATCTAACATGTAGCATGTGGAAATGGAGCAAAAAGTCGTTTCCTACAATAATTCAATTAAAGGAGTAAAGATTCAATATAGAGAAGAAATCATGAAGGAACTAGGAAAAAAAATGTGACTAAACATATAAGCTTGGGGTAGGAAATGTCTTTCTAAGTAAGAAGTAACTATAAGAAAAAATTAGTGATAGATTTTTTAGAAAATAAAAATTGTAAATAAAAAGTTAAATGCTCCATGAACAAAATGGAATGGTAAATGAAAAATGGGGGCGGGGGCAAGATATTGGTAACATAGGATGGAAAAACAGTTACTATTCTTACTTTGAAAGGTATTAATAAAATAAAAACAAAAGATACAGCAGGAGAGAGAGATGGGTAAATGACTTTCAGTTCAGCATAGTGAATAGCATATATCTATATGCTATATACACCAGCCTTTGCTCTTGAAACTGCGCTAAATGAAAGTGCAGAGATTTTGATCTTGAGCATGAGTACAGAAGACAAACACAAGACAACAGGAGATTTGGAATTGATTCAGAGCTGGGAACCCTGGACTGGCAGTGAGGAGAGCTGAAATAAAGGCCAGTGCAGTCAAGAGAACCCACAGAAGTCTCAGGAACCTCCAGGAAAGCCTGGGCCTAAATAAGATCAATTGGCTAAAAGTCTGTTAAAGAAGAAGACAGAGCCCCCAGTCTTCACCTGTTAGGCAAAGCCTTCCCTAACCTGGAGAGAAGACTGAAAAGGCATTACATGCAGAGAGCAAGCAGAGGTGACTGGAGCAGAGATGCATGCACAGCTGAGGGCCAGAGCCCTACATCAAAAGAGAAAGAAGGCAAACTCTTCAAGCTGGATGTTCAGACCACTCAGTCTTCCTTCACAAACCTCACAGAGCACCAGCAATTAGTAAAATTCTAGATCAGAAACTCTTTGGATCATCCAATCAATCTAAAAGAAAAAGACATAAAAATGCTAAAACCTGGGGTTCCACAATACAAAGACCAGTTAGCTCTCTCTACAGTAAACTCCATAGTTTACAAGACCCAACCACATACTGAGAGCTTCCAAATAGTTCTGTAGTTTATCTGGATGTGTGCATTGTATATATATATCTGTCAATATCATCTATCTCTATATATCTATCTATACAACCAGAGAGTTGAGAAAAGAACCTAAAATGAAAGTTAGTCAATGACACACACTTGGAAGGAAAAAACAGGAAAAAAAAAAAAAGTTTGAAGATTCTTTCAGAGAAAGATAATTTCAAAAAACTAATATTAATATTTTTAGAAATGTCAAAGAAGCGATTGCATCCATGAAACAAAATTCAATAAAACAATATTTAGAGTGTAATAAAAAATTCTTGAAAATCAGAGACTGCAGAAATGAAAATAGATTAAAAGATGAAGACAGAGTAATTGCTCAGTAAGAGAACAAAGAGATTGAGATACAAAAATCAGAGGAAAAATACATGAAAAGCAGAGAACCTGTCAAAGAGATCCTACATACAAACAATATAAGTTCAAGAGAAAACAGATGAGAGGCCATTGTCCGAGGAACTGAACAAGAGACGTCCACAACTGAAAGACATACGCTTTCAGATCAAAAGGGCCTGGCCAAACGGATGAAATGTAGACCACATCGAAATATACACACATGAAACTTACAACACAGTGAAAAAAGGCCAGAAGTTCCGGAAAGGGAGGGTAACGGAAGATCACATACAAGGGATGGGAGTCAGAAGTCTTCAGACTTCCGATCAATATCACGGGAAGCCAGAAGACAGCTATTTATGCTTTTCAAATCTGAAGGGGAAAAAAGGTACCAACGAGAATTCTGTACCAAGCTAAACTATCACCGCCAGTGTGGACTAGACGTCACCCTTTTCTTACGTGAAAGATCTCCAAAAATGTACCTCCCATGAACCCTTTCCCAGGAAACTGCTAGAGGATGCACTCTAGCTAAACAAGCGAGTGAACAAAAAATGAGAATAACACAGGATTTACAAAACTAGGGATCCGACCAAGGAGAATTCCCAGGAAGAAATGAGGAAGTGATTCCACGGTAAGGGCAGAAAGCCCAAAGACGAACCCATCCTGAACAAAAGAGGGAAGGAGGCTCCAGGAAGAGAGGTCTTCAAAAAGATAAACACATTAGATAAAACGAAAAACACTAACGTGTTTGGATGACATGAAAGGCTGGAGATGAATTTGGGATAAGTTCATTAATAACCAACCAAGGAGAGAAGGAAAAAAGAAAGACAAAACCAAAAAATTATCGACTCCAGAGAAAACAAAAGTTGCAAGGAAAAGTAAAAAAATCACAGTGCTGTTGCTGAACTCTCAAGTATTTACACTGTTGTAATATATAAAGACGGAATACTGATCAAACCAAAACTGAGCTAAATAAATTAAAAGAAGGGGACAGACAGGTATTCTTGTGTGTGTTGAGGCCAAAGGTGAAAGATTTCAATCTTCATTTTCTGTGGTTGAAAAGTCAAGGTAATGCCTAAGTCAAAAAAAAAAATTTTTTTTTGAGAACTAGAAAAATCAGAATGTTACTTAGAAAAATTGTTGTAAATGTCAAAAGAACCATTTAAAAGAGTAAAAAGCTGTAGCTTAGGTGGATATGGAATTGGAGTGGAGAAGGATGCTTCTACATAATCTTGTAAAGCTATTTGACTCTTAAAATGAAGCATATGCATGACTTTGACAAAAATAAAACTTAATGAAAGCTGAATAAAGCAAAGAAACTGAACTGGCAATTCAGCTATAGAGAACCAATAAAGATATGGGGGAAATGCTCTTATCACAGATAATAAAAGAACTGAAAATGAGAAGAATGAAATTTGGCAAATTGATGAATGTTTAAAACCTTGATAATTCCCAGAGAAAGTCACTTGTTAAACTAATTCTGAGAATGTAAATTGGTACAAAGTTCAAGGGGGACAATTTGGCCATAAAATGCTCGCACCTTTTGACATGGCCACTCCACTCTTACGAGTACAAATAAGAGACATACGTGAAGATGGAAAAACAAAGCTGCTCACTCCAACTTCTATCATCCAACTTTTAAAAATCATGTAAATATCTGACAAGAGTGCGTCAATTAAATTAATTATGATATAGTCATTTGCTAGGATACTAGGTAAAAAAAAAATCATAAGATAGGAAATTACTTAATGGCATGGGACATGTTTAGGATGTCTACTTAGGTGAAAAATTAGGATGGCTATGATGAACCCAATTAAAAATGTGTGTACATATGTATACACACACACACACACACTCACTTTTGCAATTTACAGGTGAAACCAAAAGACCAGAAGCTGGTCTTCAAAGTGCTGGCAGTGGTCATCTTTGAGTGGTGAGACTAGGGTGAGTCCTGTTCTTCCTCTTGTTCTGTTCAGTGTTTTGCAATAAATGTGTTTCTTTTTCTAGAATTATTACATGTAATAAGTTTTAGTTATCAGCTTAGTATCTTTTCTAGGAAAAACTCACATGACTCCCCCTTCTTCATTCTCCACTACAGAAATGAAATTATCTGCATAATTTGTAAAAGATTCAGTGTGGGGCAAGGGTGTGAAGGTAACCCTGAGTCCTAAAAAGGACTCTGGTGTCCAGTCAGCTGCAAAGTGACCAGTTGGATCGGACCAGGGATGAAGGCCAGGTGTCTGGAGTTGGGCCCCAGCTGACCTCACCTCTTTGCCCTGGGTAACTTCTGAATGGCTTCACCCTCCACTCAGAGAAGCAGCTGCCAGAAATGGCCCCACCGCTACCTGCCCTCTGGGACCTGCATGTGTGCCCCAGCTCTCCTAGGATCCCCTCCGGCTTTATCTTTCCTAGGCCATGCCTGACGCTTAGTCACCGGCACACATGCCTCTTAAGAGTGTAACCCAGAAAAGCAGAACTCACCCAGCGAAGGAAGGGATACACCCATCGGAATCACCCAGGGGAAGTCCTGTGCTCCGCCAACCACACCTCCACGGGCTCCGTGTAAACAACCTTCCAAGACAAGAGGGCTGAGTCACAAAACCAAGTCCAACTGTGTGAGCGTATGTCTAACCACAACCGCAGTGTCCAGCCCCAGCAGGGCTGTTGGGAATGGCGAGGCCAGCCCTGGGGACACGGAGCTGGAGCAGAGCCGCTCCCACCTTTGGGATGCTTCTAATCCAACGAGAAACGAACAGCCATGGCATGGAACTCAGGGGTGCTGCACGGGTCTAGGTGCGAATGGGCGAAGGACGAGAAACTCAGGCTGGAGCACGGCAGAGGGGAGGATGGAGAGTTTCAGCCAGCCTGGATGTTCCTCAAGATAAACACGGGGGCCCATGTGACTGGCTGAGCCGATCAGCACCCTCAGCCTTCCACCCATCGAGGCAGCACTAGTATTAGCATCGCTGCCATCATCCTTATATCCAGGGATACACGGAACTGGACTGATGACAGTCTTCAATCCCAATACCAGCCATCACTGGTCCACAGATGGCTCTTTCAGTTTATCCCCTTTAGGCGACATTTTAAGAAGGTACTGCTCATTCATAAACCCACCAGAGTGTCAACCCAGAGGTGGCCACTCTGTGCAGCCCCGGGGTCACAGGGCCCCCCTGCAGCCCTGCTGTTAGAGGTGGGCACCCCCCAATCCTGGATCTGGGAGCTGGGCTCCGGCTCTCCACCTCTCACCCTGATCAGTTCTCGCCTCGCCGTTCCTGACCTGGGGACCAGGCTCAGCCCGGCTCTCCCTGCTGGGAAGGAAATGGCCTGGTCCAAACAGCAGACCAGACCCAACTGATCTTCTCCCAGAGGTCCTGGCAGCCAGGGCTTGGGGGCAAGTGAGCACCAAGTGGGCTCTGGGGCAGGGGGCGAGCTCAGGCAGACCCAGGGTGGCCCTGCACCAGCTCCCCTGATGGGCAGGGCCCTGTGATCCTTGTATTTTGAAACGAGCTGTTTGGGGCAACTATTAGGAACAGGAGGAGCATTTTCTAGATACTTCTCTGCAGGGTTTTTATAACCCTTCTCTGCAGGTAACCAAAGTTACCAAACTGGTGGACCTGGCCAAGAGCACTGGTTCAGTTCTTTCATCCTGACACGCAAACCGCAAACCGTGCTGTGATGCTCTCAGGACCCAAACCCTGGCATGAATGGAGATATAGCCTCCAATCCCACAGGTGGAACAGCAGACACCAGGCTCCATGCCCAGAGCACCTCCCCACTCGCCTCTCAGCAGAAGTGAGGGGACAGTCGGGGCCACAGCTGGGACACATCTAAGCGGGCCCACCTTCCTCCCCTCCGGGCAGCTGCCAGCAGCTCACGCTGACACCGGGGCCATCTGCCGGGGACGCGGCCCAGACCCCGCCAAGCTAACGGATGCTCACTGTATCATGTTGAAAAAACACACGAGCTGGGAGATGCCTTAGATCTGCAGGAAAAGAAAATAAAACCTGGCCCCCAAATTACAAGTGAGGCTCAAGGGCCTGGAAGGATCCATGCGATGGGATAGATTTTCTCTTGCCCCAGTGGGCGCAAGGGGGATGACAGAGCTTGGTGCTGTCATCCTTGCTTCAATCTGCAGATGGGGAAACTGAGGCCAGGCTAGGCAGCCTCTGGCTACAACTGCAAGACTCAGGTGATGAAAAGAAGGATGCAACACCCCTGAGAGGGTCCCTGGGGGAGACCAAGGTCCTGGGAGACCAGGGGAGGGAAGACGTGAGGAGGAGGAGGCCAGTGGGGAGATTCTGCGCGGGAAGGAAAACCCACAGCACCGCTGAGGCTCAAGGGCAGGGACGGGAGAAGAACACGTGACACGGAGCTCACACGCTGCACAGGGCAGGGAGCTGCACGCAGGGGCCACGTGCTTCGGTCAGGGCACAGCTCTTCACACTTTCAAGATGCTGGCAGAATGAATGAATGAAATTTGACTTCCCTTTTACAGATGACGGGCATGGGACTTGGAGAGGCCTGGTGATGTCCCCAAAGGCACACCTTGCTGTCCTTCCTGGTAGAAAGAAGACGAAGAAGTCAGAAAAGAATGAGACACAACGGAATCGCCTGTCCTCGGGGGGCCAGGCTGGGGCCAGCGTCCACTCAGCGAGGACTGTCGGCCCCTCCAGCACTCACACACGTGTCCCATTGATATCACGACCAGCTCAAAGTCCCCTCTGGCTTCTGGAGGGTCTAAGGCCTCCAACAAAAAGTTTCAAAGAAGGGCTGATGAGGCTGACCCAGCCCGCTCCAGTTTCATCAGAGAAGCAAAACCAAACCGCGGAATTCTGTCTTGCAAACCCTCAGCCTACTCAATGACAGCTGAAGGCTTGTTTTCAATCTTCCCTTCCCTTCTTGGGGAGGAGGCCTCAGCGACCCCCACAAACCAGACTCAGTTCTGGCCGGTGGCCACTGGGTTTCAAATTTTGAAATGGGCCTTTTGCAAAATGTTCAGTTTCAAGCCCTTGGTCCGACTGCTTACATTCTGTCCAAACTTCCTGGGGGAGTGAGATTTATTTAAGAAAGGAATAAAATCCCCATGTTCAACCCATCGAGTGAAAACACGTTCCATCCCAGGCAATTTCAAGGATTAAGGTTACATATCTCTTAATGAGTCGCAGGTGGAAGGCAAAATGGAGCTGGCTGGAAGAGTAGGACCAGCCTCAGTCATGAGGAGGTGCCAGTCCTTGGTGCCAAGGACCCCGATTCTCTGCCAGGGAGGTAATCTGCCCCCCAGCATGGCCTCACAATCATTCCTTTGTACATTCATTCATTCTTGAAGAGGGCACGTAATGCTGCCTGAAAGGTGAGTAGTCTGGTCTCATCCTAACTGGCATTCTGTAAAAACTCAGTTGAACTCCTCGTTCTTCTGGGACAGGGGAATATGGGTACCACATCCATTTGGGAGCTTTTAAATGAATGCAGGTGACACCATCTATTACAGCTCCTTAGTAATTTCTAACGCATCTCTTCCCTCCCTGGTATCGCATTATGTACAGGACAGGTCTTATATTAGGTAAGAAGAGCCTCATAAGCTTTTGCTAGATAAGGTTGGGCTTCCCAGGTGTCTGCTAGTGGTAAAGAATCTGCCTACCAATGCGGGAGATGCAAGACACTTGGGTTCGATCCCTGGATCAGGAAGATCCCCTGGAGGAGGGCATGGCAACCCACTCCAGTATTCTTGCCTGGAGCATCCCATGGACAGAGGAGCCTGGCGGGTTACAGTCCATAGGGCCACAAAGAGCTGGACACAACCGTGTGACTGACCACACACACACACACACACACACACACACACACACAGACAAGGTTAATTCTCAGGACAATCCAGCCAGGGAGGTATCATTATCCTTGTCTAAGAGGTGATGGGGAGGCTGGAGGTCCAGGGTGTTCCCCGTCTAACCCACTGTCCCGCAGCTGGAAAGCAGGAGGAAGTGGAGGAGCAGCCCCCTCGCTGGAGGCACAAAAACAAGACTGTTATTTTCGACCTCCTGTCTTGGCAGAGGCCGGGGCAGCTTTCGGGAAGACCCAGGGCCTCCATTCCACCAGTCCGAGCCAACGTTGCCCAAGGATGGGCCGAGGTCCAGGGCAGTCGGAACTGCCAGGATCCTGTCTCACTGTCTGGCACTGGACGCAGGAAACTGGACTCGAGGGAGAATTTGCACGCGGGTGGGAGAATGCTGTGGACCATCTGACACACCACCACCTCCGCGCAGAACAGCTCCTGGCCGTTCTCAGAAGGGCCATCCCAGTTCCACAAAAGCACATGTATTTTTAGCTCTTCGTTCATTCATTCAGCAGTAATTTACTGGGCGCCTCCTAGGCTCAGGCTGGGAAGGCCCTGTGGAGACAGAGAAGAATCTGACCCAGTTCTCGGCTGTGCAGGCAGGTCAGCTTGGTGGAGACATGTAAACGAATGCTTGTGAGCGGAGGAGGATGGGTAGCCCCGGGGATTTAGTATGTGCCCTGAGGCTGGGGTGTGGCTGAGTGGTCAGGGAAGGAAGCCCAGTGGGACCTGCTCCACTCACTGCCTCACACACGGGTCACTGACTTGCTCACTCATTTACTGATGCGTTCACTTATTCACTCTTCCATTCACAGAGCGCTCCATTTATTCTTGGATGACATACTCATTCACTGAGTCATTGACTCACTCAATAATTATCCTTTCCCTCGATAACTCTAATATATGCATTCCCCCATCCATTTGCCTATTCACTCCCTCATTAATTTGTGCATGCATTGATTTATGTACTCATTAGTTAAATTATTCAACTTGGTCTGCTTTTTACTGACTTTATTCCCTCACTCATTTTTTGACTTATTCATCAATTAATTCATTTGATTCCTCATCAACCCACTAGCTTATTCATCCCCTCATTACTAACTTCTACTAAAGCATTCATTGATAAACTCGTTCTGGAATCCATTTATTAATTCACTCAACTTTCACTTATTGGACTGTTGACCTACTAGTCTTTGGTCCATTCCCTCCTTGACCTATTTGGACCTCACCATCCACCTCTTGACAGTTTTACCCACACAGAGACTCATCCACTTAAGAATGTAACATACACACATTGATTTGCTCAATGCATTATTAATTTATTCCCTCATTCTTATACTCCACATGTTCACTCAATTTTCCATTCCATTGTTTACTCAAAGGCTCATTCATTCACTAACTCACTGCGTCATTCATTCATCATGTATACCATTTATTCAACAACTCATTCAACGAATATATTACAAGTGCTCCACATGCAGTGCATATGAGGAGTGCAATTCCTAACGTCCTGGATCTTACAAACCAGGGATTCGGTTACTGGCTCAAGCATCTTCTCTTTTATGTGATATGTAAGCATGTGATATGTAAGTGGGGTCTTGCCTTCTGTGCTTCTGGAAAACCCATGTATTTGCCCTTATACTGAATTATATTTATCAGTAATCCCACCTAATCCCAAAGAGTTACCTGATGGCTGGAACTAGATCTGATTTAGATATGAATGCCATGACTAATACAGAGCCTGACATGCATTTGGATCTATACTTGCTGAGCTGAAATTATTACCCTAGTATTGGTTATTTTTGCACTCTCTCAGATACCAAGTGCCAGAAAAATTTTTAAAATCTGGGGTATAGGGACCTCCTGCCATCACCTCCCATCAGATCACTGGTATTTGCCCTGAGATAGGGTAAAAAAATAATCCAAGTAATGAATTATGATCTCAGTATGCAAAATATCCAAATAATTTCAGTGCAACACGCAGAGCAGAACTGTACCCTGTGCTGCCCTGTGCTTAGGCGCTGTGTCGTGTCCGACTCTGCGACTCTGGACTGTTGCCTGCTAGGCTCCTCTGTCCGTGGGATTCTCCAGGCAAGAAAACTGGAGTGGGTTGCCATGCCCTCCTCCAGGGGATCTTCCCAACCCAGGGATCAAAGCCAGGTTTCCTGGATTGCAGGCAGATTCTTTACCATCTGACCCACCAGGGAAGCCCAAGGATAGTGGAGTGAATAGCCTATCCCTCCTGCACTGCAGGCGGATTCTTTACCTGCTGAGTTACCCAGGAAGCCTGAACTACAGACTATGTACCATTACAACAAATATCTTTTAAAATGTTTTATTTCATACATTTCAGTAATGTAGACTTGCAATAATCATAATCCTTGTTTCAAAATACATTTTCACCAGTGGTCCTCTTCTTTCTTAGTTTGTCATAGATTTAACTCACTAAAATATAAGAACGAACACAACGAATACTTTAACCTCTATGTCCTCACTATACACAGAATTAATATTGATGGATTAAATCTTCTTGGTTAAATGGATCTCAGAGAAGCAAAACTGGGTCGACCACAATTATTGTTTCACAAAATTTTATCATTGGAATAATCTTGGCATTTTAATTTTCTTTATATACGAATTTTACTTATTTATTAATGTAGTCAGGTACTCATTTTCAAAAATAAAATCAATAGCAAAGAATCTGCTTCTAAACAAGGGGGAAGTAGGCATTTGCTGTATGAGGCAGGGAGCTCAAGCTCGGTGCTCTGTGACAGCCTGGAGGGGTGGGATGGAGGGGAAGACGGGCAGGAAGGCAACGAGAAAGGGTGCGTATGGCTGATTCGTGTTGACGAGCGGCAGAAACCAACACAATATTGTAAATCAATGATCCTCCAGTTAAAAGTAAATTAATAAAAACATAAACAAGAGGGTAAACTTTGCCTATTAAGTCTCTCTGTGTACCCCTTAAACAGAGGGGTAGACAGTTGAATTAAACAAATCTTTGTTTCATGAATAATCTCATCATTGGTCATGAGTGGCCACTGGGATTTTACTAGCCTGTTTATCTTTAATTTGTTTAATTATTAAAAACCCAAGGAAAACACAACCAACCCAAGAATAATATCTTTGACTAAGTCTAGAATTCATCTATGCCCTTTTTACTTTAAGAGGTAGCACTAAATCTATTTTCAAATGAAATTCTTTTTTTCCTTTTTCAACATGAATTAACTATGATGTTTCTCAAACAAATTCTTATCCTTGGTGCCAGCATAATCTTTGATTTGTTTTATAACTGCATGAAACCATCTATTTTTAAAGAATATACTTATCATCCATAAACAAAATGGCCAAACCAAGAATAAAAACTTAATCTCATACTTACTTTGATCTATATTCTCCTTGACCACATAGGTAACAGTTAAATAATAACTAATCATTAAATAATAGCTAAAATAACCAAGGGGCAGTCATTCTGGGGCACAAAACAGATGAAACATACACTGATCATTGGCTCATATTTTATACTCATTCACTTAGTTAACCATTTCTTTAATCCTAAATTTTTTCTTTCATGAATCAAACCCACTTCAAACTAAGAGAAGGACATATATTTAGCTTAGCTGTGTCTCACACAAACCAGTAACAACTTAATGTGCCTCTTCTTAATGGAGCCATGGAGTTCACATTGAGTGAGTGAAGTAATTATATTTCAGAACTGAAGTTTCAAACTGAACTGAAACTAATTTCAGAACTGAAGTAATTATATTCCTTGTTTTATAAATATCCTCTATGTTGGTCTGTGTTTTGACCTCTCTTTTCTTTTCAATATATTTATTGATCTATTCATTTATTTACAGATAGTATAAAGCCAGTATCTATGAACTCTCTCAACTAGATTCTCCAACATCCTGAGATGATTCCCCCAAGAGTCATACACGAATTGTCTTTTCACCATGGACCTCAGGGGTTCCAAACGTGATTGATCATAATTTTCATTCAGATGCATTCCATTCACATCATTGGTCCAGGTGTGGTCTTTCAGCATTTAATTTGAACAGTTTCTAGATGTTACAATGAACAGCCATGAATCCGCAGTCCTAACTCAACAAATGGAGTACTGACTTCCTAAATGAGTAACAGCCTAGATCATCATTAAGAGAGGAATGGGACAAACACGAAAGGGGACATATCAGTGTTGAAATGAATGGGAAAGCTCAGTTTTTTTTTTTCCTTTTATCTCATTTGTGCTAAATTGTGTTAATCACAAACTTCAGCTCATAACACATTCTCATCATAGGTCTATGCGTGGCATTTAATTTTAATTACATTTATTCTTTTTTAATGATACAGTGGAAACCCACAAGCTAACCACCCAAACCAAGAACTTTATTACTCACATGGCATGGTGTGCTCCTTCCCCAGAGGCATTAGGCAAAGCTCGTCATGGTTGGAGAGTAACTTAATGAGCTACAGTCGATCCA
This sequence comes from Bos javanicus, assembly GCF_032452875.1. NCBI lineage: Eukaryota > Metazoa > Chordata > Mammalia > Artiodactyla > Bovidae > Bos > Bos javanicus. The sequence goes on along the minus strand of NC_083888.1, from coordinate 65,158,348 downwards.
CCCTGTGGAATGAAAAGATGTTGACAAATGAAAATGCCTGGATTCGGGTTTTAATTTAGTGAACACTAGGTAACCATGACAATAATTAATTGTAAACAATCATTTATACTACACTCTCATCTCTGGCTCTATGAATGAATGGACCTACATTTTATTAATTAATGTATTCAGTTCATTTTAATAGCATAATAAGCACCCTTAAATGAACCACCCAACATAAGAACTATGAATCTTGCAGACAAGAACTCTGGGCCCTTTACTGACATTGATAAGAGGTTAGAACTTCATTTTGTAAAAGATTCCTGTTGTGTTGAATCAGATTCAACACGGACCTCGGTTGACAACACAGTCTTATCATTGGTCCTTTTATGACCTTCTTTGGTTATGTCCTGTCCTTCCTTTTTTTCAACTGTTCGACTTGCAAAAACCAGGAGTCACTATCAGATAGGCAAGCCATCCGCATGGTGCTCTGGGTGAAAACAAATCTGCTTGCTCTATGATGGACTAAAATCCCACTACCCAAGGTATAAAGCAGTGAGAGGAACAGCCATCAAATGTATCCCATACTTTCAAACCATACACTGAATATCCTAAACAGGTTCCCCCAAAGAAGACAAGAACTTGGCTATTACTCACCTTCAACTATGAAGGTCTTGATCATTAGAGAATGATTAGTAGTTCACGTCCATTCTATGAAGGACAAAGAAAATAGCCAAAAAAAAGGGGGGGTGGGGAAGGAGAAATGAATAGGCATTCTTTTATAAATTAAAATGTTAAATGAAATGACAGAATATCTCTTGTCCTGAAAAAGAGAAATATAGAAAGGAAAAAAATTCTTTCCGTTGATCCATGTTTTCCCCTTGATTGACTTGCTATTTAGGTTTTGACTAATTTACTTCATTATTTATTTCCATTTCTCTTAACAAACTAGAACTCACCACTGATCGAGAGCAAGAACACTGACTGTGACTCTTCTCTGTCTAAATGACCTTACCCCAAACAGGAAATTCCTCTGGTTTCCTGGTCCAGTGGTTAAGACTTCACCTTCCAATGCAAGGGGTGTGGTTCTAGGATGATATTTAAAAATGTGCAGCTCAACAGTTGTATTGACTGGTTACAGCCTAATCCTTCATGTGTAATTCATTCTCATCTCTGGTCTTTTAAAATTTTGTGTCCAGATGTAGCCTTTTATCCATTGTTCTGTAATCCAACAGACGGGTAGCCCAAGGATGAAAACTCTGTTTACCATTATACAGGCCTACAGGCTTCTTCTCCAGAGACTCCCTAGCCACGACATTTACCTACGAGGAGTCACTCTGGGGAGCACAAAACAAATATTGAAAAGAATGAAACAGCCTAGATTTCGACTTTGCTCTAATACACTAATGGATGCAGAGTGAGAAAATTGAGACTAACCTGAAAACTTTGGGTGTGCCACTTGCTTCAGCTGGCAGAAAGTTAACCCCTCTTTTAATCTAATTAGTTCAACGATAAATTTTTTAAACATTTTTTTAAGATTCTTTTTAATGTGGACTATATTTTAAACTCTTTACTGAATTTGTTACAATATTGCTTCTGTTGTTTAGGTTCTGATTTTTTGACCATGAGGCATGAGGAATCTCAGCTCCTCAACCAGGGATCAAAACCACAGGCCTTGCATTGGAAAGTGAAGTCTTAACCACTGAACCACCAGGGAAGTCCCTCAATATTCTTCTTACCCAAACCAGCAAGAGACAGAATTTCTGCTCTAAGAGGGACATCATTTAAGCGGCACTGGTTAAATCATAATTATTTCAAGACATGCTCATTACTGGCCCAGGCTTTGTCCCTTTGAGCGACTGATTGCTATTAACTTATTCATTTATGCACTCTAATGATAAAACTGCACACACTCAATGCCATAGCATGAATAATAGTAACACATGCGCAGTTCGCTGCTCATTACCAAACTGATAACAGACAGTGTAACTCTGTAATGGAATTCTGTGAGCACAATAGCTCGTGCTGCCTAACAAACTTTTATCAGTGTCCTTCTTTAATTTAAACAGTGCTTAATCTTTTATTTAATTTTATAAACATGTTTCCTAATTAGTAATAAAACAAATAACCAGCAGACCAAAGACACCTGAGAATGTGAAACTGACAATTCACGCGTCTGTTTCTGTGTGTTGCATTCTGAGAGATAAGCAATGTGAATACTAACTCCTCCAAAATAGGTTAATAACACGTGCTCCATTACCTATGCAATCACTGCTCTAGGCCTGGCCACATTTATGCATTAATTCACTTATACTAATACAATCATTACCCATGACCCAAAAAAGCCCCCAAACAGGATAATCAAATATTTGTAACAATTGTCTATAGGATCATTTTCAACAGAGCCATAGATTAGATTTCTTCCCATGCTGGACCTCAGATATGCAAACAAGTATTATTCATCATCCTTGACTCCGACACCATCAGTCATTAGCAAAGGTTCAAGCACAGAATCTTTTTCTTCATAGTGCAAAGTCGCTTCAATTGTGTCCGACTCTGTGACCCCACGGACTTAGCCGTCCAGGCCTGTCTGATGGTGGGATTCTCCAGACAAGAAAACTGGAATAAGTTGCCATGCCCTCCCTTAGTGGATCTTCCGGACCCAGGGATCAAACCCATGTCTCTTATGTCTCCTGCATTGGCAGGGGGTTTCTATACCACTAGAGCCACGTGGGAAGTCCCTTTTCTTCATTATATTCTGCCTACTGATTTATTAAGTTATGACTAAAAAGAAATATACATGAATCAGAAAAAAAAAATCAAGAACCTTGATATCCCTGAGATCTACCTATCAAATCATTTCCCAGAAACGAGATCTGTTTCTTGAATTGACCTCAGTGCTTCATACATGGATGCCTTGACACAATTTGGCCTCTCAAGCCCTGTTATTGGACTAAGTTGCCCTGCTTTGATTCTATTTCCTACTTCTTACCAATGCACCGACCATGATAAACCAACCAAACCATGACATGAACTTTAACTGTGGCTTGCACTGGTCTCCCTGCTCCTGACACAACACTGAGTTGGGGCCATGGCAGAACACTAAAATCAGTGCAGGAGTGTTCATTCTGAACAGCACAAAAAAGAACAAAAAATAAAGTTTGAGATCTTCTATCTATTAGTTGTTTGCATTCCACCTTTCCTAGACTCAGTCATTCAATATTCATTAGTTTACAGTATTCTTTCCAGTTGAACCTCAGAGTTGGAGACACTTATTCATTGTACATGACTTAAACATCACCAGTAGTTATCACTGATCCAGCATTCCTTTTTAGAGTCATAGATTATCAATAATTTGTTCCTTTTTTTTGCTGAATAGTATTCCACTGCATAGATACACCACATTTTGCTGGTCTATTCACCAGTTGATGGACATTTAGATTATTTGTATGTGTGTGTGCTCAGTAATGTCCGACTCTTTGAAACCCCATAGGCTGTAGACCTCCAGGATTCTCTGTGCATGGAACTTTCCAGGCGAGAATACTGGAGTGGGTTGCCATTTTCTCCTCCAGAGGACATGGATTCAATATTGTCCCACTTTTGCTTCATTCATAACTGATCAAATCTCATATCTGCTGGTCATCATTAATGACCCATGTTAGACCCTCATTTTACTCATTTGTGTTACATTTGTATCAATTAAATCATTCATCATGGATATTAATAAAAATCACATTATTTAAGAAAATATACCCATGAAATCCTTAAATATTCCTGAACTCTGGCTAAAGAAGCTTTTTCCATATACACTGTGTGTGTGTGTGTGTGTGCACCCGTGCGTGCTTCGTTGCTCAGCCATGTTCAATTCTTTGTGACCCCGTGGACTGTAGCCCACCAGGCTCATCTTTACTCAAACAATAACTGAAACCAAAATAAGATCTTTGACTACTACTACTCACCACGTTCTCTTTCCTAACATAGGCAACATAATCTTGACCAAGGCAGAACCCGAGATCAGCTTGGTGCTGAGATATTCTCCTCTCTTCATTGTTGCACAATTTCCAGTCTCCATGTATGGAGTCATTTAAGTGTTTATTAATTCATAGTAATTTTTATTTTTCTTTCAATACAATAAACATCAAACATGCAACTGACTCAGGGCAATTACTGGTTATTACTTATCACTGAAAATATGCGTAATTTAAGACATAATATATTTAGTCCATTTTATTATCTATTTCAATATATTAATATTCATTTTCCTGACTAAATATTTTATTAATGAACAATGTTTCACCCTCTTCATCTTTATTCATTTATACATTTGCTAATTTATTCTGCCATTGATTCATTTATAATTATATTTTTAAAATTCATGAGCACAAAGACCGAGAAAGAGATCACTGTATAATACTAAAATCTATCTACAGTAATTTAAAGTATGCTGAATAGATGAGTTCTTTTGCATTGAACCTCAGACTTCTGGACACACAGAATTCATTGTATGTGATTCACACACCAGACATCATCATTAGACAGTGACTGGTCAAATTTCTCTTCATTTGCATCTATATTTGTTTATTAATTCATTAATAAGGAAAGTGAACGTAAAAGTCACTCAGTTGTGTCCAACTTTTTGCGACCCCATGGATTATACAGTCCATGGAATTCTCCAGGTCAGAATACTGGAGTGGGTAGTCATGCCCGCCTCCAGGGGATCTTCCCAATAGTACTATGCCTCCTCATACATTCCTGACCTTAGTTGAAAGGGTCAAGTGAAGCAGAGACAATAAACTAGAATTTTTCATGTTGGACCATCTTCCAGGCACACATATATATGACTTATACGTCAACATTGGTCATAATTGATCTAATATTGCCCCCCTTTTTAAAACTCATTTCTATAGCTTTATTGATCCAATAATTATTTCCCTAATAATAATTTTTAAAGTTATGATTCACAAAATTTCAAGAATACTTTTTGTGCCCGTAATCTATATATAGAATTCTTCTCGCAACGATACATCTCTTGTTAATTATCCTCAGTTTTTCTTATGTATATCAATATAATGTTAACTCTATCTCTATTTATCACTAAGTTAGAGCTGCATTCTCTAAATATATTTCACACTTTTAAATGAATAACTTAAAAAAAACAGAAACTGAGAAAGCAACTTCATGATTACTCACATTAATCTCTGTATTCCTATTAGACACAGGCAACCGGAGAGCTCATGACGGTGGAAGATGCATCTGTTCTGAGAAGCACAGCATAGAGCACACAGTAAAACAAATTAAGACACAATCACCATTTCTGAGTAGGCATCAATGCTTTCAATTTCATTATCAATACCTTTTGCTACACAACATACATTCCTAATTGCATGACATTTCATCCCATTGTTTTTTTAATGAATTTATCCATATATGTCTAATGAAGTGAAAGTTGCTCAGTCGTGTCCAACTCTTTGTAATCCCATGGACTGTATAGTCCATGGAATTCTCCAGGCCAGAATACTGGAGTGGGTAGCCTTTCCCTTCTCCAGGGTATCTTCCTAACCCAGGGATCGAACCCAGGTCTCCCTCATTGAAAGTGGATTCTTTACCAGCTGAGCCACAAGGGAAGCCCAAGAATACTGGAGTGGGTAGCCTGTCCCTCCTCCAGCGGATCTCCCCAACCCAGGAATTGAACAGGGGTCTCCTGCATTGCAGGAGGATTCTTTACCAACTGAACTGGGAGGGAAGCTAATTTCATTATTAAAAACAAATCTAAGGCTATACAAGAATATGACCAATATTGATCACAATCAATACAAGAATATGATCTTTGTACAGAAACAATTTCAACAGAGGAATAGATTAATTTTGTTCCATGTTGGACCTCAGAGTTTCAGACACATATTTTCTCATCGCCCATGACTCCATTATCATCAGTCATCATCACTGGCCCATGACTGGATCTATTCCTCTTCATTTGTATGTTTGTGCTGATTAAATTATGAATGCATTGATACAAATAAAAATAATACATGGTTCATAAAATCTCTAGGACAAGATCAAGGATATATTTAACATCAGTTTGCAGAATCATTTTCCACATAGATTAAACCTTTTTAATTAATAGACCTCAATCATGTTCATTATTGATTAATCAACATAGTACTTTGTATTTATCATTAGGCCATGATAAACTTTTTAATGAATTTAATACTTTCTAATAATACTGTAAATACCCTTAAACAGATGATCCAGTTCAAAACAATAATGTTGACCATTACTCACCTTGGTCTCACAGTCTTGGTGACAACAGAGGCTAAAATCAGTTTCAGCATCTATTCTCAAAAGGATCAAGCAGACAAGACGATAAAAATGTTGAGACTTTCTCTCCATTGATTCAGAATTTTCACAATTCATTTGCATAGTCATTTAGGCATTTATTAATTTACAGTAATACTTATTTAATTTGCTCTTAATAAACCAAATATCAACTTTGTAACTTTATCAATAAATGACGATCATCACTATTATTCCCACTCAAAGACATATACACTTGATTATTTTATTTTCCATTCCAATTTACGTCATCAGATTTCTTTATAATACTTATAATGAACAGTATTTCCTTGTTTCATATTTATTCACTTACATATTTGTTTATCTTGACATTGATTTCTTAATAATAATAATTTTAGATATTACTGTACACAAAGACTAAGAACATGATCCCCATATATGCCTGGCATCTCCCTAAAGGATCACTTCAAAAGAGGGGAAAGTATTAGATTTTTTGTGTTGACCTGTGGTGTTCCTCATCAAAGACTCATACCACAAGTCATCATTGTTTGTCCATAATTCCTTCATGTCAACACATTTTTACTGATCGTCCATTCACTATTAACTATATTTTTTTAAAAAGTGCTTCATCGTCACAAAAACTTAAAACAAGGAAGGTCCTTGGCTCTTTGATTTGTCTATAGAAGGACTTCCCACAGAAACTGTCATCAATTGACCTCAAAGTGTCCTATCCAGATGCATTAATATAATGTTTCATGTTAACCCTGCTTCTACTATTTGGCCATGGTTCACAATCATCGATTATTTTTTTTTATAGAATTTAAAGAATGCAGTGAAAATGAAAACCACAAAACCAAGAAGAGGTTTGACTATGACTCACTTTGTTCTCCTAACCCTTAACACATCAAATGCAACCACAGAATTCATGACCACGAGGAAGCCTTACATTAACCCACGGTGACAAGCCTAAGGAGGAGAAGATAAAACTAGAAGATAAAAAAGACATTAAGATATCAGTTTAATTAGTCTTTGAATTCCATGTTCCATTTAATCATTTAAGTAGGTAGTGAATTGGGATCATTTATACTTTAGTTTCTCCTAAGTAAATGAACAATATCAATCTTGACACTGACACAGATCATAGACACAAGACATAGAGAACATAAACAATTTACTTATCCATAACCATATCATTCTCAGCCAAAGAATAACATGCCTGTACCATAAATTTCCTAATTTACATTTGTTTTTAATGTATATTAATAGCATTTCTTGCCTAACCACTTTTCTATGGCTGAACAAAGTTTCACCAATTTCATCTTTATATATTATTTCATTGATCCAATTATAAACATAAAAAGAAAATATATGAACATAAAACAAGATACTTACATATTCCTGAAAGATGTCTATAGGGTTACCTGGAACAGAGGCAGTGGGTCTCCATTTGCATTGTACCTCAGAGTTCCAGACACATATTCATCGTATACGACTCATACACGCACCGAAAAACCATCATTGATCCAATGTCGTACCTACTTTCTTCATTCACTTCTATGGTGTCTATTTCTGAGTTCATTAATTTACTAATAATAATTCAAAAACTCAATTATTTGCAAAAACCAAAAAGAAAACAAAACCCGAAACCACTATTCTATGTAGAGAATCATTTTCATAACAATGTATCTTTCTTTATACCCTTTGTTTTTCTGTTACATGTCAATTCAGTATTTATCACTGGGCTACTGCTGGCGATTCTTATTATATGTTACTTTTCAACAATACATTAGAATGCTCTCAAAAAAACCACAGAAAGGACACAAGATTTTGACTTTTACTCACACTGGTCTCTGTGCTCCTAACACAGAGATGCAAACACAGAGGTCAGTGCCACGGTGCCACTGCTTAAATCAGCTTGAGGGTGTAGGGTCTGCAAAGAACAAAACAGTCAATGATAAAAAAAAAAAGGTTTAAGTACAATACCCATCGAGCTTTGATTTGCACATTTCATTTACTCACATATTGAAGTATTTATAAATTATTCATAATGGATCTATTTTTCTCTTGACAGAATGAACAACAATGAGGCAAATCCATAAACTATAAGTGACTTAATTATCTATCTGTATTGATACAATATTTAGTCAAAGATATACTGGTGAGCCACTTTTTCCTGACTGAGTTTCAGTATTTTCAATTTTATTAATAGTATTTCTTGCCTCGTCACCTGTTTATAGTTAGACAAGGTTTCACCCTTTTTACTTATTATTTCTTTACCTTTTTCTTTACCTATTATTTACATTTCTTTATTGGTTCTAAAATTAATCTTTTAACAATAATAAATATAAATCGATGAATACAATAGCTGTACTGGGTATATTTCAACATCTATCTCTGCTGCTGCTAAGTCACTTCAGTCGTGTCCAACTCTGTGCGACCCCATAGAGGGCAGCCCACTAGGCTCCCCCGACCCTGGGATTCTCCAGGCAAGAACACTGGAGTGGGTTGCCATTTCCTTCTCCAATGCATGAAAGTGAAAAGTGAAAGGGAAGTCGCTCAGTCGTGTCCGACTCTTAGCGACCCCATGGACTGCAGCCCACCAGGCTCCTCCGTCCATGCATTTTCCAGGCAAGAGTACTGGAGTGGGGCGCCATTGCCTTCTCCAACATCTATCTCTTGGATGAATGAAAAGAAATACACTAGGTTTTTGTTGGACCTCAGTATTAGGACATATATTATTCATTATATAGACTTATCTGCTACAAGTCATCATCACTAGCCCAAGAAAACCCTTTTATTTTTCATTCTCATAAATATTTGAGTTTATTTATAAATTTGCTACTAAATACACATAAATGAAAATAAACTAAAATATCTGCAATGTCTATCTCAAAAATCTTTTCCAGAGACTAACTCTGTTTCCAAAACTGACCTCAAAGATACATTTATAGATTAATAAAGGAGATATTTCATGTCAATCTGATACTTAACATGGCATTTTCCCTTCTTTGATTGTTTGAGCAAGTTCCCGGAGTTGGTGACGGGCAGGGAAGCCTGGCAAGCTGCAGTGCATGGGGTCGTGAAGAGTGGAACACGACCGAGCGACTGAACTACCAACTATCCACTCAAACTAAAACACTGGCTATTACTCACATGGTCTTAACATACCTACAGCACAAATGAAACCAGAGAGTGTGTAACCGTGGAAGATGCTTCCACCCGCCTAAGTGCACCCATTCTGAGGAGAATAACGCAAAGGAGATGATAATAAAATGAGGCACTCTTTCCAACATCTGTCTACAGAATATCTTCTCTGCTGTGAATGGACAAGCTTAATCCAATATTGGACCTCTAGTTCCAGACACACTTTCATTGTATATGATTCATATTGATGATGGCCAGAAATCATCATAGATCCAACACCGGTCCCCCTTTTTCTGCACATATTTCTGTATCTTTATTGGTTAAATAAAAATCCACTAATAAATTTAGCAAGAACAATTCAAAAAATAAAGCAATACAGGTGTACACTGAAGTATTATTACTTTAATGTATCTTCCTCAATAATACACTGTTTTCCATATATACACTCATCAATACAATAGCTCATATATCCATATGCAACACTCTGATGCAGCTGCCTTCTTTACTTATATTCAACATTCAATAATAATACAGTAAATTACTTCAATAAAAAAAAAAAAACAGAGAACTTCAACTACTACTCCCATTAATCTCCACCTTCCTATTATAGAGAGGTGACCCCAGAGCCTCTGTCCTTGAAGATGCTAAACCATTTGTGCTGGCTTCTTTCTGAGGAGTACAGAGCACAGATGATAATAAAAGTATTGACACCTAATAACCAGTGGTTCTTGTTTTCTATACTTTGTTTGCTCAGTATTTAGGAATGTATTACTTTTCCTTTCTTCACATTCCTTTAATCTTGTTAAAACAAAAAACTCAATCTTTAGTTTGAAGCAAAACTCCTAAACTGTCTCTTGTGCATTTCTAGGTCTTCCCTGGTGGCTCAGTCGGTAAAGAGTCTGCCTGCAACGCAGGAGACCCAAGTTCAACCCCTGGCTCAGGAAGATCCCCCGGGGAAGGAAGTGGCAACCCACTCCAGTAGTCTTGCCTGGAGAACCCCAAAGACAGAAAAGCCTGGTGGGCTACAGTCTCTGGGGTCACAAAGAGTCGGACATGACTGAGTGACTAATATTCTCACTTTCATGCATTTCTATCTAACCTTGGTCAAAGACGTGACCCTCACTCATTTATTGAATATGATTCAGTGTTTTCAGAGTTTATTATGGTACCTTTTGTCTCACTCAATATGCTCCTATGTGGACAGTGCTTCACTTTCTTACATTTGCTTAATGGTTCTTCAGAGATCCATTAATAGTAACAAATTTAAGTCTATGAAATCAAAAGAAGAATATAACTTACCTATGTTCCTGATATCTCTACAGAAACAATTTCACCAGAAGGAAGAGACTACTGACATTCTGGGTTGGACCTCAGAGTCTGAGACATGTTTTCATCATTTAGGACTCTTCCCATCACGATCATCATCACTGGTCCACGATTAAGTCTCTTTTCTTTGCTCATTTCTATATTTGTTTTCATTAAATCATTGAATAAATGGTAATATATATTAATCATCGAGTCAATAAGAATAATAAGTATATAATAATGGTTGTTGTGTTAGTCACTCACTCATGTCTGACTCTTTTCAACCCCATGGATTGCAGTCCACTAGGCTCCTCTGTCCATGGGATACTCTAGGCAAGAAAACTGGAGTGGGTTGCCATTTCCTTCTCAATTTAATAATGGTAATAGTTTAATAATAATAAAAATAATAATTGTGATAATAAAAATAAGTATCCCAAGAATGACACCCTTCAATACCCCTAACCTCAGTTTACAGGATCAGTCTTCTCAACCAATTTTCGACCTCTATTCTGCCCATTATCAATTATTTGAAATAATCATTCTTGATTATTTATCATTGAACTATGGTAATTTTTTGATTAATTTAATACTTTTTAACAACACCATGAGGACCCTCAGACAAATTGCCCAATCTAAGATGACAGCCCTGCCCATCGTTCACCTTATTCTCCTCCCTATCACAGTTGGTGTGACAACTGAGCACAGCAAAAGCTGAAGTATCAGGAACATCCGTCCTACAAAATAACGAACACACAAGGTGGTAAAACTACTTAGATATACTTTCCACTGATCCAAGAATCTGACTATTCATTTCCACAGTAGCTGAGGCATTAACTAAATTATGCTCGCATTTGTTTTTCCCCTTGGAAAATCAATTTCTAAGCCAGTGACTAATACCTGTCACTTTCTAGATCACCCTTAGCCAAAGAGGTAATACCCTCATAACATATCTTTCCTATTATCAGTCTTTTCAATATATATATAATAGTAATTTTTACCTAACCACATATTTTTATAATTGAAAAGGCTACAGTCATCATTTTTATCTTATACATTTGTATATTGATTATTTCATGATCCAATTATAAAAATAGAAAAAAGTACATGTTGATAATAACCAAAATAAATATCTTTGTATATTCCTAACCACTGACTAAAAGGTCACTTCACACACGTCAGTGGACTTGATTTCATTTGCATCAAACCTCAGAGTTCCAGACTCACATTCATCGCACACAACTCGTACACCTCAGGGAGTCACCATCGATCCATTACTGTCCATTTCATTCAAATACATTTCTGTTTAATTTATGAATCACAAATACACTAATAATTTTATCAGCACAATTTTTTTTAAAAGAGATGATACATACAGAATTATTCTTACTTTAACACTTTAATATAAGAATATAATCTCTTTATATTCCTGAAATCTCACAAAAGAAACAGTTTCTCATCAGAGGGAAAATAGTACTTATGTATCATGGACCTCAGAGTTCTAGCCATGTTTTCATCGTTTAGGACTCTTCCCGAAACGATCATCATCATTGGTCCACGACTGAGACTCCACTCTTTGTTCAATTCTGTTTCTTGACTAACTCAGTAATTCACTAGTAATAATTTAAAAATCCTATTATTCACAAAACTCTAGAAAAGTCATGATATTCCTATGGTGTAAATAGATCATTCTTACAACAATGTATCTCTTTTAAATTAGATGCTGTTTTTCACCTATGTAGTAATCAATTGATGTATCATAAATTTCAACAGTTATCACTGGGCTAGACTTGGCCTTCTGTTATTCTACGTGGAGCATTCAGCCAACGCACTGAATACACACACATACACACACACATGCACAAACCAACAAAGAGAAATGAACAAAACCGAGACAAAAAAAACTCTTACTCGCATTGGTCTCTGTGTATCTAACACAGAGGTGCAATCATAAGGCGCAGCCCCATGGAATAATGCTTAATCAGCCGAACTGACTCACTGGAAAAGACCCTGATGCTGGGAAAGACTGAAGGCGGGAGGAGAAGGGGACGACAGACCGTGAGATGGTTGGATGGCATCACCGAGTCAATGGACATGAGTTTGAGTAAGCTCTGGGAGTTGGTGATGGGCAGGGAGGCCTGGTGCTGCAGTCCACGGGGTCACAAAGAGTCAGACACGCCTGAGTGAACTGAGCTGATCTGAATCTTAGCCAAAAGGGTGACATAATTCTTAATGGTCATTAGAATTGGGAATTTTTATTACTATTTCTTTCCTCACCATCTATGTTCACAGTTAGACACTAATATATCTGTTCTTCTTCATCTTTTATCTGTATCATTAATGGTACTCTCAATGATCTATTAATAATTTTAAAACTCAGTCTTAGAACTTGAACTTTAAACATTCCTAACATCTGCCTACAGGAAAAAATAAAGGAATGGAGTGAGGAATGGACTGGGCCTCAGGGTCCCAGACCTTTATCATTTGTTGTCCATGACTCACCTGCTAATCATCATTGGTACATCTGAGACCCAGTTTTAGTTCATTCATTTATCTATTTATTTTGATTAAATCCTCTTTCATTGAAAATAATACATGATTAGTAAAAAAAAAAAACAAAGAAAAAGACACTTCAATACCCCTACTTCTAATTAACATCGAGATAGATTATACCTTTCATTAATAAATATCACTGCTATATATTATCAGTTAATCAATATAAGGTTATATATCATACACATTATTGGGCCACATTAATCTTTTGCTTCTATCTATTGCTTTTGAAAATACAACAAAAACACTGAAAACAAGTTCCCAAACCAGACCAGAACCCTGGCCATTACTCACCTGATCTCTGTCCCACAGCAATCTGAAGCTCATGACCTTGATCACCATGGAGGCTGAAGTCACCTTAAGCTTCTACTCTGAAAAGTAATAAGGAGAGAAGGTGATCCCAGATATGGAAACTTTCTCTCCATTGACCTGAAGGCATGTTTATTGATGTTTTTAATGGTTCACTTACCATAATCAATGAAAATGCATGAAGAGAAAGACTACATTTCTTTCATTTTGGACCTCAGAGTTCCAGACACATATTATTCATCATCCATGACTCATATACTGGTATTGATCATCACTGATCCACAAACGATAACTTCCTCTTCATTCGATATTGGCTCTTTGCTACTCCATGGACTGCAGCACAGAGCCTACTCAAACTCATGTCCATTGAGTCGGTGATGCCATCCAACCATCTCATCCTCTGTCATCCCCTTCTCCTGCCTTCAATCTTTTCCAGCATCAGGGTCTTCTCTAATGAGTCAGTTCTTTGCATCAGGCGGCCAAAGTATTGGAGCTTCAGCATCAGTCCTTCCAACGAATATTCAGGACTGATTTCCTTTAGGATGGACTGGATCTAGGTTGGATCTCTTTGCAGTCCAAGGGACTCACATCATTATAACTCTCTTAAATTTATTATCAGCTTTTAGCTTCCTTGGCTCAGACAGTAAAGCATCTGCCTACAATGCAGGAGACCTGGGTTCAATCCCTGGGTCAGGAAGATGCCCTGGAGAAGGAAATGGCAACCCATTCCAGTACTCTTGCCTGGAGAATCCCATGGATGGAGGAGCCTGGTGGGATACCGTCCATGGGGTTGCAAAGAGTTGGACACGACTGAGCGACTTCACTTTCACTTTCTTTCACTTTAGCTTCCTATCAGCTCCTTGGCATCACCGCCTCAATGGACATGACTTTGAGCAAGCTCCAGGAATTGGGGATGGACAAGGAAGCCTGGCATGCTGCAGTCCATGGGGTCGCAACAAGTCAGACATGACTGAGCGACTGAACTGAAGTAATCAGTTCTTTGGGATAAAAGTTACCTTCTTTCATTTTTTGTCACCCATGAGATTAGTGCAGTCATTAGTTTTAGAGAAATCATCCAACCCCAGACTAGGAATGAGATGATGCTCACATAGGTCTCCTGGCTCCTACAACAAAGATGCCATCATGGGCTGGTGCTCCAGAAAGAATCCTTCCTTCAGGTCCCATGCATCCACTCTGAGGGGTATAAAGCAAGATGGACCATCAATGTGGTAAAGACACTCTCCACTGCTTCTTGTTTCCACACTCACAGTGTTATTCAAGCTATCCTTAACTCAGGGTACATAGAGAACCTTTTGACGATGAACCATTTTGATATTACCACTGAGCCAGAACATAAAGGCTGACTAGGAGCTTCACGGGCTTCCCTTGTAGCTCAGCTGGTAAAGAATCCGTGTGCTATGCAGGAGACCTGGGTTCAGTCCCTGAGTTGGGAAGATCCCCTGGAGAAGGGAAAGGCTACCCACTCCAGCATTCTGGTCAGGAGAATTCCACGGACTGTATAGTCCATGGGGTCACAGAGTCGTACACGACTGAGTGATTTTCGCTAGTGACTAGGAGCTTCCCAGGTGACAAAGTGATAAAGAATCCACTTACTAGTGTGGGAGACGCAAGAGACGTGGGTTCAATCCCTGGGGTCAGGAGGATCCCCTGGAGTAGGAAATGGCAACCCATTCCAGTATTCTTGCCTGGAAACTTCCATGCATACACCTCTCTGATCACTGATTCTGTCCCCCTCGACCTTAACCTTAGTGGTAACAGCCGTGTGCCGTTCATTAGTGATTGAAATTCAGGGTGTCCTTGGTATATTAATAGTATTTCATGGCTCACCACGTATTTCAGTAATTGGAAATTGCTTCATTTCATCCATCTTTATTTTTAATTATATATTTATGGATTCTCTCATTTTCCAATTATAATAATACAACGAAAATTCATGAACACAAAGACCACAGATAAGCCCCTCATTTATCCCTGACATCTCCCTATAGGATGCCTTCTCAAGTTGAGAATGGATTAGATTACTTGAATACTGCATCTCAGAATTCCAGATAAGTATTCACCATATATCACTCACAGATCCAACATTGTTCCTATTTTCCTACCTTTATTTCTACTTGTATTGATTAAATAAACATTCAATATTTTTAGCAGTACAATTTTAAAAAAGTCTTAACGTGTATAGAATAATTCTTACTTAAATATATCTTTCTCTAACAGATTGTTTTTCATACGTGCTTTAAACGGTTTGGATATATCAATGCTCAACACTGAAAAGCACGTGCCTTCTTAATTTTATACCATATTTCTTAATAATACAGTAAATTAATCTAATAAAAAAACAGAGATCCTCAACTATCACTCATATTAATCTCCATGCTCTTATTAAACAGAGCAAACGGCAGGCTCACTTGTCCGTGGCAGATGCTAAATCACCTGAATTGCCTTCATTCTAAACAGGACAGGACACAGCTGATAAAAACACTGAGACCTAATAACCGCTGACCCTTGTTTTCTATGGTTTATTTTCTCAGTATTTAAGTATTTGTTACTTTTCCTTTTGCTATCTATTTTTTTATCTTGTTGAAAGGAAAAACTCAATCTTTAAGTCTGCGGCAAAACAATTAAACTGCCTCTTATGCATTTCTATCTAACCTTGGTCAAAGAGGTGACCCTCAACCATTTATTTAATGGGACTCAGGAACTTCAATGTTCATTATGGTATCTTTTGCCTCACTCAGTATGTTCATCTTTGACAAAGCTTTACCTTAGTTTTCCTTATATATAGTTATATTTGCTTAATGGCTCCATCGCAGATCTCTTAATTATAACAAATCAAAGTCTATGAAATCAATGTAAGAATATAATCGACTCTCTTAATTATAACAAATCAAAGTCTATGAAATCAATGTAAGAATATAATCGACTTATATTCCTGGTATCTCTCTAGATAGAAACAATTTCACCCGAAGGAAGACACTACCAATGTTCTGGATTGGACCTCAGAGTTTCAAACACAGTTTTCACTGTTCAGGGCTCTTCCCATCACAAACATCACTGGTCCGACACTGAGTCTCTTTCTCCCTTATTTCTATATTTGTATTGATTAAATCATTGTTAATTGGCATTAATAAAAAGAATATATGATTCACTAAACATCCCAAGAATAAAACCCTTGAATATCCATAACCTTGGTTTACAGAATCATTTCCCAAGAAGGTCCTTTCTCTTCTAATTTTGGAGCTCAATCCTGGCCATTACCAATTATTCAAAATAATCCTTCTTATCGTATTTATCACTGAACTCTGAGTAACTTTTGATTAATTGAATACTTTTTAAATAATACCGTAAGTATCCTCAGACAAATCACCCAATCCACGACAACAGCCTTGAGCACTGTTCACCTTAAGCTCCTTCCTGACGCAGAGGTGGTGTGACTACCACGCACAGCAGAAGCTGAGGCAGCAGCAACATCCACCTGCAGAATAACAAGCAGACAAGGCGATGAAAATACTGAGCTATTCTCTCCTGTGATCCAAATATCCCACTGTTCATTTGCTCAGTAACTGAGGCATTGACTGACATATAATTAGTAACTGAGGAACTTATTGTCAAAGTTGGAACTGACCCAGTCATTACCTAACACCTGTCACTTTCTATATCATCCTTGGGCAAAGAGATGACACCCTAATACTACATCTTGATGGGTATCAGTATTTTCAATATATATTAATGTATTACTACATGATACTAATTTTTGCCTAACCACATTTTTGTAATTGAAAAAGGCTTCACATTCATCTTTTTTAATTTTACACATTTTTATATTGACTATTTCATGCATTCAATTATAAAAACAGAAATACATGGAAGAAAAGTTATGACCAACCTAGAGAGCATATTAAAAAGCAGAAACATTACATTGCTGATAAAGGTCCATCTAGTCAAAGCTATGATTTTTCTGCAGCCATGTATGGATGTGAGAGTTGGACCATATAGAAAGCTGAGTGCCGAAGAATTGATGCTTTTGAACTGTGGTGTTGAAGAAGACTCTTGAGAGTCCCTTGGACTGCAAGGAGATCCAACCAGTCCATCCTAAAGGCGATCAGTCCTGAATATTCATTGGAAGGACTGATGCTGAAGCTGAAGCTCCAATACTTGGCCGCCTGATGCGAAGAACTGACTCACTGGAAAAGACTGATGCTGGGGAACATTGAAGGCAGGAGAAGGGGACAACAGAGGATGAGATGGCTGGATGGTATCACTGACGCAAAGGATATGAGTTTGAGTAGGCTCTGGGAGTTGGTGATGGACAGGGATGCCTGGCATGCTTCCACTGTCCATGTGGTCGCAAAGAGTCAGACATGCCTGAACCACTGAACTGAACTGAACTGCCGTGATCATAAAAACCAAAACAAAGATCTTGGTATATTTCTAACCACTGCCTATAAGGTCATTTCAAATAGGACAACAAGCCTCAGGGTTTCAGACACATATTTACCGTACACGACTCATACACCACGGGTAGTCATCACTGATCCAATATTATCGCTCTTTTTCCTATGTGTACTTCTATCTCTTTATTGTATAAGCCACAAATTCACTAATAGTGTTAGCAGTACAATTAAAAACACAAAAATTGCCTGGATGAACCTAGAATTATTCTTACTTTAATATATATCTCATTAATACTCTCAACTTTCTATATGGTTCATATATCCATACTCAACACTCAAATGTGATGCCTTATTATATTCCACATTTATTAATAACACATTGCATTATGTTAATAAAATAACAAACCGAGAAAAATTTCAACTATCACTCGCGTTAACCTTCATCCTCCTCCTGTTCAGAGGCAACCATAGAGCTCATGCTCATGAAATACGCTAAATCATCTCTACTGGTTCATTCTGAGGAGTATAGAACAAAGATGAAAAAATATTCATACCTAATTGCCATTAATCCTTATTTTCCATATTTCATTTAGTCAGGTAGTTACTCTTTTTTCTTTCTCTCAGTATTTTTTATTTTGTTACAAGTGAAAGTTCAATCTTTAGTTGGAGGCAGAATAACTAAACTGACTCTTAGATATGCATTTCTAGCCAATCTGGGTCAAATAGGTAACTCTCACTCATTTATTTCGTGGGCATCAGTTTTTCCAATGTGTATTAATAGTATCTATTGTCTCACAAAATTCCAGTATGGACAATGCTTCATCCTATTTTTCCTTATATATTTATATTTGCTTAATGCTTCCACCATCACAGATCCGTTAGTAATAACAAATGTAAGTCTATGAAATCAATACACAAATATACATTTTTACATTTCTGACATGTGTCTATAGAAATAATTTCACACAGGGAACAGATTACTTATGTTCTGTGTTGGACCTCAGAGTTTCAGACATGTTTTCACTGTTCATGATCTTCTTTTCATGATCATCACTGGCCCAGTGACTGAGCCCTCGATTTCCTGTGTATCTCTATTTGCTCATTGACTAATCTATTTATTGACTAACCATTCTCACAGCAGTGTACTCATTTTAATTTTTTATAATTCACTAATATTTTTATATTGAATATATGTTGATTCATTGGAGTATAATTGGTCTACAATAGTGTGTTAGTTTCAACTGTGTGGCAGCGTGAATCAACTGTATGCACACATATACCCCCTCTGTTTTTCATTTCCTTCCCATTTAGGCCATCACAGAGCACTGAGTAGAGTTCCCTGTGCTATACAGCAGGTTCTCATGATTTAACTGTTTTATATCTAGCATCAGTAGTGTACATGTGCTAATCCCAATAAATGATATGCTGTTATTCATCTATGAGTTAATCAATTCATGTTTCATAAAGTTCTATACTTATCACTGAGCTGCACTGCCCTTTGGTTATTGTACATGGAAATTCAAATAATACACTGTATACACAGAGGGAAAAAGTCACTGAAACTATGATGAGAAATTTGACCATTATTCACACTGGACTCTGCGCTCCTAACATAGAGATACAACCGTAAGGTGCGTTACAAGAGACTCCAAGTGTGGATGTGTCCATTTTGAACAACAGAGAGCATGATCAATGAGAAGAAAAGAAAAAAATTTATCACCACTGACTCTTCATCTGCTTTTCGTTTAACCAGTCATTTAGGAATTTATCACTTTTTTAGAATGCAGACATGGTTTTCTCTTAACGGAAAGAATAACTTTAAATGTGAGACTGACTCAGAATAATAAAGTCAGCTCTGAAGAGTTCAGGTCTGTCTGATACTTGGCCAGAGAGGTGACACCCTTGACCCACCCATTTCAAAATGGACATCAATGTTGGCAGTTTTTAATATCTCTTGTTTCATCATATATGTTCATAATTAGATAATAATTCACTGTTTTCATTCATCTATTATCTATATATCTTTAATAGTGCTTTCATTGATACAGTAATGATTTTTAAACTCAGTCCAGGAACTTGAACTTTGTACATTGTAAACACCTGTGCACAGGAAGAAATAAACAAAGAAAAGGAGTATGGATTTTGTCCTCAGAGTACCAGACTCTTGTTTACATCATCCATAGTCAGGCTGTCATCATCACTGCTCCATTTGGGCCCACTTTTAGTTCATTTATACTTATATTCATATCCACTAAATCATTACTTCACTGATAATAACAAAATAAATATTTGAATAAGAAAAACCAAAGAGCAAGCCATTAAACATCCCTGACTCTTCTTTAATTAACCCCAAAATAGATTGTACCTTTCATTAATAAATATCAATGTTATATATTATCAACTAATCAACATATGGTCTCAAGTCATATTTATCACTGGGACATAGTTAACCTTTAGCTTATATTTACTACTTTCAAAGAATATTATGAAAACACTTAAACAACACAAACCAAGAAGAAATTTTTGAGCATTACTCACCTTGCTCTTTCCTGAAAATGATATTGATCATAGTAGAGGCTGAAATCACCTTGAGCTTCTGTTCTGAAAAGTATCAAACAAAGAAGGTGAAAACAGAGATTGAAACCTTCTCTCCATTCATCTGCAGACTTGTTTATCAATGTTTTCATTGGCTCAATTATCACGACCAATAAAAATGCTTGAATAGAAAGACACTGCTTTTCTACTGGATCTCAGAGTTTCAGACACGTATTATTCATCATGAATGACTCATACGCCGGCATTTATCATCACTGATCCAGAAAAGAAGACTGAGTCCTCATTCTGTATTGTTAATTGATTAATTCATTGATTTGCTAATTACAATTTATAACTCTAGGATTCACAAAACCCAACAAAAGATTGACACAGCCAACACACGTTTCTAGAAAAATACTCACACCATTATGTCTTTCTTACCTATGATCAGTTTTTCACATAGGCAATAATCAATATAATGCGTCATACTAATCTCTTCATTCTCAACAGAATTAAAATGACCTTCTTTAACCATACTTCAAATATATTAATAATGCAGCATAAACATTAGACAAGCCATTCAACCCAAGACGACAAATTTGATTCTGCTCACACGGGTCTCTGGTTCCAACAACGAAGATGTCATCCTAAGCAGGTGCCCCATGAGGAATCCTTCCTTCAGGTCTCATGCTCGCCCTCGGAGGAATATAAAGCAAAGCGGACCATCAACGTGGCGGAGACAATCCCCACTCTTCCCAGCTTCCACATTCACATTATTATTCAGGCCACCCTTAACTTAGGACACACACAACATCTGTCAAAAACGAACCACTGGGATCTCACCTTTGTGCCAGAACCTGAAGAATGTCTTTCACTTAGATCCTATCACCCGTATCCTTTGCCTAAGTGGTATCGGTCATGCACCATTCATTATTAACTGAAATTCAGGGTTTCCATAATACAGTAATAGTTATTTCTTGTCTCACTACATATTTTGATAATTAGACAGTGTTTTACTCCATTCACCTTTATTTTTAATTAAATGTTTATTTATAGAATCTCATATTATCCAATTATATGGATATATGCAGCCTGGCATGCTGCATATAATCCATATAATCCATGGGGTCGCAGAGTCAGACACGACTGAGCAACTGAACTGAACTGACTGAACTGATATTCATACTCAACACTGAGATACAGCTGCCTTCTTTACTATATCCCACATTCCTAATAATACTGTGAATCACCTTAATCACAAAACAAACTGGAAAAACCAACAACTATTTCTCACATTAATCTTCATCGTCCTATTATACAGAGGCAACTACAGAGCTTGCGTCCATGAAAGATGTTAAATCCTTCTACTGCATTCATTCTGGGGAGTACAGAAAACGCAATATAAGGAAAACATTGAGAACTAAGCTTACTCAATATTTAGGTATTTATCATTTTTTCTTATTCTCTCAATTTTTTTGTCTTGTAAAGAAAAAACACAATAATTAAACTGCCTCTTATTTCTGCATTTCTACCTAATCTTGGTCAAATAAGTAACCCTCAGAAAATGTGTTCAATTTTGACCATAGTTCATCCTATTTTTTCTTTATACATTAATTTATATTTACTTAATGGTTCTGTCACAGATCCATTAATATATAACAACAAATTTAAGTCCAGAAAATCAATACAAGAATATGGTCTTTGAATAATCCAGACCTCTCTCTAGAAAAGCAGTTTTGAAAAGGGAGGAGACTACAGGTGTTCTGGATTGGACCTCAGAGTTTCAGACATGTTTTCATCGTTCAGGACTCTACCCGAAACGATCATCATCATTGGTCCGTGACTTAGTCTCTTCTCTTCATTCATTTCTATATTTGTATTGATTAAATCATCAGTTGATTGATATTAATAAAAATAATATATGATTTAGTAAATGTCCCAGGAATAAGACCTTCATATTCATAATCTCAGTTTACAGAATATTTTCTCATTCAGAGGCTTTCTCTTGCTTTGTTCAACCTCAATCCTGCACATTATTTATTAATCAAAACAATGTTTCTTATCATATTTACCACTGAACTATGGGCAACATTTTTATTAATTTCATACTTTCTAATAACATCATGCTGCTGCTGCTACTGCTAAGTCGCTTCAGTCATGTCCGACTCTGTGCGACCCCATAGACGGCAGCCCAGCAGGCTTCCCCGTCCCTGGGATTCTCCAGGCAAGAACATTGGAGTGGGCTGCCATTTCCTTTTCCAATGCATGAAAGTGAAAAGTGAAAGTGAAGTCGCTCATTCGTGTCTGACCCTCAGCGACCCCATGGACTGCAGCCTACGAGGCTCCTCTGCCCATGGGACTTGAGCACCCTCAAACAAATCACCCAGGCCAACAACCTGGCCCATTATTTACCTTAGGGCTTTCCTGACACAGAGGCAGCCAATGATTGAACACAGTGAAGGCTGAAGCAGCAGGAACACCCCTTCTGAAGAATAACAAGCAGACAAGGTGATAAAAATATTCAGATATTCTCCCCATTGATCCAATAATCTGCGCTTCATTTGCACAATAACTTAGTCATTTACTAAATGATGATAATATTGACTTCTTTTTCCCTTAATGAATCTAATGTCAAATTGATTACTGACTCAGTCAGTAATTATTACCTATCATTTTCCAAATCATTCTTAACCAAAGAGATAACATCTTTCTAGGACGTTTTTACCTAATGGATATCAGTCTTTTCAATATATATTAATGTATTAGTTTATGTTAGTATTATTTCCTAAAGCCACATATATTTATTATTGAAAAGTCTTTATAGTCATCATTGTTTATTTTATAAATTTGCAATTAACTATTTCATTGATCAAATCATAAAAACAGAATGATGCATGGTCATCTACCATGCATGGTCAAAAAATGCATGGTCATAATAACCAAAACAAAGATCTTTTTATATCCGTAACCTTTGACTATAGGATCACTTCAAATAACACAATGGAATAGATTCCATTTGCATAGGATCTCAGAGTTCCAGACATGTATTCATCATACATGACTCATACGCCACAGGTAGTCATCACTGATCCAATACTGACCCTCTTTTTCTACATATGTTTCTATTTCTTTACTGCATAAATCATAAATTCACTAATAATTTTAGCAGTGCAATTAAAAACAGAGGAGCTTTGGTGTATACAGAATTATTGCTAGTTTAATATATCTCACATTAATAGTCATTTTCCATTTAGAGTTAATCAGCATAATGGTTCATATAAACATAGTCAAGACAGAAATGCAGCTACCTTCTCTACTCACAATACCTTCTCTATTCCACATTCCTTAATGATTGAGTGAATTTCTTTAATAAGAAACACTGAAAATGGAACTTCAACTATTACTCACATTAATCTCCATTCTCTTATTCTTCAGAGGCAACCGCAGGTCTGGTGCCCACGACAGATGCTAAATCATCGCTAGTGCATTCATCCTGCGGAGCACGAAACACAGAACAGGGTGAAAATGTTGAGACCAAATCGCCACTGACCCTTACTTGGGGCATTTCATTTATACCACACTCAGTTATTCATTATTTATTCTTCCTATGTTTTTTTCTTAAACTGATTAAAAGAAAACTTCAATCTTTAGCCTGAAAAAGAATAAATACATGGCTATTATATAAGCATGTCTATAGCATTCTAGCCAAAGGGGTGACCCTCACCAGTTTAACGGGATTCAGAATTTTGAATTTGTATTCACAATACCTTGTCTAAAAAGAAGATACTCATATGAGAACAACTTCACGAGTTTTCCTTACATGTTTATTTATGTGTTTAATGATTTCATCATAGATTCATTGCTAATAACTACTATAACTATGAAATTAACAAGCATATGATCTTTTTGTATTCCAGACAACTCCTTATAGAAACAATTTCAACAAAGGACATAGACTACTTATGTTCTGTGTCGGATCTCAGAAAGACGCTTCAGAAATGTTTTCATCCTTCAGGACTCTTCCTGGAATGATAAGCATAATTGGTCCATATGTGTCTCTGTTCTTTCATTTCTATTTGTTTATTGACTAAACAAGTAATCCATTCATAAACATTTTAAAACTCTATTATTCAAAACACCTAACAAGCCCAGGACATCACTATTGTGTAAATAGTTCAATTTCACAGCAATGTGATTTCAGCATCTTTTTTAAAATTAGACGCTATTTTTGATTTATATATTAATCAACTAATATTTCATCAAATTCTCTATTTTTCACTGAGCTATAATTGACTTTTGTTATTCTGTATGAAGATTTCAAACTGTAACCTTAATACACACAGACACGCACAAATAACACAAATGCAGAAATCAACAAATCCGAGATAAACTTGACCAAATTTCTTTCAGGTAAAAATAAGCAAACAAACAGGACAAGAAGTTGGCTATTACTGACAACTGGGCTTTCTGTTTCTAACACAGAGATGCAATTGTAAGGCACAAAATCAGGGGGAAAGGCTTAATTAAAATTTTAACAGTACTTGGAAAATACTCAACAAAACCTTGTTATAGCTAATATATCTCTGCAGAAACTCTCATCTCAAATCTGTCTCATATTTATTGTAAGGTTTCACAATGCATTAATCAATAGAAAGCTTCATATTCATTACTTATTTATCAATGGGATTAAAATGGCCTTATTTGATTATCTGTAGAAGGGAATGGCAACCCACTCCAGTATCTTGCCTGCAAAATCGCATGGATAGAGGAGCCTGGTAGGCTACAGACCACGGGGTCACAAAGAGACACAATTGAGTGACTAACATTATTTGATTATATTTCAAACATCTTATTGGAAAAATAATAACCAATGCTGCTGCTGCTGCTAAGTCACTTCAGTCGTGTCTGACTCTGTGTGACCCCATAGATGACAGCCCACCAGGCTCCCCCGTCCCTGGGATTCTCCAGGCAAGAACACTGGAGTGGGTTGCCGTTTCCTTCTCCAATGCATCAAAGTGAAAAGTGAAAGTGAAGTCGCTCAGTCGTGCCCAACTCTAGCGACCCCATGGACTGCAGCCTACCAGGCTCCTCCATCCATGGGATTCTCCAGGCAAGAGTACTGGAGTGGGGTGCCATTGCCTTTAGAAAACAGCAAAAAGAGTTAAAGAGCAGGTAATGCTCAAAATGGTCTCCTGCCTCCTAAAAAATGCATTCCGACACAAATGCCTGCCCCCAGATTCTTAGGTTCCCTTTACGTAATACCTCAGACTCCACAAAACGTATTTATCACACACAGCTCACATGAAACAAGTAGGCATCAATCACCCAGTGCTATCTCCTTTCACCCCATTTATTTCTATATTACTTGCTGTCTCAGAGCAACCGGAAGCTCACAACCTTGATCACCATGGAGGCTGAAACCACCATGAGCTTCTATTCTGACAAGTACCGAGCAGAGAAGGAGCGCACAGAGAGAGACATTTGCCCTTCGTGGATGTGTATTCATGCTTTTTGATAACTTCATTGGCTCAATTACTGAAACCAATGAAAATCCATGAAGTGAAAGACCACATTTCTTTTCTATTGGACCTCAGAGTTCCAGACACGTATTATTCATCATCGATGACTTATACGTTGGCATGGATCATCACTGATTCAGAAACGATGACTTTTCATTCGACACTGGTAACTCATTCATGCCTTAATTCACTTAATGAATCATCACGTAATGACGATTTTAACACTATGGGGTTAAAAGGAGGCCAATGAGGTGTCATATGGCTCATAGGTCTCTAGAAATTTTTCACATCATTCCATCTCTGTCTTACCTTTGCTATCACCTAACCCCTACATCACTTCCTTGTTCATCAAGAAACTGATAAAAAAAAAATGGCCTTCTTTGATTTTCTGTCACCTAAGTTAACAGTGTAATCTTTACTTTTAGAGAAACCACCTTAGAACAGATGAGGAATGAGATGATTCTCACGTGGGTCTAGGTTCTATGGTTCTAACAGCAAAGATGCCATCCTAGGTTGGTGCTCCATGAGGAATCCCTCCATCAGATCCCATGCATTCACTCTGAGAAGTATAAAACAAAGCAGATCACCAGGATCGTCAAGACACTCTCTACAGCTCCCTGCTTCCATTCAGGCTTTCCTTAACCTAGGGTATGTGGGAAATCTCTTGAAAACAAACCACTTGTATCTTACTGTACAGCCATAAGACAAAGGCTGACTATTCCTTACCCTGTCCCTGCCATCTTCCCTAAGTGCTAACATTTATGGCCCATGGCTTCCTCATTGAAATTTGAGGTGTCCTTGCCATATTCATAGTCTCCCTTGTCTCAACCCATGCTTCCAGGACTGGCAATTGTCTTCCACCTTTCACCTTTACATCTCCTCCTGTGTTTAGGAAGACCTACTCTATTTGTCCATTCTACTCAACACAAAGTTCCAGCATCAAAACAAGGCCCATGAGACCCTGATGCATTCTTGACCTCTGCTATAGTGTCACTCCCATCAGGATAATGGATGGACTTGATTCTATTTGCATTGGACCTCAGCATTCCAATCACGCATTCATCATTCACAATTCATACGCCACCAGCAGTCATCATCGATCCAGTGTTGTCTCTTCTTCTCTTCACTGATTTCTACGTTCTTTAACCATTAATTCCACACATCTCTCCTGGATACACCCCCTTAAATGTGATCATTACTCACCCGGGTTTATACAATCATAAGGTTCATGACCACGGACTACTGACGGTTTATTCAGCTCAAAGGCATCAATTCTCATGAATAGAGTCCAGTCCATGAAAACCAAAGAAAAAGAGAGAGAAAAAAAAATTTAGGGTCACTGATTTTTCCACTCCAAATTTCATGTTCTGAATCATGAGGCATTAATACCTATTTCATAAGGCAAAGAGATTGCTTTCTAGAAATAAAACTATACTCAAATTTGAGAGGATACAAACAATACAAGTGACTCTTCCTGTGCTACATCTACAGGACGCTTTGCCAAGTAGTTGACCTCTTAGGTGCATTGTTGCTAAATGTGTATCCACAGAGGCAATTTTTATCATTATTTCTTCCTGGACCGCAAGTGTCCAGAGGAGACACTAACTGACCTTTTCTACTCAATCTAGTAGGTATATCCTTTCAAGGGACCTGTCTTTTGATAACAAGAAATCTAAATTCACTAACCCAACCTAAGAGTATGACTTTATAGATTCCCAATATCTGTCCACATGAAGAGAGAAAAGTAGACTACAGGGGAGGTGCTGTCATGGTCCTCAGGCTTCCAGACACTCTGGGTTACTTGCCCACCCCTCGTCCTCTACCCAAGTTCATCGCTGGGTCCCTAAGGCCCAGCTGTAGGTCTTTCATTCATTCATTTGGATCATATAAATCATCATGTCATCAATACTGATGAAATAAAAGCAAGATGACCCCAAACAGCAAAAAGACCCTTGACTATCTCAAACTTCTCTCCAATCACTGCCACCATCGAGGAACCAATGAAAATCCATGAAGAGAAAGACCACATTTCATTTCTATTGGGCCTCAGAGTTCCAGACACGTGTTACTCGTCATTGAGGACTCAGACGCTGGCATGGATCGTCATCGATCCAGAAACCATGACTTTTTTTTTTAAGATTTTTTGATACGGACCATTTTTAGAGTCTTTATTAAATTGGTTACAGTATTACTTTTCTTTTCATGTTTTGGTAGTTTGGTCATGAGGCATTTGGGATCTTAGCTCTCCAACCAGGTATCAACCCTGCACCCCTGCCTTGGAAGGTGAACTTAACTACTAACTCGGGGACCACCAGGGAAGTCCTTGGTTGAACTTATTACAGTGAAAACACTTCAGCCAATTTCCCAAACCAGGATGGAAATCTTGGCCACTACGCCCCTGGGTCTCTGTCCCAGAGCAACATGAAAGTGATAACTCTGATCACAATAAAGGCTTGAACTTTGATTCTGAAAAGTATTAAAGAGAGAATATGATAAAATATGGACACTTTCTCTTCATTGATTGACATATTTATTGATTGATTCTTTCATTGGTTCAATTATAAATAAGAATGAAAATGTAAGAGAAAAAAGACATTTCTTTGCATTAGACCTCAGAGTTCTAGACTTGTATTTATCAGACACAACTCATAATCCACCAGTAGTTATCATCGATTCAATGTCATACCTCTTTTAATTCATTATTTCTATATTGTTTATTGCTCAATTCATAATTCAGTAATAATTTTTAAATGGTCTTATTGGAACCACCAAAAAGCTTAGAAATCTCATATATAGAACCACTTTCATGTCAATATTTCTTTAATTATTCTGTTTTCATTATATGAATTAATCATGTAATGCTTCATATTAATCCCATATTTCACACTGGGCTATTTGGATTTCATTGATTGTATGTCACAGTTTGCAATAATAAAGTCAATACCTTTAAACAAAACATTGAAACTAAGACCAAAATTTCTCTACTACTCATACGGCCTCGACAGCCCTAACACATGAATAAACCAGAGATCTCAGGACTGTGGAAGAATGCTTGTACCAGTTTAAGAGTGCCCATTCCAAGGAGCACAGAGCAGGAACATGATACAATGGAGACCTTATTGCCACTGATCCTTGCTTTCCACCGTTCATTTACTCATTTAGGCATTTATTAATTTTTCATAGTGTAGCATTTTTTTCTCTTAACAAAAGAAACACTTGAAACTGACCCAGAACAATAATGTTGACTCTTCCATATCAGTGTCTTTACGACCTTTTCAGTAAGAAGGCAAAGTGCTTAGCTTAATGGGCATGAATGTTTTCAATTTTATTAATAATATTTCTTACCTCACCACATATGTTCCTAGTGGACAATGCTTCCCTTTCTTCTTTTTATGTGCTCTTTTACATTTTTAATGGTTTGCTTATTGATTATCATTAATACACCTAAATTTGTAAACTCCAAAATGAAATAAGATGTTTGTGCTTTCCTAACATCCATCTCCAGGGTCATTTAAAATCAACGATTAACCAGATTTTGCTTTGTGAGGAATCAGGGTTACAGATACGCAGTATTTACCATAGACTCCCATGCTTCCTGTCATATGGTCCAGGAAGGGCTCTATTCCCTACTAACATCTACATTTATTAATTCATTATTATTTAAGTGAGCATAAGGTACACAAATAAATCATGAGTAAGACCCTTGAGTATCTTTGACATCCACCTAAACAATCATTTCCGCTGACGCTCAACTCTTTCATTAACTGATCTCAGGGCTTCATATATGGATTAATTGTCGTATTGCTTTGTATCAATGGTATTTGACATAAGATTTTTGGAATTTTTTTACGATATTTAATTTTTAATAATATCTTTTTAAAATACAGCTTAATCCAAGACAAGTACATTGACTAGTACTCACATTGTTCTCCACTGTCCTAACATACAGATGCAACCACAGGGCTCCAGACCGTGGAAGATGCTTAAGTCAGCTCAAGGGCATCCATTCTGAGGAGTACATGGCAGAGCAAATGATAAAAAAATGAGAACTAATCACTGATCCTTGCTTTTGCATTTCATTTTTAGTGATTTAGACAATCATTAATTTAGAATACTCTAAATTATTTCATTTTCTCTTAAGAAAATGAAACTTAAAACTTGTCCCTAACAAGAAAATGAGCAGTGACTATGACTATCGTCTATGTTATTCTTATCCCAAAACTTAACAGTCACACACTGTTTGTTTCTCTTTGGACTTCTTTTCAAATTTATTAACAGTATTTCTTGCATGACCACACAGTTTTCCAACTGGATAAGGATGTACTCATCCAGCTTTATTTACATATTTATAGATTATTTCATTTCTCCAATTATAACAATAAAGTGAAAATGCATGAATGAACACAGAAAAAAATAAGATCCCTGTATATTCCTGATTTCTATCTATAGGATCTTTACAAGCAGAGATAACGTATTGGATTTCCTTCTCCCAGACCTCAGAGTTTCAGGCACACATTATTTATCATCTATGATTCAAACCACCAGTCATCATCATTGATCCAGGATTGGCACAATTTCTCTTTATTAACTCATTAATTCACATTAATCATATAGTAAATACTCTTAAGTAAATAATCAAACAAACACAAGAACTTTTACTATTACTTACACTGGCCTCCATACTTCTAATGAATGTATAGAGGCAACCAAAGGGCTTGGGATCATGGAAGATGGTTAAATCATCTCAAGTATGTCCAGTCTGTGGAGTACAGAGCATACTAGTTTATAAAAAAAGATTAGGATCTTATCTACATTGATCCTTCCTTTCCACATCACTTACTACATTTTTTATGTATCTATTAATTTTTCATTACACATACACATTTTTTCTATTAACAAAGAGAACAAACTCAACCTTGGAACTGATCTAGAATAGAACTGACTCTTACTTAGCCATGTCTACATGATCCTTAGCCAAAAAAGTAACATACTTGATCCATTTATTTCTCAATGGGCTTCAGTGTTTTCAAAATTTATTAGTAATATATTTTGCCTCACCTCATGGTTGAATAATGCTTCATTTTCTCCTTCCTCCTTCTCTAATGATTCTATGATCCATTAATAATAAACCTAAATCTATAAACCTAAGAACATGATGTTTGTGTATTTCTGACAGTTGTCTATAAAATCCTTTCCAAATTAAAGTTTGAACACG
Source organism: Bos javanicus (assembly GCF_032452875.1). Classification (NCBI taxonomy): domain Eukaryota; kingdom Metazoa; phylum Chordata; class Mammalia; order Artiodactyla; family Bovidae; genus Bos; species Bos javanicus. The sequence continues at coordinate 65,127,083 of NC_083888.1, read as the reverse complement.
TTATTTTGGGTGTCGGATCTCACTTTTCATCATCTACAACTCATATGCCACCAGTCATCATGACTGTTATGTGGTTCATTTCTACTGTTTTGGTCTCGTTTTCTTCCTGGGTGTCTATATTTGTATTGATCAAATTATTAATTATTAAATTATTATTTTTATAATAATGAAAAGATAATTCATTATGAAAAAGCCAAGAGTAAGAATCTACAGTTTGTCTATACAATCATTTCCCACATGGACCATACCTCTTCTGTTATTCAATCTCAATGTTGCTGCTGCTGCTGCTAAGTCGCTTCAGTCGTGTCTGACTTTGTGCGACCCCACGGACTGCAGCCTGCCCGTGGGATTCTCCAGGCAAGAACACTGGAGTGGGTTGCCATTTCCTTCTCCAAATCTCAATGTTACATGCTATCAATTAATCAACATGTTTCAAAGTATTTATTATTGATAATAGCTAACTTTTTAATTTAAGAATTTTTAATAATACCAAACACACCCTTAAATGAAGACTCGAACCAAGACAAGGTTTTTGATCATGACCTACCTTGGTCTCTTTCCTGACAGAGTCATTATGATAATCTTCACTGTGGCAGAAGCTGAAATCCACTCCAGTATCTGTTCTGAAGAGTACCAAGCGTAGAAGGTGATAAAAAAAAGATTGAGACACTCTCACCATTAACCCATACTTTCTACCATTCATATACATCATAATTTAGGTATTTATTAATTTATAGTAATATTTATTATTTTTCTCATAATCAGATATTAACTTTATTCTCTTATTGATTATGTTACAAAAATATTTTTAAAATCTGTGACCATAAGTCGAAAAACAGATCCTTGCATATACATGAGAAATGTCTAAAGCAACATTTTCTAGCAGATTCTTTCACTGTTGGACCTCAGAGCTCCTGACACGTAGCATTCACTATACATGACTCATATGCGCCAGTCATCATCATTGGTCCAGATTTTACCCTTAGTCTTCATTTTTTGTTTAATACAATCATTCACAAATAATGACAAAGTTAATTTGTGTAAATCACAAAGACCTAAGTGGTTTCTGGAAAATTCCTAACAGACTCAATGTTTAATATACCAATTAATGAATATCATGCTTCATACCAACACCACCTTCACTGTCAGGCTATGGTTGGCCTTCCATCATTACATTTCATGTTTTTTTTTTTTGGCTGCATAGCATGTGGGATCATAGTTCCCTGAAAAGGGATTGAACCCACAGCCCTTGCAGCGGAAGCATGGAATTTCAACCACGGGACTGCCAGGGAAGTTCCAAGTCCTTATAGTGAATACCATTAGCTACCTCAATAAGAAATATAACTATTACTTACACTGGTTCCTACACATAGATGCAGCCATAAATTTTTTGATCACAGGAATCATGGTTGAAACTTGAACAGCATTGAGAACCCACCCTGAGGAGTGCAAAGCATAGCAGATGATAAAATAATTCAGGCCTTATGTCCATTGATCACTGCTTCCACATTTCATTTCCTTAGTCATTTAAATATATACTAATTGATGTTAATAATTCTGTCTCATGTCCTAAAAAAGAACAACTCTTAACTCACTACTGACACAGAGCATTAACAGGGACTATATATTATCTCTGCCTATGCATGAGATAGTTAGCTAAAGAGGTAATACCCTTGATCCAATTATTTTTTAAAAAATACTCATACTTTCAAATTAAATTAATAGTATTTGTTGTCTTGTCTTCCATAATTGAACAACACTTTACCCTCTTCCTCTTTATTTACTCAAGTAATTGAATAGATTGGTTATTCATTTTTTTTGTAGTAATAATGCCATCAAAATTCACGAACCACTAAGGTCCAAGAACTTTGCCCAGGACTAAATTCTAGGACTAGCACTCCTCGCCTGCCTCAGGATCACATCCACCAGACAACAGACCAGATCTCTTTCTGTACAGGACAACTCAGTGCCAGATACAGGCCATCCATCAGCCCTGACTCATACCCTACTAGCTACCCTTTGCTGGTCCACGATTTGCCCTCTTTTTCCTCATTCATTTGCACACTTGTTGATTTTTAATTTTTAATTGACTAATATTAATTTAACAATGTACAAGAAGCAAGGAACCTCCAGAACAAGAGCCTCAAGTATCCTTAACATGTGTACATACAATAGTTTCCCTCAGCAATTCTCCGCCAAGGTTTGCACCTACTCATTAAGAACCATGGGTGAGATATGGATTCCACAATGGGCCACAGCCACCTTCTTAGATTATACTTAACGCATGTTTTTAACAAAACAGCGAGCATTCTTAAACAAGACACCCCCACCAGGATGAGAGCTTGGCCTGTTACTCACATTTGTCTCTTTGCTCCTAATACAGCATTCACTGCCATGGCAGAAGGGCTACATTAGTTCAGTTCATTCTGAGTATAAGCAACGCAGATAAGAAAATCTTGAGACATTCATCCCACGAATACCTGCTTTTCTCATGGCATTTTCTCATTTATGTATTTATTATTTTATAGTGATTTATTTCTTTTTTTCTAAAGTAAACAAACTACTTGAACTCAGACTCAGACTCAAACAAGAACAGACTAACATGTTCCCCTGCCTCTATCGTCGTTCTCCAAACTGTGACCTCCTGACCCATTTACTGCTTAATGAGGACCTCCTTAATGAGGGTCTAAGTTATAGTAATCGTAATTCATGCCTCACCACATATTTTCATACCCAGATATGCTTCACCCTTTTCATTTTATACACTGACATATTTGTTTATTCTTCCATTTAATTATTTAAGATAATAAAATCAGAATTCATGCAGCACCAAAGACTGACAATACAACCCTTGAACATTACTGAAGTCTCTCCCTTTCCACAGATGTAAACATAATTTTTTTGTCATGGACCTCAGTAGTTTTTAGGTGTTTTGATCATAAAAAAATATTTCAAAATGCATTCCATTCCCATCATTGGTCCATGGTAGGCCTTTTTTTCATAATGTGAACGCATTGTGCGGGTCTGACTCTTTGTGACCGTATGGACTGTAGCCTGCCAGGCTCCTCTGCCCATGGGATTCTCCAGGCAAGAATACTGGAGTGGGCTGCCATGCCCTCTTCCAGGGGATCTTCCTTACCCAGGGATCGAACCCACATCTCCTGCGTCTCCTACATAGCAGAGAGACTCTTTACCGCTGAGCCAACGAGGAAGCCCATGAACCCAATATCAGAACTAAACTATTGACTAGTATTATACTTACATCTCCAGTGTGCTCTTCCTCATGATGAAAATAGCTTACACTGCTATCAACTAAGGAATCTTTAGGGAAAACCTAAAACAAAAATTTAGAGAGCTGTAAAAATGGATGACTGGGGCTCAAACTGTTTTCAAAATCATCCAAAGTGATCCAATTAATCATAATCAAATCAGTCATAAATTTTCACTTCTCATCATTTATACAGATCTGTGCTTGTTTTTGTTCCTCTATGTGGTCATGTACTCATTTCTTAAACATACTGGCAGCCTCGAGATCGTGGTCTTTTCAGTCCAGGTGCACCCATTTAGTGGTCTGTAAAGATAACGTTAAACGGATGAGGCATTTTCTCCACGTGCATGCATGCTCAGTTATACCCGACTCTTTGCCCCACTGAGAGTAGCCCACCAGGCACCTCTGTCCATGGGATTTTCCAGGCAAGAACACTGGAGTGGTTGCCATTTCCTACTCCAGGGGATCTTCCCCACCCAGGGATTGAACTCACATCTCCTGTGTCTCCTGTCGGTGGATTCTTTACCGTCTGAGCTAACTGGAGAGCCCCCTTTCTCCATTAAATATTTAGATATTTATTAATTACTGTATTTGTTATCTCTTGAAAAACATGCAACCTGAAACTCAGCACTGATACACAGCAAGACCACTAACTATTATGATATATATTTGACTTTATCAATGATGCTCTAGAAACACTGCTTCCTGATAGGCAGCATTAGCAGAACTTGGGAACATACTAGGAAGGCAGATTAGTGGAACCCACACTAATTGTATTGAGTCAGAAATGCTGACTCTGGGACCAGCAATCTGTCATCTAATAAGCCCTTTGGGTGATTCTGATCAAATGTGAGAACACTGCTATACATTAACCGAACCAGAGAGGTAATACCCTTGATCTACTGGTTTCTTAACATAATGCTGCACTTCAGAACTATATGAACAAAAATTTCTATCTATCCATCTACCTACTGATTCTTTAATTTATTCCTGTGGACTACTGTAACAAGTTCCCAAGATCCATCTAAACCCCAGAATTAGATTCTTGAAAATTACAGAAATCTAACTAAAGACCTACTCCCATGGATAATAATATCAAATCTCCTTTTGAAATGAACTTCAATGATGCAGAAATGAATTAATCACAAGACACATTCACATCATGGGTTCCTGCTTGACTCTTTCTCATTTAAATTCTACATTCTTTAAAGATGTAAAAACGAACCACCATGGACTCACTATCCCCTCCACATTCAAACCCTGCAAATGTCTTACATTTTCCCTCAGGTTGCTTCACTAAATTAATAGCTTAGATCTTTTCGACAAAGGAATGTTTATAAACTGTGGTGCAAACCTAATCTAGAATAATTAGTAGCTGTGAAAGAGAATGTAAAAGCCTCAAACTTTTAGAAAATTATATTGAATTCAATGAGTTCATAAAATTTGCCACACTGCATATCTTCAGCATATATCCATATTTGGTCTTCTCTGACTTTATTTGTTGGTAGCTATTTATTGGAGAAGGCAATGGCACCCCACTCCAGTACTTTTGCCTAGAAAATCCCATGGATGGAGGAGCCTGGTAGGCTGCAGTCTGTGGGGTCGCTAGTCGGACAAGACTGAGAGAGACTTCACTTTCATTTTTCACTTTTCACTTTCATGCATTGGAGAAGGAAATGGCAACCCACTCCAGTGTTCTTGCCTGGAGAATCCCGGGACGGGAAGCCTGGTTGGCTGCCGTCTGTAGGGTTGGACAGAGTTGGACACGACTGAAGTGACACAGCAGCAGCAGCAGCTATTTATTAGTAATTTTAATTTTTATCTGTCCATTCTTTAATTCATGAATTTCACAAACTATTCATATTTTTAAGTAAAATGAAAAGTGTCATTAGTGTGGGTGCATGCCAAGTTGCTTCATCTGTGTCCAACTCTTTTCAGCTCATTGCAACCCTATGGATCATCCCCTGCCAGACAATTCTGTCCGTGGGATTCTCCTGGCAGGAGTACTGGAGTGCATTGCTGTGCCCTCCTCCAGGTGATCTTCCTGAGCAAAGGATCGACACAGTGTCTCTTATGTCTCCTGTATTGGCAGATGAGTTGGGCATTCCTCTTTATCTATTTACTTCTATTTTATTCTACCATCAGTCCATTAGTAATAATAAATCTTAATCGAGGATGTCAAAAAAAGAACATGATTCTTGATATATTTCTAACATCCATCTACCAGATCATTTCCAAAAGAGAGATTCAACGAATTATCTTTTGTGCTGGGAGTAACAGACACCCAGTATTCATTGTCTCTAATTCATTTGCCACCAGTTGACATCATGGGCCTATGTTTGAGTCTCTTTTCCTTCATTCATTTCTACTTCTGATCAACTAAATTCAATTAATTCATTGATAATGATATAATGAATACATGATTCCACAATCCCAGAAAAAGATATTTGAATATCCTAAACGTACTGTATAGAATCCTATCCCATGTAGACTTTATCTCTTTGATAAATGAACTTCAATTTTTGTTAATCAACATAATATTTCATTATCAATTAATTGATATAACGTTTCAAATGATTTTTGTATTTGGACATAGTCCGCTTTCATTATGTCTATTATTTTTTAATATTACTGTGAAATCCTTACACAAATAAACAAAGACAAGAACTTTAACCTTGACTCACCTTTGTCGCCCTCCTGACAGAGGCAACATGATGATCTTAATCAGAGCAGAAGCTGAAATCAGCTTGTAGGATCCATTCTGGATAGTACCAAGCAGAGAAGATGAGAAAAAATGGAGACATGCTCTCCATGTATTCACTTTTTCCACCAAAGAGTCATTTACATATTTACTGATTAATGGTAATATTTCTTCATTTTTCACTTAACATATGAAGCATCAAAGTTGTACCAGATTCAGAGTAGAAACTCTTACATATTGTCTGCATCATCCTTGGATAAAGATACAATATACTCGATCCATCTAATATCGGCTTCAATTTATATTAGTATTCTTTTCACGACTATACATTCTAAGAATGAACAATATTTCAGCCTCTTCATCTTTACTTAAACATTTGTTTATTTATTCTTTTAGAGTAAGATTTGGTAAAAATTCGTGAACACAAAGACCAAGAACAATATCTTTGTATTGAAAATATTCCTGATATCTGTCAATAGAATCAGTAGAATCAATAGAGGGATTGGGCTAGATTCCTTCGTGCTGGACCTCAGAGTTTCAGACACATGAGTACTCATCGCATATGTGACTCATACTCCATTAGTCTTCATCATTGGTCCAAGTAAGGAACTCATTCTTCATTCTCATATGTATTTGCTGATCAATTCATCAATTCACTAATAATAGTAAAATAAATATCTGTGAATCACAAGTACTCAAGGAAAAGATCCTTAATATCTCTAATATCTATCTATACAGTCATTTGCCATATGGAATATACTCATTTCATTGATCATCTTCATTGATAACAACACCAATTAAGCAACATAACATTTCATGTCACTTCCATATTCATCTATAAACCATGGCTACTCTTCTTTGAATACATATAATGCTATTTTTTATTATCACAATGAATAAACACCCAAACCAAGAGAAGATTTTGACAACTACTTACATGACCCACATGTATTTATACACAGGAAAACCAGCAGAGGCCCTGATCACAGTCGAATGCTTAATAAATTCAGGTGCATCCATTCTGAGGAATACAAATCAGAGCAGATGATAACAAAATTGAAGGACACTACACTAATTTTAATTTTTACATAGTTGCTTAGGAATATAGTACATTGGGATCATATTTATTAATTTATTCTTAACAAACAAAACAAGGTCAGGCTTGACACAGACCAAGAATAAGAACAATTACTGTTATTTACTGTCTGCATCATTCTTAGCCACAGAGGTCAAGGACCTGAACTTAATGAACTTCAGTATTACCAATCAATATTAAGAGTTTTTATTGACTCACCACATATATTAAGAGTGAATATACTTCAACATCTTCAGTGTAATTTATTTACACTTGTACATTGATTTTTTTATTTGGGCAATTTTTCATAGTAAGATAAAAAATTGATAAACTCAAGCCAAGAAAATTATTCTTTTGTTTTCCTAATATTTGTCTGTAATAGTATGCCAAATAGAAGCAACAGATTATATTTCATTTTTATTGGACCTCGGGCTTCCCTTGTGGCTCAGCTGGTAAAGAATCTGCCTGCAATACTGAAGACCTGGTTTCAATCCCTGGGTTGGGAAGATCCCGTAGAGAAGGGAAAGGCTACCCACACCAGTATTCTGGCCTGGAGAATACCATGGACTATACATTTCACGGGGTTGCAAAGAGTTGGACACAACTGAGTGACTTTCATTTTCACGTTTTTTGGACCTCAGAGTTTCAGGCACATAGTATTCACCATCCGTGACTCATACGCCATCAGTCATCATCACTGGTCCATGAATGGGCCTCTATTTCCTCATTCTTATCAGCATAAGTCTGTTGATTGATTCATTAATTGACCAATATTAATTATGTTTCACACTTTTATAATACAGTGAATACACGAGAAAAAAGTTCTCAAAGACATAAATTTTAATTACTGTGTTACTCACATCAGTCTGTAGAGCCCAAGACCACGGAAGATCCTTAAACCCACTGCTGTGCGTCCATTCTGAGGAGTACAGAGCAGAGAAGACAAAAAAAACTGAGACTTTCTCTGAATTGGTCTTTGTTTTCCTCATTTTGTTTACTCAGTTATGAGAGTATTATTTTTCATAATTTATACTTATATATAAGCTTACATATAAAGATAATAATATGATCCTCAGAAACACGATTCTAACATCTTTCCATAAGATCGCTTTGAATAGAGGCAGCAGGCTTTGACTGGACCTCAGAGTTTCAGACACAAAGTGGTCATCGTCCATGACTCATACTCCACCAACGGTCATCACTGGTCCAGATCTGAGCCCGCTTCTTCATTCTCATTGACATTTTTCATGATTGGTGCTTTGAATTATATTTTAAAGAAACCCATTAAATACAAGAACTTGAACTTTTACTCACGTTCTTCTCTAGGCTCTCAATACACAAAGGAAATCATGGAAAACGCATGCATCCGCTTGAGTGCATTGATTCTGGGGGGCACAAGGAAAAACAAATAATGAAAAATCGAAATCTTTCTTTTCTCCCTCAGCCTTTGTTTTCATCATTTTTTCATTGACTCAGGTAACTATTAATCCTCTAAACATATGTACATATGATCTAGATATACATTTATCATATTACAAAGTTGACATTCTCTACTTGAGGCAGACCCAGGCTTATCAAAGTGGGTCCTACTTATCAACGTCACCCCCGGCCTGATCCTTAGAAAGGGGGTGACATCACTGGCCCGATTATTTCTCAACACGCATCACTTTTCTCAGTTTATATTATTTCTCGCCTCACCACGTACATTCATGGGTGGACAAGGCATCAGTATCACCATTATTTTTTTGCATGTCATTTATTAGTTCTGTCACTGATTCATTTATGTTAATAATACAGAAATCCATGAATTCAAAATTATAAGAATATAATTATATATTCCTAGCATCAATCCATAGGCTCACTGATGAGAAAGGAAACAGATTAGATTTTGTGTGTTGGACTGCAGACCTCCAGACATGTGGCGTGTGAGGGACTCCTGTGCCACTCTGACCTGAAGTCAGGCTTCTTTCTCTCATTCTCCTCTGCGTTTCTGTACACACTAATTCATCAATATACTAATTGAAATGAACTAAATATACATGAATCACAGAAACACAAGGACAAGAGCCTTCAGTATCATTCTTCTTTAGCATCACTGCCTAACTGAATATAGCTCTTCCGTTAGCCACTACTGTAAAAACAGATTAAACGTCATCCTGTTTCATACATTTCCAATTTAATTGCTGGACCGTAGTTGGTCTCTTTTCTTATACTTAATACATTTTAAATTATTACAGGGAAACCCTCAACACATCACCCAAGCCAAGCACAAGCTTTGATTAGTACTCACAGTGGGCTTAAGGCTGCTACAGTGAGGCCACCATGAACTTCCGGGTTCTCTTTCTGAGAAGGACAAAGCAGAACATATAACAACATCAAGACACTAAATCACTATTGCATGCACTCTGCCTTACGTTTAGTCTATCAATTACTAATACACTAATCTGGAACGATACTTACAAATTTCCTTTTTGAAAAATGAGTAATACTGAACTGACTATGGACCCAGAATAAGAACATTTCTATTGACATGAGCCAAAGAAGGAAAGGCACTCAAACCACTTATTTTTTCTTAATGGAATTCAGTATTCTCAATATATTTTAGTAGTTTATATTGCCTTACCACATATCTTCATGCTATTAATCTTCACTTTTTAATATTTATATATTGATTCTTAATTAATTGATCCACTTATAAGAAGAATCAAAATCCATGAAAATAATCTAAGAAAACAGTCCATTTAGATTCCTAAAATCAGCCTATAGGATCATTTCAAAAAGAGGCAATAGATTCTATGTCTCTTAGTAGACCTCAGATTCCAGAATGAAGTTGTCATCGTCCATGACTCGTACTCCACCAACGGTCATCATCGATCCACTTTTCAGCCTCTTTTGTTCACTCTCCTGTACGTGAATTCCTTATTCATAAATAATAGTTTCTAAAACCCTACAATTCATACAAAACCAAAGAATAAGAAACTTGAGTATTCTACATCTGTCCTTAGAATCATTTATCACGTGATCTGTTTCATTAATGATTCTTACTCTACCCTAAATTTTAATTTTAAAAAACGCTTGGGAATAATCTCATATTTATCGTTGGCCAATAAATATACTTTTTAAGAACCTATCAAAAGAAGACATGAACTTTACTACTCACGTGGGCCTCTATACACCAGAGGCATGGAGGCGACCAGAGAGCGCGTCCGTGAAAGAGCTTTCCAGCCAGCCCCACCGGTCCATTCTGAGAGATACGAAGCAGAGTAGATGAGTCAATAACAATGAGACCTCGTCTGAACTGATTTTTCCTTCCATATTTTATTTATTTAAACCACTTTGGTAGTCATTAATTTTTCATACTTTAATTTTTTCTTAACAAAAGGAATAACCTCAAATTTAAGATTGACATAGAAAATAAAACTGACTCTAACGATCAGAAAATAAAAACTGACTCTTTGTGATCCTTGATCAATTGATACCTAAGAGGCATCAGTGTTTTCAATTTCTATTAAAAATAATTCTTGCCTCACCACATATCTTCACAGTTAGACAACGCCTCACTCTCTTTTTATTTATCTATTCCTTTATTACTTAATGGTCCTTCATCTATTTATTTATACTTATTTAATAGTTACATTATTGATCCATTAACAATAATAAATTTAATCAAAGAACCCAAGGTAAGAATACGATCTCTGTATACTTCTAGTATCTGTCTCTACAAGATCATTTCCAACAAAGGGATTTGATTAATTATGTTTTCTGTTAGACCTCAAAGTTCCAGACACACATATTATTCACCATCTACAATTCATGTGGCATCAATTATCTTCATTGCTTCATGTTGACTCTCTTTTTCTTCATTCATTTCTACATTTGTATAAAATCAATCATTAATTCATTAGGAATAATAAAATGAAAAAAAAGTCACACCATCCAAGAATAAGATCCCTAAATATCTCCAATATCTGTCTATAGAATTATTTCACACATGAACTGATGATCTTTCATTAACCAATGTCAATGGGGCACAATACTAATTAAAAAATATGTTTCACAGCATATTTATCAATGGCCATAACTTCTTTAATACTTCAAATAATTCAAGGTATACATTTAAACACATCACCCAATCTAAGGTGACAAATTTGACCATCATTCAACTTTTTCTCCTTTTAATCCAGAGGCAATAGGACAATCTTGGTCACAGCAAAAGCTGAAATCAGCTGGAGCATCATTTCTGCATAGTGCCAAGCAGATGCCAGTGACAAAAATTTGAGATATTCCATCCATTGAGCCCTACTTTCCACAGTTCATATACATAGTCATTTAGGTATTTATTAATTTATGGTAATATTTAATTGTGTTTCCCTTACCAAAACAAACATCAAACTTGCAACAGACTCAGATCAATAATGGGCTGCTGCCGCTGCTGCTGCTAAGTCGCTTCAGTTGTGTCCGACTCTGTGTGACCCCACAGACGGCAGCCAACCAGGCTCCTCCTTCCCTGGGATTCTCCAGGCAAGAACACTGGAGTGGGCTGCCATTTCCTTCTCCAATGCACGAAAGTGGAAAGTGAAAGTGAAGTCGCTCAGTCATGTCCGACTCTTCGCGACCCAGTGGACTGCAACCTACCAGGCTCCTCTGCCCATGGGATTTTCCAGGCAAGAGTACTGGAGTGGGGTGCCATTGCCTTCTCCTAATAATGGGCTACTACTTATCAATGGATAACTGATGAATCAAGTATATTATGCATTTTTGAGTAAGGATGATATAGACGTTAATAATGGGCTACTACTTATCAATGTCTATATCATCCTTACTCAAATATGCATAATATACTTGATTCATCAGTTATCCATTTTAATTCATATTAATGTCATTTCTCTTTACTACACATTTAAGTAGAGAACAATACTTACCCATTTTTAGTCATTCAATCATTTTTATTCATTTATATACTTTTTGATTCTGTCAGTAATATTGTTACAATAATTTTTTTAAAACTTCATGAACCATGAAGAATAAAACAAGGTCCCTACATATTCCTGACATCTGTCTATAGGGATACTCCCAACTAAGGAAATGAACTATATTTCTTGTGTTGGACCTCAGAGTTTCAGACACACAGTATTCATTGTATACAACTCATATGCCATCATCATCATCATTGGTCCAACCTTCAGACCCTTTTTCTTCATTCTGATCTACCTTTGTTTACTGATCACTTTATTAATTCATTAATAATAATAAAATAAGTATCTATGAATCAAAAAACTGAAGGACAACTCCTTCAATATGACTAACTTGTACCTATAGAATATTTTGGCTCATGGAATATATTTATTTCAATAATCATCTTCATTGCAGCAAATATTGACTAATCAACTTTATTCTCATCTGTGTAAGTTCATTAATTAACGCATTATTACTAATGCTAGTTATATTTCAAACTTTTCATAATACAGTGAACACAGAGAAAAAAGCTTGCAAAGACACAAATTTGCTTACTGCATTACTCACCTTGGTCTGCAGAGCACATGACCATGGGAGATGCTGAAATCTGCTAATAGGCATCCATTCTGAGGAGTAAAAAGCAGAGGAGGTGATAGGAAAAAATGAGACTTTCTGTATATTGGTTCTTATTTTCTTCATTTCATTTACTCAGTCACAAAGGTACTTACATTTTCCATGGTTTACATATCTATGAGCATAAATAGAAATATAATGATATGATCCTTAGACAAAGAGCTAATACCTTGGGTCCATATATTTCTTTATGTGCAGCAGTTTCTCTAATTTAGATTAGTAGTATTTCTAGCCCCACAAAATACACTATGGTTGATAAGGCTTCATTCTTGTTCTTAGTTATATTTTGTTTATTGGTTCTATCATTGATCAATTTATATTAATAATACAGAAATTCATGAATCCAAAATTAGAATAATATTGTTGTTTGCTCCTAACATTGATCCATAGAATCATTTGTAACAGAGGAGACAGATTTTGTTTTATTTTGAGCCTCTGACTTCCAGTCACTAAGCATTTACAGTATATAATTCACACGCCATCAGACATCATCATTATCCAGGTTTGAACCTTTTTTTCTCCCTCCAATCTACTTCTGTTTAGTGATTAGTTCATTAATTTACTAATCATAATTAAATAAATATCTGAGTCACAAAAGCTCAGCCTTCAGCAGCTGCCTTACTTTTCTTTACAATCAGTGCTTAATTGAGTACAGTTCTTTCATTAATCACCCTCATTATTCTAAAGATAGATTAATCAACCCAGTGTTTCATACATTTCCAATTTAATCACTGGACCATGGTCAGTATTTTTTTATCCTGAATATATTTTTAAATATTTCAAAGAATAAACTAAACAAACCACCCAAAATAAAATAAGAACACTATTATGTTGGTTTCCACATACAGGCAAATTTAGAGACTGTTGACCAAGGCATATGCTTAAATCAGTCGGAATGTGTCCATTCCAAAACACAGAAAGCAGAGTAGACACATGATTGAAATGCTTTCTCTTTTAATCTTTGGATCTACATTTCATGATTCAGTGATTATGCTATATATTACCAGGGTTAATATGTAACTCTTTCCTAAGAAAGCAAACCACAATGAACATTCTACTAATGCAGAATAAATACTGGCCATTATTTATATTATCTATAACATCTAGTAGAGGAAACGTGCTTGAACCATTTATTTTTTAACTAACTTACTGTTTATTTATTAATATTATCTCTAGCTTTACATGCTCAGTTGCTCAGTTGTGTCCGATTCTTTGCGACCCCATGAACTTTCGCCCACCAGGCTTCTCTGTCCATGGAATTTTCCAGGCAAGAATACTGGATCGGATTGCCATTTCCTGAGTGGGTTGTCATTTACTACTCCAGGGGATCTTCCCGAGCCAGGGATCAAACTCGCATCTCTTGTGTCTCCTCCATTGGCAGGCAGATTCTGTTTCACTACACCACCCAGGCAGGCCCTCTACCTCTAGCCTTACATTTATAATAAAGCAGTTGTTATAAAATACATATCTATGAGTCAAAAAACTGGAAAACAAAACCTTCAAGTATCTCTAACATCTTTCCATAGAATCATTTGGTTTTTTTCTGAATTTACCTTTTGCTGATTATCTACACTGTTGTAAATATTGATAAATCAATTTAATGGTTCATGTCAATTCCAAATGTATTAGGGGGCCATGGTTGGCCTTTTTAAATTATACCGTTATTTTTTAATATTATAGTTAACATCCTAAACAAATCACCACAAGAAACAAGACAATAACTTTGACTCTTACCTAGAGCTCCTGACCAGGAAAGATCCTTAAATTAGCTTGGCACACCCACTCCAAGTACAAAGCAGAGAAAATGAAAAGAACAAAGGTATCATGTTCATTAATCCATGCATTTTACCTTTCATTACATCAGTAGTTTAGGTATTTTTTTATTAGGGTTAATATTTACTGATGTTTCCCTCAAGAAAGTGAACATCAAGCTTAACACTGAGCCAGAATAGGAAGAGTAATTATTACTTGTACTTTCTATAGCATCATTAGCCAAAGACATAACATAAAACCATGTCTTTCTGAGCTGAACCAGTTTTTTGAACATTTATTTACAGATTCTCTTACTTCCTGAGACATTACCAGAGTTGGACAATGCTTCACACTCTTCATTTATTTGTATACAGTTGACCCTTGAACAACACAAGTTTAAACTGTCTGGGTCCATTTATACACAAATTTTTTTCAATAAATACAGGGATCTTGAAATTGACTAAGTGTGGGGAAACTTTGTGTTTGATTAGAGACCACAATGTGTGATACGAAAAGAATCAGGGTTTGATCCTATCTAAACTGTTTCGGATCCCTGTCCTTGAGTGAGTCATTTCACAGTTCCTTTGATTTTCAACCACAGATAGTCTTATGTGGCAAAACTACGTCTTTATAGAGGGAGGCTTAAATCAACTGTGATTCAAATTAAAATTGATAATACATTGTACATTAGTTAATTGAGTAATTAACTGTGAAAATAAATAAAATGGTCTTCCTTTTTCCTCCTTAATTGACCACAGATGTACTGAATTGGCCTACGTAAGACCTCCATTCATTTAATTTGTACTTGTAGCCATTTATCCCTTCCAATAATAGAGTTAACACCCATGACAAACCACCAAACCAGAAGCAATTACTTTGACTGTTACTTACAAAAGTTTCTACAGTCCTTAATTGAATCATTGAGCATCCGTTCTGTAGGGTACAAAGCAAATATTAAAATAGACAGATAAGACAGGCAGGTAGACAAATAAGGTGACCTAGATTCAGATTTTTTTAGTTGAATTCAAGTCAACTAAACAAGTGATGAGGAATAAACGCTAGTACTTATTGTTTATTAAAACTCTGAATGACATAATGATTGATTGAACCAAGTATTAAATTTAATGAATATAATGAACACCTCCGAAACCAACATCAGACAGAAGAATAAGAACTACGACTTTTACAAACGTCTGTTTGCGTGTCCTCTATCCAGTCAGTGAGAGCTATAGCTGTTCAGTCGCTAAATCGTGTCGCAACCCCATGGACTGGAGCCCACCAGGCTCCTCTGTCCATGGAATTCTCCAGACAAGAATCCTGGAGTGGGGTGCCATTTCCTTTTCCAGGGGATCTTCCCGATGCAGGGACTGAACCCAGGTCTCCTGCATTGCAGGCAGATTCTTTACAGTCTAACCAACAGGGGAAGCGCATGAGCTGTAACACCTTTCCAAATGAAACTTGTGTGGAAAGAACTCAGGCAACCTCAGTCTTAGATTCGAGCACGTTCTCAGCGATTGTCCATGCCTCTTCCACCTTCATATATGTATGTATGTATATAACCACACGTGCAGCCATTTTATCTTACATTTTTTAAAGAAACTACACCAACAACCAGGAAGAGAAATACTCTCTAAATATAATGACCATTCCAAAACTTAAGAGCCTAGCTCTAGTTCCTTTATCTAGATAGCAATTGTTAGAAGTGGATTAATGACTCTCCTTGTTTCATAATAAATGGCCCTCATTGGACCATGTATTACTTTCAAGTAACTGATTAAAATATTAACTTATTACTTGATACATTTATAATAGTAACATTAATATTTGTGACACAAAAGAATCAGGACAGCATTAATGCCTGTCCATATGCTCATCAGGCACAGGAAAAAGATTAGATAATTTTTTTAATTAAAAAGTAGCAAAGATCATTGGATTAATCATAATTGGTCATGTGACTTATTCTTAATATAGATCCATGTATAAAGTCTTCTATTAGGTAGGTAGTTAATCAATAATTAAGTAAAAGCTTTGCCCTTCTCTTAATAAAACAAAAACCAACAAACCAGGCCAGAAAAATAGCATGAGCTCTTCCATCCACTTACGGAAATGTTCTTTACCCAAAATGGTAAGCTTTAGTCAGTTTATTTTACTGGAACCCAGTGCTTCAGAAATGTATTAATAATGATTTTTATATTACATATATTATATTACACTGTCATATTTGAACCAGGAATAAACCATTTTGTCCTTATTCACTTATACTTTCTTGATTTATTCATGCATTGATTTACTAAAAATACAATATTAAGAAGCCCAAACACAAGAACAAACTCTTAAATATTTTTAAACCCTTGAGCAAGCTCATTTCCTATAGAGATAACAAAGAGGAATGAATCTTTTTACAATGGACCTCAGAGTTATAGGGTTTAATCAAAGTCCTTGACTTCAGACACCCCAGGGTACTCATCATCGATCCAGGCTAAATAATCTTTTACTTCCTTTATTTATTGATCCATTCACTGATCCACCGACAGAAATAACATCAATGTCCATGAACAGAAAAAAGCCAAGAACAAGATCCTTGTATGTGACCAAGATCTGTACGCAGGCTCTTTCCCCATACACTGGATCTTTCTCAACAGATGAAGCCTCTTTTCTAGTGGCCCTCATTGAGCTATGTATGGATCAGTGAACACCCCTGCTTCATATGCATCTTACTCCAGCTCTCTTGCACCTTCCTAATCTAAATAATTCGATAAACTCGAATGAAAAATTCACTCCAAAATCTTATGACAAGATCTTTTGACTATTACTATTATATTTGAGTCATTAGGATCCTTACCCACAAAGGTAACAGCCAAGATCTTCCTCAGAGAAGACTGATTGAAGCAGCCACAGTCTTCATTCTGTGGGGTCAAATGCCAATGTTCAAAAGAAGGAACAGTCCAGATGTAGACTGATTGAAAGGATACTAGCTGTGTGATACTAGGTTAATTATGAAGTCGACTCAAGTCTCATTTCTATTTTTGAGCCATGAAGAGCACTTATCCTTATTACTTGGTTTAACTAATACTTTCAAATACTCCAATGAGGACAGTCGAGTTCATCACTCAAAAAGAAAAACTGTTACTACCGCTCATACCTGTCTATAGACCCCTACCCATATAAGTAAAAGCCTAGAAAATCCTTTCAATGGACTCAATTTGCAGAGAAATGGGTGAATTTAAAATTTATCATCCATGGCATATTCTTACCAAAGTCTATGCTTGACCCTGCTGCTGCTGCTGCTGCTGCTGCTAAGTCACTTCAGTCGTGTCCGACTCTGGGCAACCCCATAGATGGCAGCCCACCAGGCTCCCCTGTCCATGGGATTTTCCAGGCAGGAGTACTGGAGTGGGGTGCCACCGCCTTCTCTGATGTTTGACCCTACTCACATTAATTCAACTGTTCACTGTTGTATTTATTCAAGTATGGAATTATTCATGGAATATGTGATCATATGTTCAAATATACAAACACACAAAGAAAATGACAGAAATCCAGAATAGAAAGAACCCAAAATAGAAATGATCTTCATGTACCTGTCTACATGTTCATATCTAAACTAGGAAGAGAGAATTAGTGGTATACATACAGATGAGTCATTATTCTTCTTTCTTACTGAGCCACATTTGCCTCCTTTTAAACTATTGCCTGTGATTAAAACTTCATCCATTTATATGTAAGAACACATCAATATCTAGGAAATAACTAACATTAGATAAGAAACGTGAATAATATTTATTATCTCCATATGTCTATTTCAATACCCACAGAGATTTAAAAACTACGTGGTTTTGTTGTTTTTAATAAAACTCAGTGAAAAGACTTGGATTAACAATAACCATTTTCATAAGGCACATTCTGAAGATGAGCTATGTTCATCCTTTTCTCAATTAAATAATTACTCAATCAGCATTTATTTACATAATTTTCCCCTTCTCTAAACAAAAACAACCAACTAGGAAACCACCTACATCAAGCAATACTACTGAATCTTATATACATCTGCATACATACTTCTTTGAAAAAAGAGTCATATTTTATGAACATATTTCACTAAAATTCAGTGCTGTGTGCTTAGGCACTCAGTCGTGTCTGACTCTCTGTGACCCCATGGATGGCAGCCCACCAGGCTCCTCTGCCCCTGGGATTCTCTAGGCAAGAATACTGGAGTGGGTTGCCATGTCCCTCACCATTCAGTGTGATAGTAATGTATAATAATAATCCATGTTTGTTACATACTCACAGAACTGGTCCATGCCCAGCTTTCTTTATATTTACCCATCTTTACATTTCTTCATTTACTCATGCATTGATTTACTTGTAAAAATTAATCTATCTCCAGAAGATGTCTGTGATCCAGGTATCTGAATATTCTGAACTTCTGCTGTATACTCATTTCCATAAAGGGCAAAAAAAAAAAGAAGGCCACTTGTAAATGATGGACCTCAGAGTTAGATATCACTTTAACCAAAATGTTTGATTCAGACACCCTCCAATCTCATCACTGGTCCAGGCTTAGCACTCTTTTCCTTTGTTAATTTATACCTCCATTATCCCATGAGTCACAAACTCCCGGAACAGGATCCTTGACGTAACTCTGATAATTGCCTCTAGGCTGATTTCCGGCAGAGTTTGCAGACTAGATTTAAGTGTAACCTTGCATCATATCAGGACCATCACAAAAAATGAGCCATAACTGGATCATACACATTTAATTCAATCAATTTTAAACATGATGTAATGACCATCCAAAAACCACAATGGTACCCTACATCTAGAACACACACAGTAAGTTGCCCCATCTAAGAGCTTCCTCTAAACAATTAATAGGCTGGGTCTCTAATAATACTGAAATATTAAACCAACTGTGGTGCAGAAATAATATGGAATAGATAACAGTTTTGAAAATGTTAATTGAATGCCTTCCATTTCTTTATAAGATGAATCTCAGAGGTACTGAAACGTGTTAATTCTGCTCCTCCTTGGCCCTTAACACTTTCTCACTACTGGCCATACTTGCTGTTCTTAGATTTGGTTTTATGCATACAGCCTTTTATCCTGTTGAACTACTTCAGTGATCACACATGAGTAAACCATACAAACCAAGAAAAGAAACTTTCGTTACTTACATTGCTCCTTACTCACAGAAGTAATAGCCAACATCCTCATCATTGGACAATAACTGAATTCAATGTGGAGTGTTCAAATCAGACAGAAAAAACAGATTTTTTTAAAGAATGAAAAGCGTAAACTTGGATTTTTAAAATAGAAGTTAGTTCTACATTACTAGTTTAATCAGAAACATTGGTTTCTGTCACATTTTCACCAGTCAATCCTACAGAGGTATCCTTTTCATCTACTGACTTACTTTTTAGTGTGACATAAACTGGTGAAGACTTTTACAATGTTTTTATGAAGACTTTTTAATCCATCACCCAATATATGACTTATATTATTAAAATTTGTCTATATATCCCTACCAAAAAAAAGGCCGGTTAACTTTTTAATGGGGGAGATTTTGATGAATTTAAATTCTTGCTCTAAAAAACAATCTATGTCATACACTTTGACTCATTAATTATTAATTAATTTATTTATTTATTAAATAGCTCTAATAAATGGATGGAAAATCTATAGACCATGGAGTCACAAAGAGTCGGACACAACTGAGTGGCTAAACACCACCCAATAGCTCTAAAGATAATTTAACTACCTAGACCTTTTTTAAAAAATAAAATACATACAGTGATCTGCTACTCAACACTAAATGTTATTACATTCAAGTTTCCTCACTGATGACATTTTCTCCAACAATGGAAATATTCTCTATTAGCACTGCCCATTATGCTATATACATTATGCATTATATATACATATATACATGTATATACATGTATATATATACATATATACATTATGCATTATACTGTTATATATAGTAGTAACTATATATAAAAGAGATAACTAACAAATACATACTATATAGCATAGGGAACTCTACTCAGTATTATTTAATAACCTGTATAGGAAACGAATCTTAAAAAACTGAAATATATACACATAAAATTAATTTTCTTTGCTCTACACTTGAAACTAACAGCATTGTAAATCAACTGTAAGTGACAGTGAAAGTCGCTCAGTTGTGTCCGACTCTTTGAGACCCCAAGGTCTATACAGTCCATGAAATTCTCCAGGCCAGAATACGGGCATGGGTAGCCTTTCCCTTCTCCAGGGCATCTTCCCAGCCTAGGGATCGAACCCAGGTCTCCTGCATTGCAGGCGGATTCTTTACCAGCTGAACCACAAGGGAAGCCCAAGAATACTCGAGTGGGTAGCCTGTCCCTTCTCCAGGGGATCTTCCCAACCCAGGAGTCAAACCGGGGTCTCCGGCATTGCAGGCAGATTCTTTATCAACTGAGCTATCAGGGAAGCCCTCATAAAGCAACTATACTCCAGTTTTTAAAAATGGCAGGCACCGGCCACATAGTGTTACTAAGAAACTAAATTTTTGTTTTTGAGTATTTGAATATAAAAGTTAATAGCAAGATATCTTCTTCCCTGAAGAAGGAGGGGCTTGGATCTTTTTTTTAAGTGGACTTCCAGGCAGTAAAACAAGATTAACTGGGCTCCTTCGCATATTACATATGCTCCTCACTGGCCCACGGCTTTTACTCTTTTAAATAATACAGATATGAAATCATGCTTTGACTCTCTTGTAATAATGGCACCAATACTGGTGAAACCTAAAGACGCTTAACAAACATACTGAGAGACACTAAATCTATATCCATCTGCTTACCACAAAAATCGTCAACATGCATCTACTTGATTAAAAATAAATATCAGTGAACACAAGAGGATTCATAATTTTACATTCACAAATCTCATGCGGAAACATTTTCCATGTTTCAATAACTATCTAATCATTTGTATCTTATTTTTCACTATTGATTATATTAAACTACTATTTATCAAAATATTTTATACTGTGTTTATCATGATTTGTTATATTATTATTGACCGTATCTATTATATTAAGTATTATTATAATAAATTATATGAATATTTTAAAAATAAGACATATGACCAGAAACTCACCACCAAGAACAACACTGATATTCACATATATCTATCTATACTTTCTCAAAGGAGGAACACCCTTAGTCTATCTTACTGAACTCAACTTTTCAGAAATGTATTAACAATAATTCTTGGTTCATAAGCTCCTCTCACAGCTGGATAAGGGGTAGCTCTCTTCTTTGTTGCTACTTCATTTATTCATGCATCGATTTACTTTTAATAATACCATCCATATTCATGAACAACAAAAGGTCAAGAACACAGTCCTTGAATATTTCTGACTTCCTTTGTAAGCACATTTCCCAAAGACACAGTGGACCTCAGAGTTGCAAACTGGGTTTAATCAAAATAGTATTCAGATGCCCCACGCATACTCATCATCGATCCAGACTTGGTATTCTGTGCCTTTGTTTGATATGTTGTTCTTGACATATTCATTGATTCACTGATAATAATACAATGTTCATGAATTAGGAAAATAAAGCCAAGATGCTTGAAGATATGAATATGTCTGTGAAAGTTCACTTCCCACAGAGCTAGAGAAATAGCTCCTTGTGCAATGCAGCCCAGCATTGAAAATATGAATTAATCCATTTCCTTGTATCATATCAGTTCCATATTAGCCACTGGTCCATGCTTAGACTTCTTGCAGCCATATTTTAAAGATAGGACAATGAACTTTCATTTTCTACCATGATTAAGAAAAAGGCAAAATTTTTCATTTTCGTATATTCCCCTCCTTGATGGGTTCATAGTCTATAACAATATCAGTACAGTGTTTATATCCCCTGTGGTATGAAAATTAAAATTGAAAAAAAAATTAAATTTAAATTTGAGTTAGAAAAATTAAGTGGAACACTAAGATTCTTCAAAGTCCCTTGGACAGCAAGGAGATCAAACCAGTCAATTCTAAAGGAAATCAGTCCAGAATTTTCATTGGAAGGACTGATGCTGAAGCTGAAACTCTAATACTTTGGCCGCCTGATGCAAAGAGCTGACTCACTGGAGAAGACCCTGATGCTGGGAAAGATTGAAGTCAGGAGGAGAAGGGGACAACAAAGGATGAGATGGTTGGATGGCATCACCAACTCAATGGACATGAGTTTGAGCAAGCTGGGGAGACGGTGATGGATAGGGAAGCCTGGCCTTATGCAGTCCATGGGATCTCAAAGAGTCGAACACAACTGAAGGACTGAAGTGAACTGAAACTTTTCAGAAAATGAGTGAAATGCTTTTTATCCTTTTGTCCTGATAAATTCAGTCATGCTGAAATGGATTAATCATAACTCAAATTCCTAACAAAGTTTAATCATTGACCAATGCATGTCCACCTTAGAATTGTTCATGTATGTAGACATTTATTCCTTCAAAATATCTCAGTAGATACCCATGACCAAGGCCCCAACAGAACATGAATTTTATTACTTACATTGATCTCTTCTCTCTTTATCTAAGAGGTAAAAGTCAAGATCTTTGCCATGAGTGAATAATCAAATCTGGCAAAATGCTTGCTCTGGGCAGTTAAAAGCAAATTTTAAAAAGAATCAATCTACAATTATCCACTTTAAATGATCCATAATTAGGTAACCATAATCC